>NC_133653.1:104441327-104803532 GCF_009905375.1 Apium graveolens | reverse complement strand
TAGTTTCTCCTTATTCTTTTTCCAGGCTTCATCACAAAAGGACTCAATTCCTTGAACCTTGGTTATTTGAGCATGAACATCTCTGGATGTTTTCCATGCTTTAATCACCTCCTGTTCACGATCGAGCTGCTTCTTTAAAATTTCTTCCTTTTTCAAGGACTCAGTTAATTCCTCCTTAGCAATTCTACACTCAATTTTTAGTTTCTCAAACTCAACAAACTGAGACTCAAGCACATTATTCCTCTCACTCAAAAACAAGTTGTTTTCTTTGATTTTAGCATTTTCTTTAGTGAGGGACTTAAGTGTAACACGCAAATGATACAATTCTGTAGACATGTCATTTATTGCATCATTACACTCAGCTTTAGATAAATGTGCAAGGTTTGTAGTAATTACCTGATTGCTTGAGGAACTTGTCTCTATTTCATCAGACTTGGCCATAAGGGCTAGATTGACATAGGTGATCTCCTCATCTTCATCCAAACCATCAGCTGCCCAGTCATTCTCTTGTGTAATAAAAGCCCTTTCCTTCTGTTTGAGTAGATCAAAGTATTTTTGCTTATAATCCACAGACTCAAATCTCTTCTTACTAGAATCTGACTTTCTACACTCATTTGCAAAATGCCCTGCCAAGCCACATTTGAAACACTTGAATTTTGACTTATCCACCATGTTTCTATTTGGCTTGGCAGCTCCAAAGTTCTTCTTGAACTTGAGCTTGGCAAATCTTCTTGAAAGGAATGCTAGGTGCTCATCAATGTCCTCCATGTCATCTTGACTCAAAGAATCTTCACTTTCTGCAGCTAGCCCTTTACCCTTGCTTTCACAGGCCTTTGAAGTTGATTCCACAACTTCCATCTTCACTTCCTTCTCCTTTTCCAGTTCAGCAACTAGTGCAATGGATCCTCCTTTCTTCTTTCCTCTCTCCATTCTTTCATCCTGCTCTATTTCAAGCTCATAGGTCTTTAGAATGCCATACAGTCTCTCCAAAGTAGACTCCTTATAATCTTGTGAGTTTCTCAATGAGACTATCATTGGTTTCCATTCCTTTGGAAGAGATCTGAGAAATTTCAGATTGGAGTCTTTAGTCTGATAGACTCTTCCATGCAATTTAAGAGCATTTAGTAGCTTTTGGAATCTACTAAAAATGTCAGTGAGTGA
The DNA here is from genome assembly GCF_009905375.1 of Apium graveolens. Lineage (NCBI taxonomy): Eukaryota > Viridiplantae > Streptophyta > Magnoliopsida > Apiales > Apiaceae > Apium > Apium graveolens. The sequence goes on along the minus strand of NC_133653.1, from coordinate 104,802,371 downwards.
CTCACTTTCTTCATTGTGAAAATGCTCATATTGCTGAATCAGGAGCTGCATTTTATTTTCTCTTACTTGCTCAGTACCATCACAGATTATCTGTATTGTGTCCCAAACTTCCTTGGCAGTCTTGTAGTTGATGATGTTATCAAACATATCTGCATCAACACCATTGAACAGAATGTTCATGGCCTTTTTATCTTTCCTGACTTGTTCAAGATCAGGATCAGACCATTCGTGCCTTGGCTTTGGAACTGATGGTTCATTTCCTGTTGCAACTCTCATTGGAACATGAGGGCCTCTTTCTATGCAGTCCACATAGGCCTCATCTTGAGAAAGCATATGAAGATGCATCTTTACCTTCCAATGATGGTAATTATCTTTATCCAGAAAAGGAATCTTGACTCCAACATCTTTCTTGTTCATCTTGCTGAATTGTTTTGATCTTTAAACTCTTTGTAGATTAAGAGCTTACTCTGATACCAATTGTTAGTCCCTTAACAATATAGCAAGAATTACATAAGGGGGGTTGAATGGAATTCTTTATCTTTTTCTTGAAATAAAAATATTCAACTTGATTATAGATATATCTGTTTTAATTAGCACAATGCGGAATATAAACTTTAATGAATCAAAACAAGAGTAATTAAAAACAAGAGTCTTTAAAAACTTTCTGGTGGATTTAAACAATTCCACCAGAGATATATATTAATATATCGAGAGAAATCTGTGTGCAGAAATGCTCACAGCTGCTTTTACAAGATAGAAAAACTAAGAACACGGGAAATGCTAAAGATTGTGCTTACAAAGATTTCTCTGTGTTTGTTTCTAAGCTCACTTAGTTTTCTTAGTTGTTTTTATTTTGCTACTCTCTTGGTTTATATATCTATTACCAAGATTACAAAGTCAAAAGAACTGAATAAATATAAAATCTAACAGTCTTAATCTTTGCTGCTTTTCGTCCTCTATTACCCAGTTAATGGGCTTCCACAGTGTTTGTATCCAATCTCGACGGCTGTGTGTCAGCTTTCACTGTTCAACTGATGTTTGAATCTTGATATTATCATCCGTCGACTTTCAGATCATCCGTCGATGACTTACTTGATCATCCGTCGACTGCTATTTTGAACATCCGTTGAAAGTCATTTGATCATCCGTCGAAGCTTTGTTAAGCATCCGTTGATAGCTATTTTGGCACTTGACTTCATTTCACTTATACAGAATTACAAGACATTGCTTATGTACAGTTAATCAACCTATTCTGCATATCTAGTTAAAGTCAACATGACTTATATGCTACTACAGATTCTATACAAAGGTGCATACAAACTGTGCTACAAACTTATCATTATATAAGCTACTCACTCGATGGATAATAAATTACTCATCCGTCGGTACTTAAACTGAGTTATCCGTCGGGACTATAATTCTTATCCGTCGAGTGCTATATTATTTCACTAAGTAAAATCTACTTAGATGTTTTGTTTAGGTAATCATCAAGTGCACAACATATTCACAACAGAGTGGCTAGCATATTAATAAACTGAGACAATATGAGAAATTTATTTAAATGGATTCTCAAATAACTTTAGTGTGATAGTTTTGATCATTTTGTAATTATGTTTATAGGATATTAATAGAGTTACCTTTTCGGAAAATGACGGCCACATTTTCCATTCGACATACACGGAGAGTAGGAAAAATCCTTTCCACATGGACCGTGTATCATATAGTTCTTAACAGCATTACAGGCAACAGGATATGTATCTTGGTCTGGAATTTCTACAGAACCCAAATTATCAATCTGCTCAATGTTGTTTGGACGATCTTTTGGGTGCAACCAAATCAACATATGTGTATGAGGTAATCCCCGTTTTTGAAACTCAATGACATACATAACTGTACACAAATTTATAAAAAGATTAATATAGCATTGCGTTATATTTTAAATAACGAAAAAATTAAAAAAAGCTATAACAGTATACCTCCAATGCATTTTCCAAAATAATTTTTATTCTTAATTAGATCAACCAACTGATCTAATTTTATTTTAAAAACCCTTGCAACAACATCTGGTGCGTCTTCTACACCTACTCCAGGTAGGTGATCGAGCATACTTTGAATTTCAGGCCATTTAGTATTGCATGTCATTGTGAGAATAAAAGAAGGATGACCAATACTTCTACAAATAGCCAGTGAATCTTTAAAGTATTGCGACATATATCGCCACGAACCCGTGAATGTAGCTGGCAGAATTATGTTCTTTCCTAGAGATGTTGGATTTGCATCACCTTTCCTAATTGAGTCGCGAATTGAATTATACAAATCTGCTCTAATTGTTTTTTGGTTCTTCTTGACCCAGTTCAGCCTATATTGTTCCACAGCTGTAAATGCATGTACAATGTACTGTTGCCATAATCGACCACATAAATGCGGTGTTAAACTTGTAGCATAAATATTTGATTAAAGACTAATACTTATTGCATTGCATCCATGAGCAAAGGTAATCTATTATTAGCGTGATTAAAAAGTTACTAAATAAATAAGCAAGTTTTTAATAATGTAATTGTTTGATGTTTATTATAAAGCACACATGGTAAGTAGCAATTAAAATTGATATGAGGTTTTATGTCAATTAGCAGGCACATGGCTACATTTTTTAGAAAAGCGATATTAAAATTTCATTACCTTCCATTGCTCTGATCATGAGCTTGAAAGCATAAAATTCGCGCATTGACACATAACACTTCTGTTTTCATTCTTCATCATCCTCATTGTCATCAATAATTTTGGGCGGTGGTCCTCCGTGTTTACCCATTAAAGGAATTTTTTATGAAAACCGGGATTTCCATGTGGAAAGAGCAATGGATATTGCAATGGCATGAAATTTGCATTGGTTTCAAATACACGTTGGAGCTGTTTATTTGATTTCTGGACCACAATATCTCTTGCGCCGCAAGAATCTTCCAGCTCTCCAACAATTAATACACCCACTTCGTTAGATGGCCCCGTCGTATTTGGGCGTCCTGATGCTGATCTTGTAGAAACCAATTCCAATTGTACTTCCTCAGGCTCATTATTACGAAAACGGTCCCTTGCCATTCTGAAAGTTTGTACTAAACTATTATTTTCATCAAGCATTAGAAGCAAACCATGAACAATGTCAGGATCAGTCGAATCACTACCGGGAACTGCCTTTTTCCTGTTCTCTATTTCATTTTCAGTATCATACACATACAGCTGACAATATTTAGGCATCTCTCCCTTAGCCGGGCATATACTCCCAATTAAATGATAATTCTAACCGCCTAATTTGAATATGTAAGGAGCTCTTCCTCGGTTTATGCTATTGTCAATTTTACCACCGACTGAAGTGAATGCAAAAAGAGAGTTGTACACCCTGATTTTTTTCTTAAATTGGACAGATTTCTTGCTTCCATTCAATAACTCTGCAAGTTGTGGAGGTGGATGAATTTCCAGAGGAAGCTGCACTTGCCCATTACGACAACAAATGGAAAAGGTAGGCACTGCATGTTTGTTTGATTTATTATTCCGTTCCTGATTCCACATTAATGACTTGTAGTAAGCACAGACCTTATCGGGCCTTCCCAGATCCATATAACCTTTCCACATATTTGCTTGGCCTTGAAAAACACATATTAGATTTGGAACTGCTATTCATTCTTACTCCTACTAATCAAATACAAAAGTACTCTGAGTGATCATTAAATTTAGGAGTTTACCATTATTTGGTTCATTACAATCTTCTCTGTCACCATCACTTCCATATTCAGAATGAATAGCTGTGCAAAATACATTATTGAGTGTTACTGTAAATTTATGGAATCAGAAATATATATATATGACAATTTTATTAATATAACACGTACAATTTTCATCGTCCTCAAATTCATTCAAATCTACATTGTCAAAAAATTCCAGCAAGTTACGAGTTTCTGAATTGGAATGATTTTTTTTTGTTCCAGATGTGGTTGTTTCTCCAGACGTAGATCCTGTGTGTTTTATGTATTATCATTACAAAAAAATTTGCAGATAAGTAAGTAAATTTCTATATTTTATAGTTGCTTAATAAAAAAGACCTTGTACTACCTTTGAATTGTGTATTTATGGTAGATGGTGGCAGATTCCAGGACATTTGACTGGTATGCAATGGCGTTGTGTTACTTGATGCACCATCATTTGCTCTAGAGACATGTATCCCTGGACAAACATTTCATATTCATAAATTACACATGACTTTTTAGATTTCTGTAAATTGGAATAATATATTTATATTTATATGTAAATAAAGGATAGTGTATATACCTCCTAAGTTTACAGTATGAAGTCTTCGCTCAGAAGGAGAGTTCCCGGTTGGATTGCGGACTACAATTTCGGATTTTTTAGTGTGCACTCAAGCGAAACACAATTCATTTCACAAATTTTCCAAATTGATATACAAACCTGGTCCAGTGGTTGCACTAAATTCCCGGTGCAGATTTTTTTGAATGACGTTTCCTCTGTATGATTGATGAGTAATACCTAAATAACAAATAAATGTATATGTTGGCTTATATTTGAGCACTACAATTTTCAAAAAAATATTCAAATTATATCAATGTGAAATAAATTTTCATAAATTTACTATGCAAATTCAACCTCCTTGTAAAAGTTGGTTGTGTATGGTTGAGCACTATAATTTCCCACAAATGTGTATTCTGAATTTTTATCTTAGAAACGAACATGTCAAGATAAATTTGTTTACAAATTTACCTGAGAAAATAGGTGTGGTACTATTTGGAGTTTCACTATTAGTTGTGGCTGCGTTACTGGAGGCGGCTGTTGACATAGGTGATAATGTAATATGTAAAGATTTTGATCTTAGTTTAACATTTAAAAATCCAAATTTAATTACCAGATGTATGTGTTCTTGGGAATTGAGGTCTTGCTGCATAGCATGAAGGAGCAACATTGGTGTCTATTTGTGTCATACCTGCATGTTATCATTAAAATTACTACTTGTAATGGTATTTAATTTACACGTAAAAATAAAGAGATGTCCTTTTTCAACTATGGAAAAGATCACCATGGGGTTAGGAGATATAATTTTTACCTGAGCGCATATGTGTCACACATACATGGGATGTATGTGGTGTTCTCATCGCGTTAGGCAAAGCATGATGAGAGGCATAAGGTGTCTCTACAAAATTTTGGGTTATCAAGATTTATTTCACATTGATATTGTACAGTGTTATAATGGATCACCTCGGATAGTTTTCCAAACCTGTAATGCTAGTAACCGTACTTTCTCTTAGATTTTCAGACTTACTATTTGTATTCAACCTCCTTGCAAAAGTTGGTTGTGTATGGTTGAGCACTATAATTTTAAAAAAAAAATTCAAATTAGTGTAACAGACATATCTCGACTTGTATGTGATAGTTTGGGGTACTAATGTTACTTAATTTGAAAGAGTACCATTTTTATTATGCAAATTATAGAAGATCTGTGCATTATTTACATTTGGTTTTGCACCTGAATCTTTAAAATAAGAAAATTAGTATTGTTAGAAATAATTATATAGTAGTAAGAATTTTGGTTTTATGTATTACGACCCTCACCATAACTATCATTCTTGATTTGTTGCATTTCTGGTGCCAAGTTCTTAAGTCCTTTCTCCGAGTATGGCACGCTCGAACTTGTAAAATGAATGCCTTTGTTTTCCTTTATTGTGATATTTGGATGAATCTCAGTTAAAGGATCTGCACAGATTCAATAAATGCTTTTTAATTTATGACCTCGAATGATCATAATAGAGCCTTAACACATATACATTGCGTTACTCACGTTTTATTGAATATTTTAACTGGCTTGATAGGCCTGCACTTTCATCCTCGGAATTAAGATCCATATTGCATCTTGATCCTTGACCACCAAACTTGTCATTAGGATTCAAACGCCCGCGCCCAATGAAAGGAATATGTCCTAAGTCCAATCATGTATTAGGATTTAGGAATAACTTTTTATGTAATCTGTTTTGATTTCATTGATATTAATAAAAGACTTGTTTTGTTTTTATTACGGGCTCTATCTATTTAAGTGTTTAAATAAGATATACCATAGTTTAGAGTAAAGCTTTTTATGGATTATGATGAGATCATAATAGTGAGACCTAAAAGATGATAACTCTAAACTTAAATAGTTCCTGGTCGTAGGATTACTAACTGGTAATTAATAATCCGCAGAGATCGGTACATACTATGCTTGCTTCATTATGAAGGATGTCTGTTCTCATAGACATTTGTGTGGTGACACTATAGCTAGTATGTAGGTGCTTATTATAGAATAAGTTCACTGAACATGACTCGCACAGCTGAACAACTGATGGAGTTCACTCACGTATCAGCAGTTGTTCACATAGTGATAGTTGTACAAGTATCCTTAGACTTGAGGTCATCATAGTCATCTTGTGTACACTGAACTATGCTTTGGTTTAGTTCTTAGTCTCCAGAGACAATTATTAGGGCTCTACTGGGTATAGGAATTTGTACACGAAGATAGTGTATGATCAATAAAGGATCTACCCCTTCCAGTGAAGGAAGCGAATGTTCAAGGCTGATCCACTTATGCTAGTTCAGGAATCTCTAGCCAGAGTGAATGAAATTAGAAAGGAGTTTTTAATTTGCATAGAACTACGCATAGTAAATGGTAAGCAAGTGATTAAATTAGATAGGCTTGACACGAGATCCATGCCTTGTATTTAATCGGGACATTGTAGGGTAGAAGGAGTTTATTGTACGGTAACTATTCACTGAATAGGTTCTTGGTATTCTAAGCAGTGAATTCATATTATCCGGATAGTCGCGATATGCTGAGAAGTATTCCTCACGATGTAGAATAAATGTGATTAATTAATTAATCATATTTAATAAATTAGAGAATTTATATAAATAATGATAAAATAGTTTTATTATTATTTATTTCTACTACCGGCTTAATATTGAACCTACAGGGTCACACCATAAAAAGAGAATGATTTAATGGTGGAGGAATTAATTAATAATGGCTAATAATTATTTATTTGTGAAATAAATAATTAATTGGCAAATTTAATAATTGATTAAATGAGATTTAAATGATTATAAATTAATTAAGAAAAGTTCTTAATATTATTAATTAAGGATTTAATTTTTGGAAATTAAATCAAGAGAGAGAATTATTTCTAAAGTGTTTAGAAAAAGGATTAATAATTAAAAGGTGTTTTAATTATTAATGAGAATAATAAATGGGATAATAATAATAATATTTATGGGAAAATTTCAGCTGAAAATTTTGCCTATAAATATACTATTATAGACCCTATTTTTATTTGAACCCCAAAAACCCAAAAAGTTTGGAAAACCCAATTCTCTCCACCTCCTTCCTCCTCCTTAACATCATTTTCTTGGTGGATACCGGTGGAGTGCTTCACACTTGAGGAGCAACTGCTAAGGATCTCCGATCGTTGTCTCCGAATTATTTTAAAGGTTAGATTCGATCCCTATATTTTTACCACGATTTATATACTTTTATTTGGATTTTATATGTGTAAAAGTGTTTTGCCATGCCCCGCTGCGATTAAAAATCCAACATTGGTATCAGAGCATAGGTTGTATACATATAGATATGTGGTAAAAATTTCAGAATTTTATGTGCTTGTATGAATTAATTATGATTTTTACAAGTTATATTATGGATTAATTATGTCTGATGAGAAATCGCTTCTCAGAATAATTTTGAATGTTGATCTGGGTTCTACAAGTGTTGTAGATCGTCTGGGTATTTTTCTTATATTTTTATGATGTATAGATTTTTTATTATGAATTTTTGAAGTTGTTTCAATTAAAATTCGTAATTAAATAAGTAAATATATGTATATAAAGTATATATATATGTTTATATCTGTACTGCTGTTATCTGCTTGTCTGCACATTCTGTTGATTGCACGGAGACGAAGTCAGATCAGGCGGCACGTTGTTCGAGGAAGGAAAGCGGCGGCTGCTGCAAAAGAAAAAAAAAGGGGTGTCGCGCATTCCGGGAATGCGTTACACACCCATGGCGCATTCACGGAATGCGTTACACCTTTTAATTGGCTTAAAAGGGCTGTAACGCATCACTGGAATGCGTTACAGGGTTTGTAACGCGTTCCTGTAATGCGTTACAGCCCGACTGTTTACATTAAAATTGATTTTCTGGGAGTTTCGTAACTCCGTTTTAGGTGTGCAATATACCGTTGGATTCGTTTTTCTGAGACGGATCTAATGGAGTGATCAATTTTAGTTTATATAAAAGTTTTGAACTGTTTATATTTTCGAAAGTGTTTTAAAGCTGTTTTTAACTATTTTAACTGCTTTTAAATGCTCCATGTGATACATAGAGATGTATAATGCTTAGACCAATATGCTAGATGATGTAACATGCCTACCTTGATGTTTATTCATGTTGATATATGTGATATATGCTTAGTTTATCATGCGATGATAGATTTAGGTGAACTTAAATGAACATAAGGCGTTTGTTAGACAACCTAGTATAGTGAAATTATTTCATAACCTTAAGAATAATATTATGAATACAATCATGAGATTCTTGTGTTTATGAAACACATAATTGAATATGAATTTTCGATATGAGAGAAAGGATGATTCTGTCAACAACAGATTTCTATCTGTAAGAAAGGGTTATTAAGTGACGCTTCTTGACAATGCTCCACCCGATCTGGGAATCATCTGATTATTGATTATTGATTTAAAATATTTAATTTAAAAGGAAGAATCTCTTTATAATATGATTATGATTGTAACGTAATATAATCCCTCTAAAATTAAATAATATCAAGTAGTAATTGCCAATGACACAACGGGCTTGTGTCAGTCATAGCCTTCCAACATGATAGAAAAGTAGTTCTTATTTTTAAATCATTGTCGTTTCGTGCCACAGCCGAGGGCTTTGATTTCGAAGTAAGAAATACTTGTCTATTACATAGAGATGTGTACATTGAATAAGAATCTAAAGGTCGTTACGTGCCACAGCCGTGGGCCTTTGGGGACTGATTCAATTGTACGAAATGTTGGGTTAGACTTGACTTAGAATATTGAGTTTGTCGTGCCACAGCCGTGACTCAATTATTCAAGAGGCTAAAGTTTGATTAGGGAATAACATTAGATGTAATTGACAAGAGTTGTCTGCCTATTGAACATTACATGGCGTTTCGTGCCACAGCCAGGGTTGTGTAATAGAATGTAGGATCCTTATTCCCACTAGCATTATGAATGCTTATTTTTCACGTAGGGGGTTGAATAAATTAGATAAACTAGTGGGAGCCACTTATGAATAAAGACCCGATTCATATAGTATTTTGAAATGAAATCGAATATTTGCTAAGTGTTGTTATGTGTTTATCATTTACAGATTTACTTTGTACGTTATGTCTTCTGCACTATCACTCAGGAGCATACTAGATGCTCACAAATTGACTGGTCCTAATTATGCTGACTGGCTTCGAAACTTGAGAATTGTTCTCAGGATTGAGAAGCTGGAATACGTGATTGACTCACCTAAGCCTACTGAACCTGCTAGTGATGCACATAATGATGAACATGTTGTGTATCGTAAGTGGATAGATGATGCAAATGTTGCTCAATGCATCATGCTAGCTTCCATGAACATTGAGCTACAGAAGCAACATGAGCATATGGATGCTTACACTATCCTAATGCATCTACAAGAGTTGTATGATGTGGCGGGGAGGACAGCTCGATATGAGATATCGAAGGAGTTGTTCGGTTGTAGGATGTCTGAGGGATCATCTGCGAATGACCATGTACTTAAGATGATCAATTTGATTGAACGTCTTGGACAACTTGGTTTTGCCATGGATGGGGAGCTGAGCCAAGACTTGGTCTTGCAATCGCTTCCGAGTTCGTTCTCGCAGTTTGTTGTGAACTTTTACATGAATAAGTTGGATGTCAGCCTGCCTGAACTCCACAACATGTTGAAGACTGCGGAATCAAATTTTCCCCCTAAGAAGAGTTCTGTTCTTCTAATTGGTGAAGGTTCAAATCCTAAGAAAAGGAAGAGGAACTCTTCCAAGAAGAAGAAAGTAGGTAAGAAAATGCCGGTTCCACCAAAAGCTGAAGACCCCAAGAGCAAAGTTGTTTGCTTTCACTGTAACAAGGTGGGGGCACTGGAAGAGGAACTGCAAGGTTTACCTTGCAGAATTTAAGAAGAAGAAGGGTAGTGAGACTACCGCTTCTGATTCAGGTATGTTCATGATAGAAGTGAATGTGTCATTAAATCAAATTTCTACTTGGGTATTAGATACCGCCTGTGGTTCTCAAATCTGCAATTTGTTGCAGGAACCAAGGAGAAGTAGGACTCTTGAGGAAGAGGAGGTGATTCTACTGATGGGAAATGGAGCAAGAGTTGCTGCTGAAGATGTAGAATCATTTCATTTACATATGCCTACGAGCAAGACTATTGTTTTAAATAATTGTTATTTTGTTCCCGCGATTGTGAGGAATATTATTCCCATGTTAGACTTGGCTGGATTTTCATTTATTATTGAGAATAATGAATGTTCTATTCTTAGAGATAATATTCTTTATGGACGTGGTACTTTAAATAATGGTCTGTATAAATGTGACATAATTTACTTCAGATTGAACAAACTAATAAAAGAAAAGGGATGATGAAAATCTCACTTCATTGTGGCACTGCAGTCTCCATTTAGTAGACATGGAGAGACGGCTGCAAATTTGCTAGGAATGGTACACACAGATGTATGTGGACCAATGTCTAAGCAAGCCATGGGTGGATTTTCATACTTCATTACTTTCATAGATGATAGATCTAGATTCAGATATGTGTTTGATGAAACACAAGTCTGGAGCCTTTAAAAAGTTCAAAGAGTATAAGTATGAAGTGGAGAAATAAACCAAATATAGTATTATAATTCTTCGATTAGATCGAGGCGGTGAATACTTTAATGGAGTGTTTCTAGATTATCTCAAAGTAAATGGTATAGTCTCCCAGTGGACTCCTCCAGATTGGTATCTGAAAGGAGAAATCGAACTTTGTTAGACATAGTTCAGTCCATGATGAGCTATGCAAATCTTCCAGTATTCCTATGGGGTTATGTATTGGAAACCTCAACATATTTACTGAATATGGTGCCTTCCAAAATCTGTTCCTCAAACTTCGTATGAGATATGGAAAGAAAGGAAACCGAGTCTTAAACACGTTAAGATTTGGGGATGTCCAGCTTATGTCAAGAAAGTTGACCCAGATAAGCTGAAATATCGATCCGTAAAATGTAGTTTTGTGGGATATCCTAAAGAGACTTTAGGGTATTACTTTTACACCGATCATCGGGTGTTTGTCTCCAGACATGCTACCTTCTTGGAAAAGGAGTTTATCCTTGAAGGAAACAGTGGGAGCAAAATTGAACTTGATGAAGTTCAAGAAGCACAAACTACTACAGGTCGAGTGGAAACACCTGTTCTGACTGAACAACCTTTTGTGGAACAGCCCATTCATAGAACAGGGAGAGTGTCTCGCCAACCTGAGAGGTAATATGGCCTTATCATTGAGAATGACAATGAGTTGTCGATCATTGATGATGACGACCCTGTGACCTATAATGAGGCTATGAGTAGTGTTGACTCAGAGAAATGGCATAGTGCCATGAAATCCAGAATGGAATCTATGTATACGGTATACAAAAGATAGATTATAGCAGATGGCCAGGTGGAGACCTATAAGGCCAGGCTTGTGGCAAAAGGATTCAAACAAAGGCAATGGATTGACTTTGATGAAACTTTTTACCTATAGCCCTGTTAAAATCAGTTCGGATTTTGCTTGCGATTGCTGCTTACTACGACTATGAGATCTGGCATATAGCCAGATGGTTTTCTTTCCAAGGAAAATGAAAACCTAGTGTGTAAGCTGCTGCGAACCATATGTGGTTTAAAGCAAGCTTCTCGAAAGATAGAACATTCATTTTGATGAGACAATCAAAGAGTTTGATTTTATCAAAAATGTAGATGAACCATGCGTCTACAAAAGGGTTAGTGGGAGTGCGGTAACATTTCTTGTATTGTATTGAATTAGAGTTGACACACATAACAACATAGCAGACCCACTCACAAAGCTACTTTATGAAAGTCACTTTGATCGTCATAAAGACAAGATGGGTATTAGATACCAGAGTGATTGGCTTTAGTACAAGTGGGAGATTCAAAGGAATATGTCCTAAGTCCAATCATGTATTAGGATTTAGGAATAACTTTTTATGTAATCTGTTTTGATTTCATTGATATTAATAAAAGACTTGTTTTGTTTTTATTACGGGCTCTATCTATTTAAGTGTTTAAATAAGATATACCATAGTTTAGAGTAAAGCTTTTTATGGATTATGATGAGATCATAATAGTGAGACCTAAAAGATGATAACTCTAAACTTAAATAGTTCCTGGTCGTAGGATTACTAACTGGTAATTAATAATCCGCAGAGATCGGTACATACTATGCTTGCTTCATTATGAAGGATGTCTGTTCTCATAGACATTTGTGTGGTGACACTATAGCTAGTATGTAGGTGCTTATTATAGAATAAGTTCACTGAACATGACTCGCACAGCTGAACAACTGATGGAGTTCACTCACGTATCAGCAGTTGTTCACATAGTGATAGTTGTACAAGTATCCTTAGACTTGAGGTCATCATAGTCATCTTGTGTACACTGAACTATGCTTTGGTTTAGTTCTTAGTCTCCAGGGACAATTATTAGGGCTCTACTGGGTATAGGAATTTGTACACGAAGATAGTGTATGATCAATAAAGGATCTACCCCTTCCAGTGAAGGAAGCGAATGTTCAAGGCTGATCCACTTATGCTAGTTCAGGAATCTCTAGCCAGAGTGAATGAAATTAGAAAGGAGTTTTTAATTTGCATAGAACTACGCATAGTAAATGGTAAGCAAGTGATTAAATTAGATAGGCTTGACACGAGATCCATGCCTTGTATTTAATCGGGACATTGTAGGGTAGAAGGAGTTTATTGTACGGTAACTATTCACTGAATAGGTTCTTGGTATTCTAAGCAGTGAATTCATATTATCCGGATAGTCGCGATATGCTGAGAAGTATTCCTCACGATGTAGAATAAATGTGATTAATTAATTAATCATATTTAATAAATTAGAGAATTTATATAAATAATGATAAAATAGTTTTATTATTATTTATTTCTACTACCGGCTTAATATTGAACCTACAGGGTCACACCATAAAAAGAGAATGATTTAATGGTGGAGGAATTAATTAATAATGACTAATAATTATTTATTTGTGAAATAAATAATTAATTGGCAAATTTAATAATTGATTAAATGAGATTTAAATGATTATAAATTAATTAAGAAAAGTTCTTAATATTATTAATTAAGGATTTAATTTTTGGAAATTAAATCAAGAGAGAGAATTATTTCTAAAGTGTTTAGAAAAAGGATTAATAATTAAAAGGTGCTTTAATTATTAATGAGAATAATAAATGGGATAATAATAATAATATTTATGGGAAAATTTCAGCTGAAAATTTTGCCTATAAATATACTATTATAGACCCTATTTTTATTTGAACCCCAAAAACCCAAAAAGTTTGGAAAACCCAATTCTCTCCACCTCCTTCCTCCTCCTTAACATCATTTTCTTGGTGGATACCGGTGGAGTGCTTCACACTTGAGGAGCAACTGCTAAGGATCTCCGATCGTTGTCTCCGAATTATTTTAAAGGTTAGATTCGATCCCTATATTTTTACCACGATTTATATACTTTTATTTGGATTTTATATGTGTAAAAGTGTTTTGCCATGCCCCGCTGCGATTAAAAATCCAACATTGGTATCAGAGCATAGGTTGTATACATATAGATATGTGGTAAAAATTTCAGAATTTTATGTGCTTGTATGAATTAATTATGATTTTTACAAGTTATATTATGGATTAATTATGTCTGATGAGAAATCGCTTCTCAGAATAATTTTGAATGTTGATCTGGGTTCTACAAGTGTTGTAGATCGTCTGGGTATTTTTCTTATATTTTTATGATGTATAGATTTTTTATTATGAATTTTTGAAGTTGTTTCAATTAAAATTCATAATTAAATAAGTAAATATATGTATATAAAGTATATATATATATTTTTATATCTGTACTGCTGTTATCTGCTTGTCTGCACATTCTGTTGATTGCACGGAGACGAAGTCAGATCAGGCGGCACGTTGTTCGAGGAAGGAAAGCGGCGGCTGCTGTAAAAGAAAAAAAAAGGGGTGTCGCGCATTCCGGGAATGCGTTACACACCCATGGCGCATTCACGGAATGCGTTACACCTTTTAATTGGCTTAAAAGGGCTGTAACGCATCACTGGAATGCGTTACAGGGTTTGTAACGCGTTCCTGTAATGCGTTACAGCCCGACTGTTTACATTAAAATTGATTTTCTGGGAGTTTCGTAACTCCGTTTTAGGTGTGCAATATACCGTTGGATTCGTTTTTCCGAGACGGATCTAATGGAGTGATCAATTTTAGTTTATATAAAAGTTTTGAACTGTTTATATTTTCGAAAGTGTTTTAAAGCTGTTTTTAACTATTTTAACTGCTTTTAAATGCTCCATGTGATACATAGAGATGTATAATGCTTAGACCAATATGCTAGATGATGTAACATGCCTACCTTGATGTTTATTCATGTTGATATATGTGATATATGCTTAGTTTATCATGCGATGATAGATTTAGGTGAACTTAAATGAACATAAGGCGTTTGTTAGACAACCTAGTATAGTGAAATTATTTCATAACCTTAAGAATAATATTATGAATACAATCATGAGATTCTTGTGTTTATGAAACACATAATTGAATATGAATTTTCGATATGAGAGAAAGGATGATTCTGTCAACAACAGATTTCTATCTGTAAGAAAGGGTTATTAAGTGACGCTTCTTGACAATGCTCCACCCGATCTGGGAATCATCTGATTATTGATTATTGATTTAAAATATTTAATTTAAAAGGAAGAATCTCTTTATAATATGATTATGATTGTAACGTAATATAATCCCTCTAAAATTAAATAATATCAAGTAGTAATTGCCAATGACACAACGGGCTTGTGTCAGTCATAGCCTTCCAACATGATAGAAAAGTAGTTCTTATTTTTAAATCATTGTCGTTTCGTGCCACAGCCGAGGGCTTTGATTTCGAAGTAAGAAATACTTGTCTATTACATAGAGATGTGTACATTGAATAAGAATCTAAAGGTCGTTACGTGCCACAGCCGTGGGCCTTTGGGGACTGATTCAATTGTACGAAATGTTGGGTTAGACTTGACTTAGAATATTGAGTTTGTCGTGCCACAGCCGTGACTCAATTATTCAAGAGGCTAAAGTTTGATTAGGGAATAACATTAGATGTAATTGACAAGAGTTGTCTGCCTATTGAACATTACATGGCGTTTCGTGCCACAGCCAGGGTTGTGTAATAGAATGTAGGATCCTTATTCCCACTAGCATTATGAATGCTTATTTTTCACGTAGGGGGTTGAATAAATTAGATAAACTAGTGGGAGCCACTTATGAATAAAGACCCTATTCATATAGTATTTTGAAATGAAATCGAATATTTGCTAAGTGTTGTTATGTGTTTATCATTTACAGATTTACTTTGTACGTTATGTCTTCTGCACTATCACTCAGGAGCATACTAGATGCTCACAAATTGACTGGTCCTAATTATGCTGACTGGCTTCGAAACTTGAGAATTGTTCTCAGGATTGAGAAGCTGGAATACGTGATTGACTCACCTAAGCCTACTGAACCTGCTAGTGATGCACATAATGATGAACATGTTGTGTATCGTAAGTGGATAGATGATGCAAATGTTGCTCAATGCATCATGCTAGCTTCCATGAACATTGAGCTACAGAAGCAACATGAGCATATGGATGCTTACACTATCCTAATGCATCTACAAGAGTTGTATGATGTGGCGGGGAGGACAGCTCGATATGAGATATCGAAGGAGTTGTTCGGTTGTAGGATGTCTGAGGGATCATCTGCGAATGACCATGTACTTAAGATGATCAATTTGATTGAACGTCTTGGACAACTTGGTTTTGCCATGGATGGGGAGCTGAGCCAAGACTTGGTCTTGCAATCGCTTCCGAGTTCGTTCTCGCAGTTTGTTGTGAACTTTCACATGAATAAGTTGGATGTCAGCCTGCCTGAACTCCACAACATGTTGAAGACTGCGGAATCAAATTTTCCCCCTAAGAAGAGTTCTGTTCTTCTAATTGGTGAAGGTTCAAATCCTAAGAAAAGGAAGAGGAACTCTTCCAAGAAGAAGAAAGTAGGTAAGAAAATGCCGGTTCCACCAAAAGCTGAAGACCCCAAGAGCAAAGTTGTTTGCTTTCACTGTAACAAGGTGGGGGCACTGGAAGAGGAACTGCAAGGTTTACCTTGCAGAATTTAAGAAGAAGAAGGGTAGTGAGACTACCGCTTCTGATTCAGGTATGTTCATGATAGAAGTGAATGTGTCATTAAATCAAATTTCTACTTGGGTATTAGATACCGCCTGTGGTTCTCAAATCTGCAATTTGTTGCAGGAACCAAGGAGAAGTAGGACTCTTGAGGAAGAGGAGGTGATTCTACTGATGGGAAATGGAGCAAGAGTTGCTGCTGAAGATGTAGAATCATTTCATTTACATATGCCTACGAGCAAGACTATTGTTTTAAATAATTGTTATTTTGTTCCCGCGATTGTGAGGAATATTATTCCCATGTTAGACTTGGCTGGATTTTCATTTATTATTGAGAATAATGAATGTTCTATTCTTAGAGATAATATTCTTTATGGACGTGGTACTTTAAATAATGGTCTGTATAAATGTGACATAATTTACTTCAGATTGAACAAACTAATAAAAGAAAAGGGATGATGAAAATCTCACTTCATTGTGGCACTGCAGTCTCCATTTAGTAGAGATGGAGAGACGGCTGCAAATTTGCTAGGAATGGTACACACAGATGTATGTGGACCAATGTCTAAGCAAGCCATGGGTGGATTTTCATACTTCATTACTTTCATAGATGATAGATCTAGATTCGGATATGTGTTTGATGAAACACAAGTCTGGAGCCTTTGAAAAGTTCAAAGAGTATAAGTATGAAGTGGAGAAATAAACCAAATATAGTATTATAATTCTTCGATTAGATCGAGGCGGTGAATACTTTAATGGAGTGTTTCTAGATTATCTCAAAGTAAATGGTATAGTCTCCCAGTGGACTCCTCCAGATTGGTATCTGAAAGGAGAAATCGAACTTTGTTAGACATAGTTAAGTCCATGATGAGCTATGCAAATCTTCCAGTATTCCTATGGGGTTATGTATTGGAAACCTCAGCATATTTACTGAATATGGTGCCTTCCAAAATCTGTTCCTCAAACTTCGTATGAGATATGGAAAGAAAGGAAACCGAGTCTTAAACACGTTAAGATTTGGGGATGTCCAGCTTATGTCAAGAAAGTTGACCCAGATAAGCTGAAATATCGATCCGTAAAATGTAGTTTTGTGGGATATCCTAAAGAGACTTTAGGGTATTACTTTTACACCGATCATCGGGTGTTTGTCTCCAGACATGCTACCTTCTTGGAAAAGGAGTTTATCCTTGAAGGAAACAGTGGGAGCAAAATTGAACTTGATGAAGTTCAAGAAGCACAAACTACTACAGATCGAGTGGAAACACCTGTTCTGACTGAACAACCTTTTGTGGAACAGCCCATTCATAGAACAGGGAGAGTGTCTCGCCAACCTGAGAGGTAATATGGCATTATCATTGAGAATGACAATGAGTTGTCGATCATTGATGATGACGACCCTGTGACCTATAATGAGGCTATGAGTAGTGTTGACTCAGAGAAATGGCATAGTGCCATGAAATCCAGAATGGAATCTATGTATACGGTATACAAAAGATAGATTATAGCAGATGGCCAGGTGGAGACCTATAAGGCCAGGCTTGTGGCAAAAGGATTCAAACAAAGGCAATGGATTGACTTTGATGAAACTTTTTACCTATAGCCCTGTTAAAATCAGTTCGGATTTTGCTTGCGATTGCTGCTTACTACGACTATGAGATCTGGCATATAGCCAGATGGTTTTCTTTCCAAGGGAAATGAAAACCTAGTGTGTAAGCTGCTGCGAACCATATGTGGTTTAAAGCAAGCTTCTCGAAAGATAGAACATTCATTTTGATGAGACAATCAAAGAGTTTGATTTTATCAAAAATGTAGATGAACCATGCGTCTACAAAAGGGTTAGTGGGAGTGCGGTAACATTTCTTGTATTGTATTGAATTAGAGTTGACACACATAACAACATAGCAGACCCACTCACAAAGCTACTTTATGAAAGTCACTTTGATCGTCATAAAGACAAGATGGGTATTAGATACCAGAGTGATTGGCTTTAGTACAAGTGGGAGATTCAAAGGAATATGTCCTAAGTCCAATCATGTATTAGGATTTAGGAATAACTTTTTATGTAATCTGTTTTGATTTCATTGATATTAATAAAAGACTTGTTTTGTTTTTATTACGGGCTCTATCTATTTAAGTGTTTAAATAAGATATACCATAGTTTAGAGTAAAGCTTTTTATGGATTATGATGAGATCATAATAGTGAGACCTAAAAGATGATAACTCTAAACTTAAATAGTTCCTGGTCGTAGGATTACTAACTGGTAATTAATAATCCGCAGAGATCAGTACATACTATGCTTGCTTCATTATGAAGGATGTCTGTTCTCATAGACATTTGTGTGGTGACACTATAGCTAGTATGTAGGTGCTTATTATAGAATAAGTTCACTGAACATGACTCGCACAGCTGAACAACTGATAGAGTTCACTCACGTGTCAGCAATTATTCACATAGTGATAGTTGTACAAGTATCCTTAGACTTGAGGTCATCATAGTCATCTTGTGTACACTGAACTATGCTTTGGTTTAGTTCTTAGTCTCCAGGGACAATTATTAGGGCTCTACTGGGTATAGGAATTTGTACACGAAGATAGTGTATGATCAATAAAGGATCTACCCCTTCCAGTGAAGGAAGCGAATGTTCAAGGCTGATCCATTTATGCTAGTTCAGGAATCTCTGGCCAGAGTGAATGAAATTAGAAAGGAGTTTCTAATTTGCATAGAACTACGCATAGTAAATGGTAAGCAAGTGATTAAATTAGATAGGCTTGACACGAGATCCATGCCTTATATTTAATCGGGACATTGTAGGGTAGAAGGAGTTTATTGTACGGTAACTATTCACTGAATAGGTTCTTGGTATTCTAAGCAGTGAATTCATATTATCCGGATAGTCGCGATATGCTGAGAAGTATCCCTCACGATGTAGAATAAATGTGATTAATTAATTAATCATATTTAATAAATTAGAAAATTTATATAAATAATGATAAAATAATTTTATTATTATTTATTTCTACTACCGGCTTAATATTGAACCTACAGGGTCACACCATAAAAAGAGAATGATTTAATGGTGGAGGAATTAATTAATAATGGCTAATAATTATTTATTTGTGAAATAAATAATTAATTGGCAAATTTAATAATTGACTAAATGAGATTTAATTGATTATAAATTAATTAAGAAAATTTCTTAATATTATTAATTAAGGATTTAATTTTTGAAAATTAAATCAAGAGAGAGAATTATTTCTAAAGTGTTTAGAATAAGGATTAATAATTAAAAGGTGTTTTAATTATTAATGAGAATAATAAATGGGATAATAATAATAATATTTATGGGAAAATTTCAGCTGAAAATTTTGCCTATAAATATACTATTATAGACCCTATTTTTATTTGAACCCCAAAAACCCAAAAAGTTTGGAAAACTCAATTCTCTCCACCTCCTTCCTCCTCCTTAACATCGTTTTCTTGGTGGATACCGGTGGAGTGCTTCACACTTGAGGAGCAACTGCTAAGGATCTCCGATCGTTGTCTCCGAATTATTTTAAAGGTTAGATTCGATCCCTATGTTTTTACCACGATTTATATGCTTTTATTTGGATTTTATATGTGTAAAAGTGTTTTGCCATGCCCCGCTGCGATTAAAAATCCAACACCCAAGACCTGGTAATTTTGATTTTGTGCCTTGCATAAATGTAATTGAATCGTGTTAAATAATGTTTCATGTTTTGATGTAAACTACTTTAAAAATTATATTGGCATATTATCATCCCATTGAGATGACCTTGTATGTTTTATTGAAGAAGGTTTCACTAATTTAAAATTTTGTATATTGTAATCAGTTTATTCAACTCACTTGTCAGAGAAGATCCTAAATGGTCTGGCACTCTGGTAACGTTCTCCGAGTTTGGAATTTGTATATTGGCAGTTTGCCCTTCACCACTGGATTTCTCAACAGGAACTATACGCCGTTTTAATGCTATAAAAAAAAGATCAAACCCGGAATCGTAACATATCAATGTAACATATTAGGTGTTTAAAGTTACATACCAGGTTTCATTGAAGGCGGTGATAGTTGTAAAGGTATTGGCATACGCTTGTTACCTACAAACACAAAAAAATATATGATATTAAATCAGTTGAGACATAGGGTGTCACTTCAATCACTATATAGAGAGAAAACGTAAACTAAGAGATACATAGAAACTATATATAACCTTGAGCCTTTCCACCTGCTTTTGTAATCGTCACGTTCTTCTCCATTACAATCTACCCCTGTGAACCATCAATAAATAGCACTAACAGTTTGGAAAGCATAAACCTGAGACAAACCCCCTTGTTTTACAAAGGGTTGAAATCGAAGATGCTTAATGTCATGATTTTTAAATCTAAATGTAAGTTACAGTGAAACAGGAAATTAGTTTGTCACAATTGAGTAGATCGTGTCATTCCGACAAAGTAACCGCTGTGGGCTGGATTTGTAGGCCCATTTACCCGAAAAATTATTGAAACTACAATAATGTCCCTGAAATAATTATTTTGCAAAATATCCTGAGGGTGAAATAGTAAAATCAAATGTTCCTTCACTAGCAGGAATTAAGATATGTTGATGACTTAAAATATTCCCCAGCATATCTGTCGGCCCAAAAATAGTCACCAGATTATCCATTTTCAGACAGAGTATTAACCCCTAGCAAAGGAGTGTCCCCGACATTCCATTTACAGGACATTATATTTTCTGTATACTTATTCGTCAGTGAAGTATTAGAATAATTGATCATTGTTAGTGAAGTATTGGACCTTATACTTCGCCCTAAATTCATATTCTACACCATTTAATTTTTATCGGATTTTGATTCAAATTTGATTATAACCCGATTTTTTCAAATATGATCCATATCCGGATTCGTAGGATTACGGATTTTTGTATTGGATATTTTTTTAAGAAACTTTTACTAATAAATTTTTTGTTAAAATCACTTATAATAACAATTCACAAAATCATAATGCAAAATTTTGAAATATAAAAATACATTGGTACAGATTTTATAAGACTTTAAAAAATTATAGAAATTTTGAATATCCCCAATAGCCTCTTAACTTGAAATTTGATAAGGTAGGAATTTTTTTTATCCAAAATATTTTTGGTGGCTCTTAAATTTACTAAAAAACTCTTCTCTCTCTTTAGTTTTAAGAGTTTCATTCTCACTCTTAAATAATATTATATTTTATATTTATAAAAAAACCTTTTTCTCTCTCCACAAAATTCAACTTACATTTAATTATAAAAAACAATTAAGAGTAAATACATAGAGTAAATATTGAAAAAGAACGAGCCAATATTATATAGAGAAAATTGGGCCTGAGGTTGTTTTCAGATAAATTACCTGAGGTTATGACATTTTATAATGTAATATTTTAAGGGCAAATCTGTAAATATAAACACGACCCCCTGTATTTACAAAAATACCCTTATACTACACTTGTTTTCTTTTAACCTCGGGCATGTCTCCTGAGGTCATCCGCAGTGCCAGCAATCCCTATTATATATTATTATATTTAGAGAAGTGATAAAGAGTCCATCGGAGAGTTCTTAGAATTTGAAAACATTGACTAACTGATATGAAATAATCATGGTTAAATGAACTTAATTACGGATCAACATTCTAGATGGAACTCAAATAAATTTTTTATTTCATATCAAAAGCATATTTATTTAATATTATATATTTATTTATTTATATTTGTGTATATATATAACCGGATCAGATTATTTATGAATCCAATAGTAATAAATTCATATCTTACATATGTCGAATCGAGTTTTTTTCAGATCAAATTATTTTAAGATTATCCATATATGTTCCATTGATTCTCGAATCAGATGAGACCGAATATTTGATTCATTCACAGCCCTAAGTTGAATGGTATCATCAAACTCTATTGGAAATGACAACATAAACGATTCTTGTAGTCTGGACTTCTCCTGTCCATCTATAACTGACTCTCAAGCTTCCTTGTTTACACAGCCAGTTACAAATGCTTTTGTGCACTCTACTATTAAATCAATAAAGCATAAAAAGTCTCTCATACCTGACAGTTTCCCTGTTGAATTTTACGTAAGAGTCTGAAAAATTATAGGGTTGGATTTCTATAATATAGTCACTCATTTCTTAAGGTACCTCAGTCATGAACATAGACATCAATTCAACAAGCATTGGTCTTATTCCTAAGGTACTCAACCCCATAACACATGTGATTTCAGATCAATATCACTTTGTTTAATTACCTATAAACATATTGCAAAATAATTGTAAATAGGTTTAAAATAGTCATGCCATATTTAATTGATAAGTCTCAATCCGCATTCATCAAAGGCCGAAACATTTCCGATAATGTGCTCATGGCACATGAACTGTTCAGGGGCTACACTAGAGAAACATGGGTGCCTAAGTGTGTTCTTAAGCTAGACTTGCACAAGGCGTTTGATTCTATTGATTGGTGTTAAGAGTAGTCAAGTCAAAGCTAGTCAACTGTGACACTCTGTATAAATAGCTCTCTCAGCATATTGCAATAGTTAGTTCTATCATTCTATCAAACAGTTATGATATAAACATTACATACAATTTTTGTATATATACATTTTTTGTTACATCTTCTTGCTCAAGATCTAATCTAGCTTTAATGGAGTTTATGATGATTGATAATATCTAGATGGTATCAGAGCTTCTTCCACGTATATCTTTAATCTCTATTGCGGTAATTTACGATTGATACGATTCTGATTGAAATCGATACATTTTCGTTGTAATCTCTCTCGATCTCTAATCTCTCTCGATCTCTCTCATAATTTCCTCGACCTCTCTCGCAATCTCTTTGCAGTTCGCAATTTGTTTATCATTATTTTGCAATCATCATTCATATTCTCTTCTGGTTATGATTAGATCTACATATACGATCAATGGACTCAATTCAGTGTTTCCTGTAGACTCTTCTATTGAAAATTTGGGAAGTTTGATGGGTTCAACTCAATGACAAACGTATTCTAATGCGGTCTCAGGTGATCAACGAACAAGTGCTATTGGTCAAGTAAGCACATGTCTTTCAACAAATCCTGATGACATCAATATCAATACACATCTGTTATTTCTGCATAATAACGATCAACCTGGTATGGTCTTAATATCTAAAAAACTAATTTGATCTGATAATTTTGCTAGTTGGAAACGTTCTATGCAAATTGTACTTTCTGCTAAGAATAAACTTGTGATTTTGACTGGTGAATTTGTTGCTTTACGGTTGATTCTCCAATATTTCCACACTGGAAAAGAGTAAATGATATGATCATAACATGGATCCTTAATACGTATCGGAAAATATTACCAATAGCATGAACTACATGGATAATGCTATAGATGTTTGGAATGAATTCAATAATAGATTTTCAGCCGTTAGTGGTCACAAATTTTATGAGACACAAAGGAACTGTTCAAATTAGAGCAATGTAATGATTTAATTGAGTTTTATTTTCACAAACTTAAGGGGTTATGAGATGAATTGTGAGCATTAGAACCGGTTGTTAATTAGTGTACATGTGGTGCTACAAAGGAATGGGAAGATCAACTTGAAAAGAAGAATTTAATTCCATTTCTTATGGGTCTTCACAACAGCTACATTACAACAAGGGGAAACTTGCTGATGATGAATCCCTAGCCATCTGTTAACCAGGCATACATGTTCTTTAAACAAGAAGAAATGCAATATCAAGTTTATAGTGCACCATCTCCAATTTCTATGATGGTTAATTTGCCCAAACAGTCTTTCCAAAACCAAAATAAACCATTTGATTTTTCTTCATTAGAATGCAACTATTGTCATGGTCAGAACCATACAAAAGACAAATGTTTGAAGTTGGTAGGATACCCATCAGATCATCCTTATCACCCAAACAACAAAGGAAAGAAATGTCCATTTACTAACAGGAATTTTGTCACTTCTCATAATGTTGGTTCTCATTCTAGCTCTCCAGTCACACATCCATCCAAAGCTGATCATGCTATACAAATCACTGCTGTTTCTAGTGCTTCTAATGACACTTCTAACAGTCATGATAATAATTCAGAATCTTCAAATTGGACTGCACAAATGGCTGTTTTACAACAACAAATAAATACATTGATGCAGCATCTTTCTGCAAAGGGATCTTCATCATCTAATGCATCACCATCTTTTTATTATGGCCATAATGTGGCATGTACCACATTCTCCTTATCTTCAATTTCAACATTATATCCTCATGTATGGATTTTAGATACTGGAGCCACAAATTATATGTGTTGTGATGTTACTGCAATGCATGATGTCAAAGTTTTGCCAAAATTCATTTCTGTCAATTTTCCTAATGGAGAGTCTTCCATTGTGACACACACAGCATCTGTTCTTTTGAAACCGGTTGGCACTATTGTCCATGAAGTTGTTTTAGTGCCTACATTCAAATTCAATTTGCTTTCTATTGGGATATTAGCTTTACAGACTAATTCTCTCATTCATTTCACTGCAAATGAGTGCATTATGCAGGTCCCATCCTAGAGTCCTCAGATTTTTGCTAAATTGGAAGGAGGGTTATATCAGCTTTATAATTTCTTCTACTCTTCCTTTTGTTTCTTCTAATATCACTCACTACTATTAATGTTCCTTCCGTGTCTTTGTTATGACATCAAAGGTTAGTGTTAGGTAATGAATACACATGTGGGTGAATGTGTTTTAAATTATTTTAAGCTTTTTGAACTCTTATGGATGTGGTGAACAAAGTAATCTAACTTGTAGAGATAAAGTGTTTTAACAAAAATAATTAAACATGCACATGAACACATTATCTTCAAAACTCACTTAGTTTTATATTAAAATCAAGTATGTCTTGCTATAAATTTTTGGGTTCTTTGTTGATAAAGAACTCAGCTTCTTTCTTGAGAGAGTTACAAGATTTTAGATCTATTTTTGTTACAACTAAAACAAAGCATCCAATATTTACTTTATAGAATAGTAAACACAGGTTTTACATAGCATGCAATAGCATGTACTAAACCCTACTTTAAGTTAACTAAAACTTTCTATTTATGGCTTAGTGTATCTTTGCAAATCGAGCATGTCTGTGACTTTACTTTGTCACTTAATCTTGGCCTTTGATCTTGTACTCTTCAAGATGCTTTTTGTAGACTTTTCAAATCAATGATTAATTTGTTTGTTGATAATCTTGGATCTTTAGCTGGTCTGCATTTTGTACTTGAGTTTTAAATTGAGATATCCAGTTTGAACTATAGAGAACTGACATCTTGATAAGTATAATGACTTATCGAGATCTCCTAGTTCTTTACAAGTGTTTTGACTTATCGAGGTCTTTGAGTTCTCGAATATGAACTTGACTTGTCGAGATATCTGATTTCTCGAATATAAACTTGATTTATCAAGATCTCTGAGTTCTCGAATGAGCTTGGCTTATCGAGGTCTCCAAGTCTTTGCATGTAGAATTAACTTGTTGATATCACTAATCTTCATATCTTTATTTTGGCTTATCGATATCTCTGAGTTCTCTAATACAGAAATGACTTGTCGATATCTCCAATCTTTATATCTTCATTTTGGCTTGTCGATATCTCCGAGACTTCTCTATAAGCTATTTTTAACTTGTCGATAAGTCATTCTGGAGTTCTCGATCTTCTCTATATGACTTGATCCGTGACTTGTAGATTTCTTGACTTAGAATATTTTTCTCAAAACAGATTTTATTCAACTCCAAGCTTCTTCACACTTTCTCTGAGGCATGATCTTCTTCCAGAGTTTATTCTTAGGCTTGAGACTGTTTACAGAAAAATACTCCATTCTAATCTATTTACACTTGTACAGACTCAAGTAATACAATACAAAATGCAAACTTAGATTATCATACAACTTACTTAGGGCTGTCAATTTGACTTAGTCTTGTTATAGTACAGGCATGTCTTTCACAATAGTTAGGGCATGTGCCAACTAGGGTTATGTCAAAGATACCATTATTGTCATCTCTTTTCTCTAATTTTGCATCTTCTCATTTACCTTGTGATATTTGTCTCTTAGCTAAGCAATGTCGATTACCCTTTCGCATCAGTCATTCTTCTTCTCAATATTCTTTTGATCTGGTCCATTGTAACATTTGGGGACCTTAAAGGACTCCAACTTGTAACGGTTGTCGATATTTTCTCACCATTTTAGATGACCATTCTAAAGGTTTATGGACTATTTTATTACCTACTAAGCAATACACAAGTCAAGCCTTACAGGAAGTTTATCAATATGTTCAAAATCAGTTTCATTGTTGCATTAAGTGCATTTGACTGATAATGGCAGAGAATTTGTTAACACATAATTGTCTTCCTTTTTTTCTAATTTTGGTATTTTACATCAAACCACTTGCCCTTACACCCCACAACAAATTGGCAGGGTTGAAAGAAGACACCGAAATCTTCTTGAGATGACTAGAGCACTCTTGTTTCAAAGAAAACTTCCAACAAGTTTTTGGGGTGATTGTTTGCTTACCTCAACTTACTTGATTAATCATTTACCTAATTCCAAGTTAAACTTTAAAACTCCTTATGCCAAGTTGTTTGAACAACTACCTGATTATGGCAGTCTTAAGGCTTTTGGGTGCCTTGCTTATATTCCCCTGCATTCAAATGATAAATTGTATGCTCGAGCTCTTAAAACTATTTTCATTGGCTATCCTCCTAGTTAGAAGGGTTACAAATTATATGATCCCCTTACTTCTACCATTCATGTGTCCAAGCATGTGGTTTTTAATGAAATACAATTTCCTCTTTTTCAATTCTCTCCATCTTCTCCACCTTTTACTCCTCCTGATTTACCTTTTTGTGATGATTATGGCTCTTCTGTTCATGAAATTCATGCTTCTTTATATCATAATGTTACTTCATGTTATTCCCAAACAATGCAACAAGAATTACAGAAGGGGGGGTTGAATGTAATTCTGGCTTCTTTTTCTGATTTTAAGAATGTTCTTACTTAATATATAATTGTGTTTGATTTTGAAAGAAGTACAGAATGAAAGTAAAATAAAAATCAAAACAAAAAGCAATAAAACACAAGGCTTTAAAACTTTTTGGTGGATTTGAAATATCCACCATATATATATATTGTGATGCTTGAATAGGACACAGCTGCTTACAAGTTGAACAACAAGAACAACTAAGAAATTCTTTACAGATTTTACTTTTTCTATTTCTCTAGTTTTTCTTTCTAACTTGGATACTTTTCAACTTGCTACTCTTGGTTTATATATTACCAAGTTACATGATAATAAGAAAAGATAATAAGTCAAACTGAATCTAGTCTAACTTCATGCTGCTACATTACTATATCCAGCATCTTTGAATATCTTCATAATTGCATGGAAATTGTAATGCTTCTTTGTTTTCTAAGTCCTGCAATTAGGCGGCAACATTCCATTTGTAAACACCCGATGCATGTGACTGTGTTGTCATTGTCAACTGCTCTTTTGAATTTATGATCATCCGTATGGACTATGTTGGTCATTCATCGGGAGCCTTGTTGATTATCTGTCGGGAGCCTTTTTAGATCATCCGTCGGGAGTCTTTTTGTCACTTGACTCTATTTCACAAGATATCTTATATTTACAATTAGCCAACCTATTCTGCATATCAATCTAGTAGTCAACATGACTCAAAGAATCCTACAACATCTACTCAACTAAAATATTGTTGTTTGCAGAAATGTGCTATAATACTTATTGTTATATAAGCTACACTCTCGATGGATGTTCAGAGGTCATCCGTCGGGACTATTGTAGAACATTCGTCGAGAGCTACAAAAACACTAAGTTAAATCTACTAAGGTGTTTTGTTCAACTTATCATCAAGTTCACAATATATTCCTAACAATCTCCCCCAATTTATGTCTACTGGAATTGTAGCCATAAATTAAGAGAAACTTGATGATAACAAAACACCCTAAATGTACAGATTGAGTTATGGTAGATAAAACTAGTAAGTGTTACAGATTATTTGAAAATTGAACAAAGTAAAGTGTATAAATAGTTCTCACAATCATTATCAAGGTGCTCCTCTAGTCTGAGCAGATGTTTTCTATTGTCTTGATTTCTTCCCAAGCTTCTAGTTATTTTCTTCTATTTAATTTTGGAGTTGTCTGTGAAATTAAAATTCTTCAGCATTTGATAGATCCAGCTTTCCTTGCATTTCCAATAGAGTCTCGTTGCTTGAGATGCTCAATTGGTCATCGAGTTTGAAGAATCTCCTAACACCTTTATCATCCATAAATTCCATCAGCCAATAAGGCCTCAAGTGCACTGTATTTCGTGTGAAGGGAATTGATAGGAGTCCTTGTGAGTGCATTTGAGGCTTTTCTGCTCCTTAGTTATTCTATCTTCTTTAGAACCAATTTCTTGGCAGTCACATTGAATCCAAAATTTTTCTTGAAAGATGAGAAGATCTTTATCAAAATCGTACAACTTTCTTAAAGAATCTTGTGAAGGGGCCATATGATCTCTTTCCCACCCTTGTATTTGAGCACCAGTCTTTCAGGGAGATTTCTGTGAGCATCAATTCCCCTTATTTCTTCTAATTCATCCATGTAGAGATTGATATCTGAAAATTCTTCGATATCACAGATGTATAAAAGATCTCCCTTGTTGACAGTTGGTTGAGCTTTGGTTTTGAGTTTCACAGGCTTGACCTTCTTGATTGCTCTTGTCTTTGTCTTCTTTAGCTTGTTGAAGATTGGTAAATTAAGTTCAGGAAGAGGCAAAAATTTTCAGTTTATTGGCTCATCCTTGGGAACTATAGGCTCACCATGAAAATTCTTTGTAGGATCCACCTTAAATTCCTCATGCACCATTGAGGGCTTGGATGTTTGAGTTGTAGATGTAGACTGGTTGGGAATGTAATCTTCTATCTTGTCATCATCAAAATCCAACATTCTTTTGGGAAGGATTTTGTATCTGAATTTCATTTTCTATTGAGGTTCCTTTTGCATTTTATGATCCTGATCTTCAGCTACCACAGGTTGTTTCTCAGAAATCTCATTTACAATTTTCACAGCTTGAAGTTTGGCTACTATAGCAACTTGTTTTTTCTTCTGTTTGAGTTTCTTAACATCTAAAGCAGCTTGCTTCTTTTCTTGCTTGATTATTTCCTTTTCTTCCTTCTTTGCTTCTGCAAACTGAAGGTGTCCAACCACCACACAGATTTCTTTCTCATTCCTGTAGATCTTAGCAATTCTTCTCTTTAGCACTGAGTCAGTTGGATTTTTGAAGAATGCAATGGACCTTGCCAACAGCTTCTTTTCATCTGGCCTTGGAGTCTCAAACATAAGGTCCAGGGGATTCTTGGCAGATGACTTTGGATAATTTCTTTTGGGCTTCAAAACCAAGTTGGCTTTCGGAGACTTTATACATGAAGGTTGATCCTTTTCCAAATTACCCAGACTCATTTTATTCACAAAAATTTGTCTCAATTGAGAGAAATGAGAAAAGACAATCAATTGGACCAAACTTCTTCTGAATTTATTCATCAATTTGCTTCCATTTATCATCCACCTCTTTCTCAATTGCTGCTATATCAATCTTTTTCAATTTTTCACTTGATTCCAGCTTTGCTGCTGCTAGATTGATTAGATCAATGTTATCCATAGCTGGTGGCTTATAGAAAGCAATTGCTGACACAATCACTTTACTAACTTGAATCTTGAGCATTTTCTCCCCCTCACTTGTTGACTCCCCATGACTAATTGGGATGATAGAATCTTTCTCCCCCTTTTTGTTAGCATCAAGTTGAGTAGAGGTAGAGAATTGTACAACCACCAACTGTTGGAGCAGACCAGTTTGAGCTTCCTGATTTACAAGTATTTTGGCCACTGACTTCTCCACATTTGTCAATCTAGAGTCCATGGCATCAACCTTTCTGTTCAAATCAGCTTCCTTCCTTAGCTTTTGAGCTATTTCAGTCATAGTGGTTCCTGGAAGTCTAGCATCCAACCTTGCTACAAAATCTTGTTTGACATCAGGAATTTCTTGCTTGATTTCATCCACATTTTGACTGTGTTGAAGAGCCTGAATCTTTTTGTGCTGGCACTTGTGGATGCTTGAATTGTTGTTTAGGTGTCATAAATAAGTTTGAATAAGGTGGATTCGAGATGTGAATATGAACAATCTTTGGTTAGAATCCAGGAAGGAATGTCTGCATCTTCCCCTAAGCTCACGCTATCATCCCCATCATCCTCACCATCATCCCCAAATGATTCTTCAGCCAATTCAAAGTCACTGCCATCTGTGGAAGGCATATCAGTTATAGCATCATTGGCCCTTTGCATTGAAGCAGTAGTATGCACCAAGTTTAGCATCCTTTCAGCAGCCACATTGTCATGTTCAGCTAAAGCTTGATATGCTGACACATGGTGAGTAAATGCCTCAGCTTCATAAGAAACAGAGTCCAAGACAACTTGATATTCTTGCTGAAATAGTTGTTTCTTGTCAGCCTCATTGACATCCATTAACTCACTTATAACGGGCTCTTCCCATACATCAGTACCTGCATTTATCTCATTTTCCCTATATTCTTGCATCAAGGGCTCCCCTTGGCTCACCACCCTCACACTCTCACATTCACCTACTAAGGTGGAACTCCCCTCACTCACTTTTGCCAGGCTGGAAGAAATAGCCTGCATATTTCTCTCCTTTCCTATCCTTTTGCCTGAGAGCAACTCAGCCTGTCACTCTGTTCACTCCCTTCCCTCAATCCTAGGAGTGATTGTACAACCACTAACTCATATACACTTGTAACAATTGTTGAAAATTCAGCTTGTGTAGGGAGTACCGACGGATGAGGAACATCCATCGGGGTAGTAGTTAGGATAGCCGACGGGTGACTGCTGTTAGGCATATCCATCGGGATACAATCACTAGCCGACGGATGAACAATATCCACCGGAATAGAGGAAATGATAGAGTTTGGAGTGGAAACTATTGTGGACTCTGTGCAGATTGATGATAATTTAGGCACAGAAGTCTCAACAGTTCCTGAAAGAATTGACAAGTGAATCAGCAAATCATCTAAAAAATGATGCTCACTTGCACTGAATTGGTTTTTCATCCATAGAATTTGTGCACAGCAATTGCCAACAGCAATATATTCATCCTCGACTGTAGACGTAGAGACTGAATTTTACTTTTTACTGAACCATGATACTAGCTTGTTTTCTAGAAATTGACAGGTTTCTGTAGTACTTTTTCTATCAATCTTGCACCTTGCATAGTCTGCATCTGAATAACCAGTTAGATCAAAACCAGAATCTCTAGGATACCAAATGTCAAGTTTTGGTATTCCCTTGAGATATCTGAAAATTCTCTTTATAGCTATTAAATGAGATTCTCTAGGATCAGCCTAAAATCTAGCACAAAGACAAGTAGCAAACATTATATATGGCCTACTAGCTGTAAAATACAAAAGTGAGCCAACCATGCCTCTATAGCTTGAAATATCCACAGACTTTTCAGTAGTGTTTAATTCAAGTTTAGTTGCAGTAGCCATGGGGGTTTTTGCAGATATGCAATCCATTAGAGCAAACTTCTTTAAAAGATCATAAATATATTTGGTTTGACCAATGAATATTCCATCACTTATTTGCTTAACTTGTAAACCAAGAAAGTAAGTTAGTTCTCCCATCATGCTCAATTCATACTTACTTTGCATCAATTTCGCAAACATTTTGCAAAGTTTTTCATCTGTAGAGCCAAATATAATATCATCTACATAAATTTGAACAAGTATACTAGAGCCATTAACATTTATAAAAAATAAAATTTTGTCAACAGTACCTCTTGTGAAGTAATTTTCTAAGAGAAATTTTGACAAAGTATCATACCGGGCTCTAGGTGCTTGCTTCAATCCATAAAGTGCTTTCAAAAGATAGTAGACATATTCTGGAAAATTTGGATCTTTAAAACCAGGAGGCTGACTGACATATACTTGCTCCTCCAAATCTCCATTCGGAAAGGCACTTTTGACATCCATTTGATAGACTTTGAAATTGCATGGGCTGCATAGGCTAAGAAAATTCTGATGGCTTCAAGTCTTGCAATAGGAGCAAAAGTTTCATTAAAATCTATTCCTTCTTATTGGCAATAGCCCTTAGCAACCAATCTAGCTTTTTTCCTGACAACTATGCCATTTTTATCCATCTTGTTTCTGAATACCCACTTGGTGTCAATTGGATTCTTTCCTTTAGGCTTGGGTACCGGCTTCCATATCTTGTTCCTCTCAAATTGGTTTAGCTCCTCCTGCATAGCTAGAACTCAATCAGGATCTAACAGAGCTTCTTCTACCTTTTTTGGTTCTTCCTTTGAGAGAAAGCTGCTATATAGACATTCTTCTTGAGTTGCTTTCCTTGTTTAAACTTTAGAAGATGCATCACCAATAATGAGCTCAAAAGGGTGATCTCTAGTTCATTTTCTCTGTTGTGGTAGATTAGATCTTGATGAAGAGGCCTCATCATTGTCTTGATGTGTGACTGAGTTTTGATTAGAAGAAACTCCCCCTGAGTTTGTGGATCTTTGATTTGAAGAAGGGGTTCTTTCTGTAAGTGATCTGTTTTGACTCTTAGCTTCTCTTATTGTTCCGACGGATGATGCACTTTGTATCCCGACGGATGAAGCTGATTGTCTACCGACGGATGATGTATTATGTAACTCGACTAATGCTGAATTTTGTGCATCATTGAAGATAGTCCTTTTGATATTATCCTAAGCCACTGTTTCTTGATCACTATCATCATCACTATCATCACAACTCATCTCAATATTATCAAATTTGAGGCTATCATGGAAACCTTTATATTTTAGTCCTTCAATCTTCTTATCATCAAACACAACATGTACAGATTCCATAAAAATATTTATGCTGATATTGTAGACTCTATATGCTTTTCCAACAGCATATCCAATAAAAATTCCTTCATCTACTTTAGTATCAAACTTTCCATGCTGTTCAGTTTGATTCCTTAGAATGTAGTATTTGCATCTAAAGACATGAAGAAAACTTAGAGTTGGCTTCCTATTCTTGAATATATAATATGGAGTCATGCCTTTTTGCTTGATTGATCAAGGAGATATTTTGAGTATAACATGTTGTATTCACAGCTTCTGCCCAAAAGTAAGTTAGCAGCCTTGATTATTCAAGCATAGTTCATGCAGCTTCAATGAGTGATCTATTCTTCCTTTCCACTACACCATTTTGTTGTGGAGTTCTTGCTGCAGAAAACTCATGCATGATTCCATACTCTTCACAAAATACTCTCATCACAGAATTCTTGAACTCAGTTCCATTGTCACTTCTGATTCTTCTAACCTTGAAGTTAGGATGATTGTTAACTTGCCTTATGTGATTGGTGATGATTTCACTAGCCTCATCTTTGAACTTTAGAATATATGTCCAAGAGAATTTTGAAAAATCATCCATAATTACTAGGCAATATCTCTTCTTTGAGATAGACAACATATTTACTGGTCTAAACAAGTCCATGTGAAGTAACTGTAAAGGTTCTTCAATAGATGATTCAAGCTTTTTTTTGAATGATGCTTTAATCTGCTTTCCTTTCTGGAAGGCATTACACAATCCATCCTTTGAAAACTCCACTTGAGGAATACCTCTAACCAGTTTTTTCTTAACTAGCTCATTCATGGTCTTGAAGTTTAGATGGGACAGCTTCTTGTGTCATAGCCAACTTTTATTTGACTTGCTTTACTGAGAAGATAAGTTACAGATTCTGCATTTGTTGAGTTGAAATCAGCTAGATACACATTGCCTTTTCTCACTCCAGTGAGAACCACTTTGTTGCTCTTCTTGTTAGTCACAACACAGGCTACTGCATTAAAAGTAACTGAGTTTCCCTTATCACAAAGCTGGCTGATACTCAACAGATTATGCTTGAGTCCATCCACTAGGGCAACCTCTTCAATGATGACATTATCCTTTGAAATCAAGCCATATCCCACAGTATAACCCTTGTTGTCATCTCCAAAAGTGATACTTGGGCCAGCTCTTTCCTTGAACTCAGTGAGTAGGGTAGAATCTCCAGTCATGTGCCTTGAGCAACCACTATCCAGATACCAAAGATTCTTTCTATTTCCCTACACACATCAAAATCAAATCAAGTTAATTTTGGTACCCAAGTTTCCTTGGGTCATGCCTTGTTAGCCTTTGTCATTTGAGTTGGACCTTTGAAGTCATTCATTGAAGCATAATTATCAAGCACATTTTGATTAACATGAAAAGGTATGTTATGTGCAAACATGTTATTCCAGTAAGGCATGCTAAATGGCACTTGAGGCATACTAAATGTAGCATAATAAGGATTAGGTGCAAATGGCATATTAGCAAATTGTGCATTCAGATTTTGTGCAGGCAAAACATTCATAGGCATTGCAGGCATGGCAGTTATGTTAGGAAAAGAGGAAGGTGCTAACATGGGTGCAGGCTTAGTAAGTTTGCAATTAACAGACAGATGATTAACACTACCACACTTAACACAGATTTTTCTAGGAGCGTATTTATCAGGTGTGTAGTTGTTATGTTTGTTAATTCCTACCTTTCCATTTCTATTATTTTTCCTTTTTGATTCTATTTTAATCAATCTTTTCTAATCTCTCATTCAGTTGTTTGATAGATAGATGACCAACATTGACTCTCTTTTCTTTTCTCACTTGACTTGTTTCTCCTGGAACAAAGTTTTTAGAAATTGATCCATATTTATCATTCAATTTAGCTAGCTTAGATTTGCTAACCGGCTTACTTATATTCAACGGATGTGGCTCAATGTCTTTCGACGGATAATCCTTTTGATTATTCGACGGATAATTTTCATCATCCGCCGAATCCACATCCGTTGAAAGTCCTTCAACCAGATTGGAATCAAGTTTCTCCTTCTTCTTTTTCCAGGTTGCATCACAAAAAGATTCTATACCTTGAACTTTAGTGATTTGAGCATGAACATCTCTAGATGATTTTCATGCCTTAATCACTTCCTGTTCTCGTTCAAGTTGCTTTCTTAAAATCTCTTATTTCTTTAAAGATTCGGTTAATTTATCCTTGGCAGTTTTACATTCAATTCTCAAATTTTCAAACTCAATGAATTGAGACTCTAGCACATTATTCCTCTCACTTAAAAATAAATTATTTTCTTTAATTTTAGCATTTTCCTTAATGAGAGACTTAAGAGTTACACGCAAATGGTACAACTCAGTAGACATGTCATTGATGGCATCATTGCACTCAGACTTAGTTAAATGTGCTAGGTTGGTGGTGATTACCTGATTACTGGATGAACTAACTTCTGTTTCATATGATTTGGCCATTAGGGCTAGGTTGACATAGTTTATTTCTTCATATTCATCCAATCCATCTGCAGCCCAGTCATTTTCTTGTATAATGAAATCCCTTTCCTTTTTCTTGATCAACTCAAAGTATTTCTGCTTATAATCAACAGGATGAAACTTCTTTTTACCAGAGTCAGGCTTTCTACACTCACTAGCAAAATGACCTGCCAAGCCACACTTGAAACACTTGAATTTAGACTTATCAACCATGTTTCTGTTTAACTTAACTGCTTCAAAATTCTTCTTGAATTTGAGCTTGGCAAATCTCCTGGATAGAAAAACAAGATGCTCATCTATGTCATCCATGTCATCTTGGCTCAACTGTTCTTCATTTTCAGCTACCAGTCATTTACCCTTGATTTGACAAACCCTTGAGTTTGATACATCATAATGTTACTTCATGTTATTCCCAAACAATGCAACAAGAATTACAGAAGGGGAATTACAGAAGGGGGGGTTGAATGTAATTCTGGCTTCTTTTTCTGATTTTAAGAATGTTCTTACTTAATATATAACTGTGTTTGATTTTGCAAGAAGTGCGGAATGAAAGTAAAATAGAAATCAAAACACAAAGAAATAAAATAAAAGGCTTTAAAACTTTCTGGTGGATTTGAAATTATCCACCAGATATATATATATATATATAAAGATAAGAACTCTGTGATGCTTGAATAGCACACAGCTGCTTACAAGTTGAACAACAAGAACAACTGAGAAATTCTTTATAGATTTTGCTTTTTCTATTTCTCTAGTTTTTCTTTCTAACTTGGATACTTTTCAACTTGCTACTCTTGGTTTATATATTACCAAGTTACATGATAGTAAGACAAGATAATAAGACAAACTGAATCTTGTCTAACTTCATGCTGCTACATTACTCTATCTAGCATCTTTGAATATCTTCATAATTGCATGGAAATGGTAATGCTTCTTTGTTCTCTAAGTCCTGCAATTAGGATGCCACATTCCATTTGTAAACACCCGAAGCATTTGACTGTGTTGTTACTGTCAACTGCTCTTTTGAATTTATGATCATCCGTCGGGACTCTGTTGGTCATCCGTCGGGAGCCTTGTCGATTATCTGTCGGGAGCCTTTGTAGACCATCCGCCGGGAGTCTTTCTGTCACTTGACTCTATTTCACTTATACAAAATTACAAGACATCTTATATTTACAATTAGCCACATATTCTGCATATCAATCTATTAGTCAACATGACTCAAAAAATCCTATATCATCTACTCAACTGAAACATTGTTGTTTGCAGAAATGTGCTACAATACTTATTGTTACATAAACTATATTCTCGATGGATGTTCAGAGGTCATCCGTCAGGACTATAAAGATCATCCGTCGGGACTATTATAGAACATCTGTCGAGAGCTACAAAAATACTAAGTTAAATCTACTAAGATATTTTGTTCAACTTATCATAAAGTTCAAAACATATTCCTAACACTTCACACCATGAAAATATTTCACCTCCCTCTACTTTTGATTATTTCCTACCTAGTCCCAGTAATGTCAATCTCGACACAATTCCAGATTCATAAAATAGTGAATCTTCTTTAAGTGACCAACCTTTTGTATATGAATATCAACAACCTCCAGCTAGATTTTCTCTGAGGAAAAAAATTCAACCGTCATGGTTCAAAGACTATGCAGTCACTATAAATTGTATATTTGCAATTTCATTCTTACAAGACTGTCCCATTGATCCTGTTAAATATGCTTTCAATCTTTATTCTAATATGCGTAGTACCATTTTCTGTTGTGCTGTCAATCAGCAATCTGTGGTCAGAGAACCCTATAGCTATAACCAAGCTGTTACTGACCCTTGTTGGGTGGATGTCATGACAAAAGAGTTAACTACCTTATAACTGAATAATACATGGTCCGTTGTTCCCTTGCCAACAAATAAAAAGGTTGTTGGTTTTCGTTGGGTATACAGAGTAAAATACCTAGCAAACAGCGATATAGATAAATTTAAGGCGTGTTTGTGACGAAAGGCTACCCTCAAACTGCAGGAGAAGATTAGCATAGTACTTTTGCCCCCGTAGCAAAATGGTCACCGTTAGAACCATTTTATGTATTGCTTCTACAAAATATTGGCCATTCCATCAGTTAGATATAAATAGCGCCTTTTTGCATTGCGATTTACCTGAAGAAATTTATATGGAACTTCCACAAGGTCATCCACAGTGTAAGTCTGCTGTCAAACTTGTTTGTCGACTTCATAAAAGCATCTTCGGATTAAAACATGCATCCATATTATGGTTTGAGAAGCTTGGTGCTGCTCTGCTTTCATTTGGGTTTAAACAGACCACTACAGACTATTCCTTGTTCACTTATCATCACCAAGATACGTTCATTATAGCTTTGGTTTATGTAGACGATATTCTTCTCACTGGCACTGGCACCAATTCTGATCTTATCACTCAAGTTAATATTTATCTGGACAAATCTTTCACTATTAAAGATCTAGGTTTGGTGAAATACTATCCTAGTTTAGAAGTCAGTCGTTCAGCTTCTGGCATTTTCCTTCACCAACATAAATTCATTCATGACTTACTTGTTGATGCTGGTCTGGAACATAGTAAACCTCTTTCATTTCATGTTGACACCTCTGTCAAGTTATCCTTAGATGAAGGTCTCATGTTAGACGAACCATCAGTTTACAGAAAGTATGTTGGCAAATTATTGTATCTCATTGTTTCAAGGCCATATATTTTTTACATCGTTCATCACTTAAGTCAATTTTTACAAACACCCAGAGTAGCACACCTAATTGCTGTTCAACGAGTACTTTGTTATCTCAAAGGGAACTCCTTCTTAGAGAATTCTTTTCCCAGCTTCTTCTGACTTGCAGCTTCGGGCTTTTTGTGACAACGATTGGGGTAATTGTCCAGACACTAGTTATAGTGTTAGTGGCTTTTGTTTGTTTCTGGGTACATCTTTAGTAAATTGGCATCCTAAGAAACAAAAGTTTATTTCCATCGGCTGATACGACATGTGATCTTTCCCGAATGCATTTACTATTTCGAGAATTACTTATTCCTCAACAATTGCCAACTGTGGTTTATAGCGATAGTCAAGCTGCTCTTGATATAGCAAATGATCCTGTCTTCCATCCTAAGACCAAAAAATTTTCTATCAAATGTTATTTTATCAGGAACAGGTTCAAATGCAGATGATTCAGCTTACCTATGTGCCCAGCTCTCATCAATTTGCAGATATAGTAACTTATCCAGGACTGCTCATTGGAACATCATCACCAGATTGAATGTGATCACTTCTCCACATTCGAATCTGAGGGAACTGTTAAGAGTAGTCAAGTCAAAACTAGTCAACTGTGACACTCTGTATAAATAGCTCTCTCAGCACATTGTAATAGTTATTTAGAACTATCATTCTATCAAATAGTTATGATGTAAACATTACATACAATTTTTGCATATATACATTTTCTGTTACATCTTCTTCTTGTCAAGATCTAATCTAGCTTTAATGAAGTTTATGATGATTGATAATCTCTAGAATTGGAGTTTCTTAATGCGAGTTCTAAGTCGAATGAAATTTCCTCCTCTGTTCTTGAATTGGGTTTATCAATACATTTCAATACCTATGTAGTCAATTAAATTAAATGGAGTTTTGCAGGGTTATTTTCCAGGAAAGAAAGGACTTCGTGAAGGAGACCCGATGTCTCCTAATGTGTTTACCTTGGGTATGAATATGCTTTCATGCATGCTCGCACAAGTGCCGCCTTCCTTTCATTATCATTGGAAATGCAAAGAGCTTAAGCTCACTCATGTATTATTTGAGGGTGACATTCTACAGTTCTTCCGAGGTTACATTGATTCTTTATCTTATATCATGAATTGCATTAATAAATTTGATGGAATGAGTGGTTTAAAACCGAATGTCAACAAAAGTACGGTTTTCTTTTGCGATTGCCATGCTGATGTGGTTGAATGATTCTATAATACTCATGCTTTTCCTAGAGGAGAGCTTCCTGTAAATTTTCTTGGAGTTCCTCTAATCTCTTTAAACCTCAACATTGATAATTGCATGCCCCTAATTGAAAAGCTCACTGCTCGTATCTGCTCTTGGACCTCGGTTTTATTATCTCTTGCTGATCGTGTTCAATTAGTTCGTCCAGTTCTCTTTTCCATGCAAGCTTACTGGACCAACCACTTTATGATTCTGTCTTGATGCACAAACACATTCAATCAGTCTTGACTTTATTCATATGAAAAGGTGACATTACAAAGAAAGGGGATGCTAGAGTCGTCTGGTCTAACTTATGTTTACCTCAAGATGAAGGCGGTCTTGGACTTAAAGAACCCAAAAGACTATAACAAATCACAGCTCCTTGTTCATCTCTGTCATATTATCTATGGGCATGACTCTCTTTAGTGCAATTGGGTTAATGCTACTGCGCTAAAAAAAACATCATATTCTGGAACTTAGACCTTTGGCCCGAAAGTTTCTTCGCTTCAAAGTGGGTAGTGGTGAAGGTTTCTCTGTTTGGTGACCCATGGTGGCAAAATATTTGTCTGGTTTCATCTCTAACGGACCATATCATCAGACAATCAGGTATATCTCCCAGAGCTAAAGTTTCAAGTGTGATTGTGAATGGTTCTTGGTCATTCGGCTTGCTTCTTTTGGCATTGCAACGACTACTTATTGTTACACTTACCTCTGTGTTGGAGGCCAACAACACCTGGATCACCTATTTCACCACTGCACTTATAGCAATTATGCTCTTCAAGCCACATTGGGGTTCGATCAATTAATTTGGACACCGAGACTTGGTCTTGTTGGCAGCACAAACTTTCTCCGACCACATTTGGACAGAGCGCAATGCTAGATCCCACGATAAAGACATTTTTGGTCCTTCTAAGCTCATTACAAATTTTTTTATAGATATATGCGAGCTCGAGTAACTAATTCTAACCGACTAATTAAGCATAATTTTGCTAGTTGGTTAGCTTGAGGGTGGCGCCTCCTCCTTTTGTATTCTATTTTCGATCTTTTCTAAGTTGATTATAGTCACTCCCATCTATGGCATGTCCTAAGTTAGGGAGCTTAGTATATATTTTTTTCTCTTAATATATACACAAATTAGCAAAAATTAAAATAGAACTATGTTCACATTTTAATTATGGTTTAACCGATAAGGTCTAGGCCTTTTATTGATTTTTTAATTATTGCCAAAACCAAAATGCAACATTGTTTAAACCTAAAATATAAAAAGTAGTAGATCATGCTAAAATTTAAAATTGTTGATTCAAAGTACACATTTAAATTAGGGTTTAGAGCCTTCGAATGCTAAATCATATACTCCCTCTGTTTTTTTATATGTCGTTTGACTTTTGTGCACACGTTTCCAAGTCCATTGACCTCATAGTTAAAATAATAATTTTTAAATTTTTTTTTTCAGAATTAAAATTTTAGTTATATATTTTTGTTCACAAAAAGAAAATTTTAAAAATTATTATTTTAACTACGTGGTCAAAACACTTAAAAGTGTGTGCACAAAAGTCAAACGTCATATAAGAGGGAGTATTTTTTACTCATTTTTTAAAAAGTATTTATAAAACTCAAATTTGAAAATTTTAAATTATAAAATATTAAAAAATTTATAATATGGTATATACTTAAATTTTAAAATTATTTAAAAAACATTTGAAAATTTTAAATAAAAAAATTAGTACGAGGCTTGATACACCCATCGAAATGCAATATCCTCTAATACTGGGGTGATATTTGAGAGTGAGAATTTTGGGTCAAAAAGGCACTTTTTTCAAATATTCAATAATCCCATATTTATTGATGACAAAAAAATATACTCATTATTAAAGTTTTGCTATAAACATATTGGATAATTGAATCTTGGATTACACGGAGACACAGGAGAAGATGAATAAAATGGTGGCATAGAAG
Organism: Apium graveolens; assembly: GCF_009905375.1. Lineage (NCBI taxonomy): Eukaryota > Viridiplantae > Streptophyta > Magnoliopsida > Apiales > Apiaceae > Apium > Apium graveolens. Next base: position 104,760,391 of record NC_133653.1, on the reverse strand, counting down.
CAGGGGGATAGATACACAACAACAAAATCAACAACAATGGTGACGGCTACATTACCCTGTTTACTCAAAACCCTCTTCACTCACCACCACCCCAAACTCTCTCTCTCCTCTTTCACTAGGCACCACCGTCTCTCCACTTTCTCTCTCTACACCTCCTCAGAAACCCATTTCTCATCTTCATCAAACACTTCCACTCAAACCCCACAAAAAAACATCATCAAAATCCTCCAACAAAGAGGCCTTTTAGAATCAGTCACCTCTGAATCACTCACCACTATTTGCACAACCACTCCTCTCAAAGTCTACTGTGGCTTTGACCCAACTGCTGAATCACTTCATATAGGTAATTTACTTGGTCTTATTGTCCTTTCTTGGTTTTTAAGATGTGGGCATGCTCCTTTTGCTTTAATTGGTGGTGCTACGGGTCGGGTCGGTGACCCATCTGGTAAAACTCTCGAAAGACCCGAACTTGATGTACTAACTCTTGAAAATAATGTTTCTTGTATTTCGAATATTGTTAAGAAGATTCTTGGTGATAATGTTGTCATTTTGAATAATTATGATTGGTGGAAAGATGTTAGCTTTCTTGATTTTTTGAAGAATGTGGGTAGGTTTGCTAGGATTGGGACTATGTTGGGAAAAGAAAGTGTTAAGAGGAGGTTGGAAATGTCCGAATCGGGTCTTAGTTTTACGGAATTTAGTTATCAGCTTTTACAAGGGTATGATTTTGTGCATTTGTTTCAGAATATGGGGGTTAGTGTTCAGATAGGTGGGAGTGATCAATGGGGTAATATTACGGCTGGGACGGATCTTATTAGGAAGATTTTGCAGACGGATGGTGCGTATGGGGTTACTTTTCCGCTTTTGTTGAAGAGTGATGGGACTAAGTTTGGGAAATCGGAGGATGGGGCTGTTTGGCTTTCGCCGTCTATGTTGTCTCCTTATAAGTTTTATCAGTATTTTTTTAATGTCCCGGATGCTGATGTTGTGAGGTTTTTGAAGATTTTAACTTTTTTGAGTTTGGAGGAGATTGGTGTTGTTGAGGAACAAATGGGGAAGTCTGGGTATGTTCCGAATACGGCCCAACGGAAGTTGGCTGAGGAAGTGACAAGATTTGTTCATGGACAAGATGGTTTAGAGGAGGCCTTGAAGGCAACCGAGGCCTTGAAGCCTGGTGCTGAGACTAAGTTGGATTGGAAGGCGATTGAGGGGATTGCTGAGGATGTTCCCTCGTTTTCTATGGGATTAGATCAAGTTTTGAATTGCGGTATACTGGATTTGTCAGTTTCGACTGGTTTGCTAGATAGTAAATCTGCTGCTAGGAGACTTTTGAAACAAGGTGGATTGTATTTGAACAATTGTAGGGTTGATGCTGAAGGAAAGAAGATTGAGGTTGAAGATATCGTGGAAGGAAAAGTTCTGCTGCTATCTGCAGGCAAAAAAAATAAGATGATCGTTAGAATATCTTGACTATTTTCTGGTAATTTCATTCTACTGCATATTAATTCACAGTTGGTGCATTTGGGATTTCCCGTATAAAGTTTTTTTCCTGTATAATAGAGGAGATGAGTTGTTGCAAATTACTCTTAAATTTATTAACTCTGCGATGCATGATTATATATGTACTCTTATAAACTTAGTAGGCAGGATTTTATTCTGGGAGGGACTCCAACACACACATCCTTTATATATAGGAATTAGATCTCGGTCGTACAAATTTATAATTCTGCAGAACCATTGGATGATTGTTTTTATCGTCCAGTTCCATTGTTAATAAATCTTGTGAACTTTTTAGTCTTAAGTTTGTTTTTGTTCTATATTAATTTCAGTGATTGTTTGGAAAATCTATTTCACGATATTACTTGGTAAGTAGGCCTGATTATTCTGTCCTGCATAACAAAAGTTATTGAGTTACAGCTAGGGGGAGCGATATCATAATTATGTTGACATATAATTTCAAGAAGTTTTTGATAGGAAAGTCTAGAAATCCTTTATACTAAGCTCGTTAAGAAAAAGCTCGTTTTCACTTTTCACAAAATGTTCCTGTATAATAATCTCGTTTTCACTTTTCACAAAATGTAATATTGAGACTCTACGCACCTAATTTGGATGAAATCCATCCTGTAAGATGATTATTGAGATATATCTAGTCTTTGTAAGCTGTGAAGATAACCAAAAAGACTGTGGTATGCTCCCAGTCATTAAATTGTAAGACAAATTCGAACTTTTGAGATTTATACAATTTGAAAGTGATGAAGGAACTGAATCCGCTGATCTGTTCCTAAACAAATCAAGATGAAACAACGTATATCATGTCTCAGGTTTTCAAATCTGAAATTGATCCTGTGATATTTTTTTGTGGAGAAATCAAGAAACTGCAGGTTCTCAGAATTCAACAAGATTATTTTTGGGTAATAAACCGGTTAAATTAATGTTAAATAGATTTATAGACATGAGATTGGGGAAGTTTATAAGAAAATTGTCTGGAATTAGGCCTGCCATGCCATCCCAATTGAAGAGAGACCAAGGTGTTGAAGTCCATATGCGAGTTGGAGCAAAGATGTTAAACTTACAGTAAACATATTTGCAGAAGGTTAGGAGAGTTAGCATATCCAGTGATGCCAATGGAGAAAAAGAGATGGTGCCAGCAAGATACATCTGCCAAGATCGAGTTCAGTGACTCTGTTGGAAGTGCATTTCACTCCATACCTATGACCAACTATTTCTGTTGAGTTGCCAACTGGAAAGAACTCCATTTGGGTCAAAGAGCATATATATATATATATATATATATATATAAGAGTATTCTTTATTGATTAAAAACAAAATTAAGGATTAATGGTAGGTAGGGAAAAAAGAATGAAGAAAGCATGCTTAGTATGATGAGAATCTAAAGAAGCAAGCGGTAGGCGAGCATAGGTAAAGTCTTCTTTGTGCGTGTGTGTGTGTTTTATAAATCAAAATGGGAGGGAACATGGAGTGAGATTGACTGAAAAATGTAGAAGTATAGTACTTCATTTTATGTGTATACATTGAGTTGTAGAAATTAATTTGAAAAAAGGCCTACACAGAACATCCATGAGTCCTTGTGGTTTTTTACCTTTTAGCTGTTGATGACCATGAATCTTTACAGATTCCCTCCTCCTGGCTATACATTTTTATTAGGCTTATCATGTTGTCTCTTAAAATATAGTAATATATAAATAAAAAAAACTGTAAATTTTTGTCCCTTAATTATAAATTTTATACACTTCAACTCTTTAGCTGGTTTTTTTTCAATTAACCTTCTAATGATATATTTTTACTTTTCAACTATGAGTATTGTAAACTTTAACGATTTAGTCATTTTTTATCATATATTTTTGCTTTCTGATAAATGATTTGAAATTACTTAATATTGTATATATTCTTTTATCATATTATTTATGTAAAAATTGTAAAAATTGAAAGAATTTATCAAGAATCAAAAATTGCATATAAAGTTAATGAAGTTAATAGGATATCAAGTAAATATCCATTACTAAATATATCAATAAAATGACTAATCCTGTGTTTTCTATTTTTTTAATAAGCAATTCAATATAATTTTTATATATTTCAAATTATTTGATAAATTAAAATAACAAAAAAATTATTGACGAAAAATATTATTCTTAAAATATATGATTACAGATATTATACCCTGAAGGACAATATTGGAAGAAATGTTAACAAAATGTTTAAAAAGAACTTAGCAAAAAAACATATAGTTGATGTGGATGTGTCATACTTTATGAGGGTTAATTCTAATTATAATTAAATCTTTTAATATGAACTAGATCAAGATTTTGTCGAGCATGTTATGTCATTTTTGTTGTGGAACTGTTGGCGGATGCATGGGATTATCAGGAGTCACGACTTTGTTCAAATGAAACTTAAAATTTATAATTGTAAATGTTGGCCTGAGAATAAAGGAAAAGAAATAAAGATCATAAATAGGACTCTAGGATATAAATTTGTAATAGATAGCCCAATAGAGGACCAATTGTAAGGGGAAAAATACATTTGGGACTCCCTATAAATAAAGCATATTTGCCCTACTTGTAAAAGTTGGAAAAATAAGTATCAATAAAGAGTATTGTTCCTCACATAAACATGACTCATATTTAGGGTCATCATTTGGCGCTAGAAGGAACTCTTAAATTTGATACTCCAACATGATTATTGAAGAAGCAGATCCAGAGAAATGTGGAAACACGACTGAAATCCAAACTGTTCACAAATCAGAACAGGAAGCTCCAGCAGAAAAAGATAAAACACCGTTGACCCTCAAGCCAAGACGCTTGTTTCCGGTAGAGGAAAACCCCCCACTTGAGGGCTCTCAGGCGCAGAGACCACCAGTCAAATGTAAGAGGAGAATCGTTAAGGATACTCGTTCTCGTGTTTTAATAGAAAAGGGAAAGCAGGTGCTCTCCAGTGATGCTCGATTGCATTTACAAAAGTTGAAGTAGAAGAAGCTCTTACGAGAGTAAGAGATAGAGGGTGTGGAAGGTTCGGATGAGGAGTTAAGATGTTAGAGACTGAAACCAAAAGACTAGAGGCGAAGCTGGAGAAAATAAGAGAAATTCAACGTTTGCAGCATGAGTTAAAATATGCATCGATTAAGGAAGGTGGTGATGAGGAACTCGGTTATGTGGAGCTTTCGGAGGATGATTGTTGGGGCAAAAACATGCGCTAATAACACACGCAAGTATACGCGTTCGCAAGTAATATAGAATACTTTCTAGTTCGTTCCCACGGAGACTCAGACTAATTATGTTCAATTAAACTCACTCACCAATGTATGATTACTTCTCAATGTTAAGACAATAACACTTAGAGTTGATTAACTAATTATTAACTACAATTAACTACTATAATTAAGCACTTATTTAACACTCAAATTAACAATATTAAAACACTCATGAGATCACAACGTCATTACTACTTCCTTCAATAGCTATTGTTATTACCCTTAGCATGCAACAATGATGATATTAATCGAATAACACTAAACTGATAAAAGTCAACTTTCATTGTACTAATACCATTCTACCAAACATCCACAATTAAGATAGAAGTTGAATAGGCATCAATTATGTTGAGTCCCTGTATGTCTACAGAAATTGACAACATAGCGATTTAAGCACAAGTTATTCCTTTTGATTACACAGGGAGAATAAAACGGTTAGAGTTACCCACTAATCATGCATATTCATACATGAACCTATGCTAGCATGGCAAGTTCTAAATCTCAAGATCCACCGTCGCTTCACAAGAGATTAACACCCTATCTTATATGTTCGCAACGCATATAAGACGAATACGCACAACCAATACTAGATATCATACAATCATCACACACTAAGGTATTAAACAATTAACTAAAGAATTTCATAGTAAATCCGTTACGACCCCATGATCACGATTAGCCCATGTTAGCACTCATCGTCATCATGGGTTCATATGAAAACATGATAAATAAACACAAGAGAATAATAACTAAAACTACTTATATTAAACCAGAGTACGTCACAGGAGTAAATAGGTTCAAAGTAAAGAAAACCAGCATCCAACGTTACAACGAAATAAAGAATCACAAGAAAATATGCTTCCTCTTCGTTGCGGTGTGCTAAAACGATCTTCTTCCTTATCTCCTTCACTCCTTGATTAATACTACGTCCAACCTCTGTGAAACATCTCTGAAATCTACTTATATAGGAGTCCCATAAAACCCAGATAGCTCAGAAGTTGGAAGCCAAACAGAAATAGAAGTCTAAAATAATAAATCTGAAATTACGACCCTGCGCGGCCGCTCAGCTGTCTAAAATAATAAATCTGAAATTACGACCCTGCGCGGCCGCTCAGCTTTCCTGAGCGGGCGCTCAGCTTCCTGCGCGGCCGCTCAGCAGAGCTGAGCGGACGCTCAGACCCCTTCTGGAAAAATGATCTGTTTTGCTCCGTTTCTTCACTGCAATCTGCTCCTATCTTCCCACTTGCAATGCTGAACACATGCCAAGGCTTATTATTGATGAATTCTCTCCCGAAATGCAACTAATACCCTGAAATGCACAAACACTAGAAAAACGCATCAAATACACAAAATACTTGATTTCAAGACACCAATTTAAGCTATTATAAGACGTTCTAAGTGGTATAAAATGCCACTTATCACACCCCCAAACTTAAATCGATGTTTGTCCTCAAGCGTCACAGACTCAAAATAAAATAAAAACATGCATGAATGCAATCTATATGAAATGCAGCGATCCCCCTTACTACGACCAAACCAACCAACTTACGACATCTCAACAAATGCAATTAGGCGAATAAAGATCAATCGAATTATACAAACTAACATACAGCCAGAAACGTGGTGTGTGCAGATGCTTAACAGATATGCTTCGAAACTAGATCAATTATCATGACTCAACTATCATCAAGGCAATCGCATGATTATACAAAGAATAAAAATTCTAGGCACAAAGTGACTTATAACACTTCAAGATTATAGAGCTTATTACGGAATCATGCTTTTATTCAAATGCTTATTTGACCGTGCAATGAGTGAGGTCCACAAAAGACGTATACAATGGCATCCATGTAACGAGCGTTAGGTTAGCGGATCCCAGACTATAAAAGCCTTAGGTCACTAGGCACAAAGTCCCCTAAGAACTTAATAACTCGAATACCAAAGAGCCCACTCTTGATCAATTATGCATACTCTTTATTATTTTTTTTCTTTTTTTTTTCTATTTTTTTTCTCTTTTTTTTAAACTTTCTGAGCAAGTGCGTTTCGCTCCATCTTGCTCAAGCCTAGACTACTCGCATAAACATACGAGCCGGCTACTAGCCATTTGACGCCTAGCCACAATTAGCAATGAATTCCATTTTTCACTCCATTTTTTTTTCTTTTCATGCCTTTTATCACTAAGAACCTATTATAAAATTTTAAGCATAATCAATAGATTAACCTCGATAACCACCAAACCATAACAACAATCTAGTCCTTAAGCATTCTCTAAGACTTAGTGAAATTACAAGTGTTTATAGCATGCATATCACCCTACATGACTCAACATCACTTTAACGCTATCACTTCACTCGCCTCAACATCACAAATCAATTGGTAAATCAGCGCAAAAGGGATCATGGTAAATGCATGAGCTACATGATATGATAAATAAATAAAGCTATAAATAATAAATAAATAAAACTATATGGCAAAAATTATGCAATTATATGAACTAAATTATCATGAACATGCAATTATATGACACACACACAAAATATTCCTTAACTACCACCCCCAAACTTAAAATCTTCACTGTCCCCAGTGAAGGTAGTAGAAAGGAACACGGGGTATACCTACTCGGAGAGATCATCATCATCATCACCCTCAGAGGGTGGTGTATCAGGAGGCGGATATGCAGAGTCCTCACCAAAAACTGGCCACTGGATGTCAGCTCCAAAGCCTCGAAAAGCAGTCTCAAGTGCAAGGGTGAGCTCCTGAGCAAACCTGCTCTGTGTCTCGTACATAGCGTCCATCCTCCGTGACAGCCTCCTATACTGGGCATCAGCCATCCCAGCACCCTCCTGAGCTCTAGAAGAACCAGCCTCATCTCGCCCTGGCCTCGCCATGGTAGCACCTCGTGCTGGACGCCCTCCTGGAAGATGATAACTCAGCCCATGCTCCTCGGGCTCACCACCGGTCCACTCCTGCATCGCATGCAGAGTCCCGGAATCAATAGGAGCGGCCGACAACTGTAACTGCTCATGAGACGGCCACTGAACTCCCACCGCTCGGTAAAGCTTGGTAACCGTGGATGCATAAGGGATGTTCATGTGCTTAGCTCCCCTCAAAAACTTCAGAATTCCTAGGTAGATGAACTCACTAAGGTCCACATAGTACTCCTCATTCAAAATTCCCCACAACAACTGCGCTCTCTCAACTGTGACCTCATGTGCATGTGAAGTGGGCAGAATATTAGCACAAATAAAAGCATTCCATGCACGGGCATACCTATTCATCGCGATCGCCGAAAAGTGACGATACTCGTTAGTTCCAATATTGAAGGTCCAAACTGTGCCCGGCCTACAGAGAGTGGCACAAATCAAATCCAAGTCAAAATCCTCAGCAGTCTTCTCGTTCCAGTTCTCCTCCGTGGGTTTCCTCTGTCGTTGTCCAATCACACGGCGAATCGCCGTAGGGTTATAATCAACCGTCATCCCCCAGACCATAGAATATCCATTCTTCTCGGCCTTCGCGTTCGCATAGAACTCGCGAACCACGCTCATCGGCACTGCTTCAGGAGACTCACAGAAAGCTATCCACCCCTTCTCAGCAATCATAGGCAACAACTCACCATCCCTCCCTGATGGTAAAAATCCCCTCTCCTTCAAAATTGGCTTCCCTAGAAGCCTAGTATACTCCTCCTCAGCAGCCCTATCATTCAAACGAGGCCTCGCAGCAGTACCCCTCGAAGAATCAACAGTAGGGACAGTGCTGCTGCTATCAATAGTCCTTGCTCTCTTGGGTGCCATCGAAACTGAGTAAAAGTGTTTGAGATTTGTGTTTTTGGGTTTGGGAGAGAGTTTAAGGTTTGAAAGTGTATGGGGGATATATGGGATAGGTGTATGTATATATAGGGTAGGGATTAGGGTAAAAATTGATTAGGAGTGGGTTTGAGGGTTAAAATCATGGGGTAATGGGGAAATAGGTCGTGGGTAATGGGTTTGTGTTTTATTTTTTTTGTTTTTCAGCTTTTTTTTGGTTTTTTATTTGGACTAAAAAAATTCTTCCAGTCGACCCCTGAGCGGGCGCTCAGGGGGCTTCTGGAAATTTTTTTTCCAGGCTCCGTTTTTCTGATTTTTTTGTGGTTTTGGATAGGTTATTAACATTTAAGGGTTCCTGTAACAACAAATCTTGGGTTGCCTCCCACGAAGCGCTTCTTTTTTGTCATTAGCTTGACGATGCGTACCTTCCTCAAGTTGACAATAAAACGGCACTAACCACTTCCCGGTTTGTCGTGTCCCCATAGTAGTGCTTCAACCGCTGACCATTAACCTTGAATGCTTGGTCCGGATCATTCTCAAAAATCTCCACCGCTCCATGTGGAAACTCAGTTTTGACAATAAAAGGTCCCGACCATCTTGATTTCAACTTCCTAGGAAAAAGTCGGAGACGAGAATTGAATAAGAGAACTTGTTGCCCCGGCACGAATAACTTAGGATGTAGCTTCCTATCGTGCCACCTTTTCACTTTTTCCTTGTACATTTTGTTATTCTCGTACGCTTGGAGTCGAAATTCATCAAGTTCATTAAGCTGAAGCATTCGCTTCTTTCCAGCTGTATCTAGATCCAGGTTCAACTTCTCCAACGCCCAATAGGCCTTATGCTCAAGCTCCGCAGGTAAATGACATCCCTTACCATACACAAGTTGAAACGGGGACATCCCAAGTGGAGTCTTATATGCTGTTCTGTAAGCCCAAACAGCTTCATCGAGCTTTAAAGACCAATCCTTCCTTGACGGACAAACAACATTCTCTAAAATGCGCTTGATCTCTCTATTAGACACTTCCGCTTGACCATTTGTTTGCGGATGATAGGCAGTAGCAACTCGATGGTTCACATTGTAGCCCTGCATCATAGACGTAAACTTACGGTTGCAGAAATGTGACCCTTCATCACTTATGATTACTCATGGCATTCCAAACCTTGTGAAAATCTGCTTATGAAGAAAATTCAACACTGCCTTTGCATCATTCATCGGTAGAGCTTTGACTTCTACCCATTTTGAGACATAATCGACTGCCAGCAAGATGTACTGATTATTGCAGGACGAAACAAAAGGCCCCATGAAATTGATTCCCCAAACATCAAAGACCTCGACTTCAAGCATCACATTTAACGACATCTCATCCTTTCTCGTAAGATTTCCCACTCTTTGGCAATGATCACACCTTAAAACGAACTGATGAGCATCCTTAAACAAAGTAGGACAGAAAAAACTTGCTTGCAAAATACGAGTTGTCGTCTTCTCACCACCATAGTGTCCACCATAAACTGTGGAGTGGCAGTCTCATAATATCCCCTCCGTCTCACAGAATGGGATACATCTCCTGATGATCTGGTCAGCTCCCTGTCTAAACAAATACGATTCATCCCACATATACCACTTCACCTCATGCCGAAACTTCTTCTTTTGAGCTGTGGTCAAGTTAGGAGGCATTATATTGATGACAAGATAATTCACAATATCTGCGAACCATGGCTCTTCCTCCTGAACTGCGAACAACTGCTCATCCGGAAAAGATTCGTTGATCAATGTCTTATCATGTGAAGTAGACTCGGGATTCTCCAATCTAAAGAGATGGTCAGCTACTTGATTCTCAGTACCTTTTCGATCCTTGATCTCTAACTCAAATTCCTGTAGCAAGAGCACCCAACGAATGAGTCTCGGCTTCGAATCCTTCTTGGAAACCAAATAGCGAATGGCCGCATGATCAGTGAACACTGTCACCTTTCTCCCAAGCAAATAAGATCGAAATTTTTCGAAACCAAAGACTATAGCCAATAGCTCCTTTTCAGTAGTGGTGTAGTTCATTTGGGCCCCATTTAAGGTCTTGCTAGCATAGTAGACCACATGAAAAAGATTATTCTTGCGCTGCCCAAGAACTGCGCCCACCGCATAATCACTCGCATCACACATCATCTCAAAAGGCTCTGTCCAATCAGGTGTTGTAATAACTGGTGCAGTTATCAAACTCTTCTTAAGAGTCTCGAATGTCGTTAAGCAGTTATCATCAAATTTGAAAGGCACATCCTTCTCAAGCAAGTTGCACAGTGGCTTAGATATCTTCGAAAAGTCCTTGATGAAACGCCGATAAAAACCCGCATGACCAAGAAAACTACGGATTCCTTTCACAGAAATAGGTGGTGAAAGATTTTCAATGACTCCCACCTTGGCTTTGTCCACCTCAAGACCCTTGCTAGAGACCTTATGCCCAAGAATAATGCCACATTTTTCCCAATTGAGCACCAAATTAGTTTCCACGCACCTTTTGAGTACTGCACGAAGATTATTCAAACATTCATCATACGAATGTCCAAAGACGGAGAAGTCATCCATGAACACCTCGACATTATTTCCAATCATGTCAGAGAATATAGCCATCATACATCTCTGAAAAGTGGCCGGTGCGCCATATAATCCAAACGAAACTCTCCGAAAAGCAAACGTGCCAAATGGACAAGTGAAGGTAGTCTTTTCTTGATCCTCTGGTGCAATACAAATCTGATTATACCCTGAATAGCCATCCAGAAGACAATAATACTCATGACCGGCCAACCTGTCAAGCATCTGATCAATAAACGGAAGCGGGAAGTGATCCTTCCTTGTGGCCTTGTTCAACTTTCTGTAATCCATGCATACTCTCCATCCTGTGACTGTTCGAGTGGGGATGAGCTCGTTCTTCTCATTTGCGACCACAGTATTACCTCCTTTCTTAGGTACACATTGCACGGGGCTCACCCAAGAACTGTCAGAAATAGGATAAATGATTCCTGCATCTAGCCACTTCAGAATTTCTTTCTTCACCACTTCTTTCATGATAGGATTAAGTCTGCGTTGTTGCTCAACCGTCGGCTTACTACCCTCCGCTAGCATAATCTTATGCATGCAATATAAAGGGCTGATCCCTTTGATGTCTGTTATAGTCCATCCGATAGCCGATTTGAATTCTCTCAAAATCCTTAAGAGCTTGTCCTCCTCACTACCTGAAAGGTCAGATGCAATAATAACAGGTAAAGTAGATGCATCACCTAAAAAAGCATACCTCAAGTGTTCAGGCAATGGCTTAAGCTCCAAGAAAGGTGCTTCCTCAATAGATGGTTTGAGCTTTCCTTCAGCATTTTTGAGGTCAGAAGCACCAAGAGATTCAAACAGCATGTCTAGCTTTCGCCTCCAAGGAGAAGCATTAAGATATTGTAGTTGCTCATTGCCATCCTCATCATCACTGTCAAAATCCCCCACTAAGGCCTTCTCTAATGCATCAGATATTAGCATATGATCAAGTTCTGAAGTAATCGCAGAATCAATCAAATCCACTTTTAAGCACTCCTCGTCTTCTGTAGGGAATTTCATTGCTTTGAATACATTGAATGTCACATCCTGATCCTGCACCCGCATTGTAAGTTCACCTTTCTGCACATCTATCAAGGTACGGCTAGTAGCCAAGAAAGGTCTTCCCAAGATTATGAGAATCTTCTTATCTTCCTCGAAATCCAGAATAACAAAGTCTGCAGGAAAGAAGAGCTTATCCACCTTTACTAGCACATCCTCCACTATGCCTCGTGGGTAAGTAATAGAACGATCAGCCAATTGTAGAGACATGTAGGTGGGCTTTGGATCAGGCAAGTTTAACTTTGTGAAGATCGACAACGACATCAGATTGATGCTTGCTCCCAAATCACAAAGGCATTTGTCAAAAGACAACTTGCCAATGGTGCAAGGAATGTTGAAGCTACCTGGATCTTTAAGCTTTGGAGGTAACTTTTGCTGCAGCACAGCACTGTATTCTTCCGTTAGAGCAACGATCTCAAGGTCATCCAGTTTCACCTTCCTTGAAAGAATACTCTTCATGAATCTCGCATAACTAGACATTTGCTCCAAAGCCTCAGCGAAAGGTATATTGATGTGGAGTTTCTTGAACACCTCCAGAAACTTACCGAACTGCTTATCCAGCTTTTGTTGTTGCAATCTCTTAGGGAAAGGTGGTGGAGGATAGAGTTGTTTCTCTCTTGTATTACCCTCAGGAAGAGTGTGTTCAACAGTAATCTTCCTTGGTTCCGTCGTTTTCTCCTTTTGCTTAGCTTCTTCATTACCAACTTCAGCTTCTCCTTCTTTTGCTTTTTCAGCATCAACAACTTTTCCAGACCTTAAGGTAATAACCTTGACTTGCTCTTTAGCTTCCTTCCTGCCTGGCACTTCAGTGTCACTGTGAAGTGTGTCAGGTTGGCGATTAAGCACTGCATTGGCTATTTGACCAATTTGATTTTCCAAGGTCTTGATAGAAACCGCCTGACTCTTGCACAACAGCTTAAGTTCCTCAAAATCAGCACTAGTGGGTGCAGCTGCACCTCCCTGTTGAGGATATGATTGCCTTTGAGCATAATGCTGTGTTTGCTGGAATCCAGGTGGATTGAACTGTTTACTCACGCCTTGCTGATATGGTTGCTGAATAGCATTTTGATTATTACTCCAGCTGAAATTTGGATGATTTCTGTAATTAGGATGATAAGTAGCTGGCACAGGCTGCTGTTGTCGCGGATAATTGTTCACGTACTGAACAGATTCGTTAACAAGAGAACACTGATCCGTAGCATGAGAACCTGCACAAAGCTCACAGACCATACCTATCTGATTGACCCCATAGGTGGCTAGAGAATCGACCTTCATAGACAGCGCTTGGAGCTGCGCTGCAATAGCTGTGGTTGCATCGCCTTCCAGAATACCTGCTACTTTCCCAGGCATCATCCTTTGAGTTGGGTTTTGATGCTCATTTGTAGCCATAGTCTCAATAAGATTATAAGCCTCAGTATAGCTTTTGGCCCACAAGGCGCCTCCAGCTGCTGCATCGAGCATGGGCCGAGATTGGGCCCCAAAACCATTATAGAAACTAGTGATCAACATCCAATCAGGCATTCCATGATGTGGACACTTTCTCAACATCTCCTTGTAGTGCTCCCAAGCTACGCACATAGATTCTGTAGGTTATTGCGCAAACTGAGTAAGAGCACTTCTCATAGCCGCAGTCTTCGCCATTGGATAAAACTTCACCAGAAACTTTTACGCAAGATCTTGCCAAGTAGTGATGGACCCAGCTGGTTCAGAATGTAACCAGTCCTTAGCTTTATCCCTCAGAGAGAATGGGAAAAGCCTCAGCTTGATAGCCTCATCAGTCACACCATTGTATTTGAAAGTACTGCGGATCTCGACAAAATTCCTTATGTGCATGTTGGGGTCTTCAGTCGCAGCACCTCCGAAAGAAACAGAATTCTGCACCATCAGAATAGTGTCCGGCTTGATTTCAAATGTGTTAGCCTGAATAGCCGGATGCAGGATGCTTGACTGAATGTCATCAATTTTGGGCCGAGAAAAGTCCATAAGAACTGGATCTGCCGGAACAATACGATCACCCATTATTAATGGTTCTTTCTGCTCACTTCCTGAATCCGAATCTTCAAAATATATCTTCTCCGGAATATCAAGAACTTCGTCTGTCTCCTCAGCTGTATCTAAAGTCCTCTTGCGAGTACGAGAACGAGTTTGCATAAACGGTCGCTAAAGTACCTGAAACACAACCGGAAATAATAAGTACACACATCTTAATCACTGAATCCTAATGACCAATGATGGTAAGTACATAAACTAAACAAATACGCCGAGTCCCCGGCAGCGGCGCCAAAAACTTGTTAGGGCGAAAACACGCGCTAATAATACACGCAAGTATACGCGTTCGCAAGTAATATAGAATACTTTCTAGTTCGTTCCCACCGAGACTCAGACTAATTATGTTCAATTAAACTCACTCACCAATGTATGATTACTTCTCAATGTTAAGACAATAACACTTAGAGTTGATTAACTAATTATTAACTAAAATTAACTACTATAATTAAGCACTTATTTAACACTCGAATTAACAAGATTAAAACACTCATGAGATCACAACTTCATTACTACTTCCTTCAATAGCTATTGTTATTACCCTTAGCATGCAACAGTGATGATATTAATCGAATAACACTAAACTGATAAAAGCCAACTTTCATTGTACTAATACCATTCTACCAAACATCCACAATTAAGATAGAAGTTGAATAGGCATCAATTATGTTGAGTCCCTATATGTCTACAGAAATTGACAACATAATGATTTAAGCACAAGTTATTCCTTTTGATTACACAGGGAGAATAAAACGGTTAGAGTTACCCACTAATCATGCATATTCATACATGAACCTATGCTAGCATGGCAAGTTCTAAATCTCAAGATCCACCGTCGCTTCACAAGAGATTAACACCCTATCTTATATGTTCGCGACACACATAAGACGAATACGCACAACCAATACTAGATATCATACAATCATCACACACTAAGGTATTAAACAACTAACTAAAGAATTCCATAGTAAATCCGTTACGACCCCATGATCACGATTAGCCCATGCCAGCACTCATCGTCATCATGGGTGAAAACATGATAAATAAACACAAGAGAATAATAACTAAAACTACTTATATTAAATTAGAGTACATCACAGGAGTAAATAGGTTTAAAGTAAAGAAAACTAGCATCCAACGTTACAACAAAATAAAGAATCACAAGAAAATATGCTTCCTCTTCGTTGTGGTGTGCTAAAACGGTCTTCTTCCTTATCTCCTTCGCTCCTTGATTAATACTACGATCCAACCTCTGTGAAACGTCTCTGAAATCTACTTATATAGGAGTCCCATAAAACCCAGATAGCTCAGAAGTTGGAAGCCAAACAGAAATAGAAGTCTAAAATAATAAATCTAAAATTACGACCCTGCGCGGCCGCTCAGCTTTCCTAAGCGGGCGCTCAGCTTCCTGCGCGGCCGCTCAGCAGAGCTGAGCGGGCGCTCAGACCTCTTCTGGAAAAATGATCTATTTTGCTCTGATTCTTCGCTGCATTCTGCTCCTATCTTCCCACTTGCAATGCTGAACACATGTCAAGGCTTATTATTGATGAATTCTCTCCCGAAATGCAACTAATACCCTGAAATGCACAAACACAAGAAAAACGCATCAAATACACAAAATACTTGATTTCAAGACACCAATTTAAGCTATTATAAGACATTCTAAGTGGTATAAAATACCACTTATCAATGATGAGGATTACTATTATGATGAAGAGGAGGTTTCTATTGAGTCTATATATTCAAGACCCCGACACCCCAAGACAATCTCTTCATGGGAAACCCCGCAAAGGTCGATGTCAACAGACTCGATATCACAGGATGAGTTCCTGAAAATGCAGGAAGATATGGCTCAGTTGCGTGATCTAGTTTGAACTTAATCAAGATTCGAAGCCCCGGTGGAAAGCCCTCTCTCTCGAAGCATTGAAAAAGCTAAGATAGACAGGCCTCTGAAAACTCCGACACTCGACCAATTTGATGGATCAACCTACCCATCGGGATTCCTTAACACCTTTGACGGTCGAATGGCATTTTACAGACACTCAGAAGTCGCCCGTTGCCAATTCTTCTCTACATGCTTACAGGACACAACCCTACTTGGTATAACAATCTCCCATCTAGGTCAATCGACTCTTGGACTACATTGAAGACTAAATTTCAGACAAGATTTTCAAGCAACTACAAAGGGGGCAAAATCACGGCATCTTTGATTACGATGCGTCAAAGGCCTGCCGAATCCCTGAGAAGCTATTTAGGTCATTTTCTCAAGCTATATCTAAGATAACAGACCTAAAAGAGCCTTTGGCGGTGAATTATTTAGCAGCAGGCATTGATGGAAGCCGACACAACATTTTACTAGAAGAACTCATAGAAAAACATCCCCAACATCTTCATGCGGAATTTCAAATTGTTGAACACCGAATGACACTCCAAGAAACAGTGGGTAGTATAAGATCTTCGCGACGCTCTACCTACAAGTATGACAGGTCAAGAACTCATAGTCCCCGGACCCCGAGATCGTGAAGATATAACTCTAAATCCCCTCGACGTTCGCCATCGAGAAGAGATGGTGGAAAGGAAGAACATCGAACTCCGAGAGATCAGGAATACCAACGACGGTCTATTTCAGATCGAAAATGGCAGCCCCGTGACAGAAAAGATAAAGAGTTTACCAAACTCACTGTCAATAAAGCAACGATTTTGGCAATTTTAAAGACAGAACCTGACACACTACAAAGCAATGCTACCAACTAAGCAATCTCATTGAATCCAAAATCAGAAAAGGCCATTTCGTCCATTATATTGAAGGACAGGGTCAGACTCATCAAAGACAAGATGACATAGTAGTCGATGTAATTTTCGGGGTTTACGCCTCTGGAGGCATGTCAAACAACTCTCGTAAGTCATACGCTCGAGAGGTGTGTAACGTTAATCCTCAATGTCCTAGGAGATACAAACCATCTCCATCTCTCGTCATATCCTTCTTGGACGAGGATTATGCTCCAAACATCATACGAGGTCATCAAGATGTGCTGGTTATCATCGCCAAAATCAGCAGTAACACAGTAAAAAAGATCCTTGTCGATAATGGTAGTTCCATCGACATCCTCTATCATCACGCCTTAGCGTGAATGGATACAGAGGATAGAAAGCTAGAAAATACCCCTTCGCTTCTTTATGGCTTCAAGGGTAATGAGGTAAAAGTGGTCGGAACAATTGACTTGTCGGGGCTTTTCAGCATGATGCCTTGCCAAGTTTGGAAGATAGTTAAGTTTCACGTAATAAGTACAAACTCAAGCCACAATGCCATACTAGGTCAAACGACAATCTCGGCATTGGAAGCCACTACGTCGATTCCTCATTTGAAGATGAAATTCCCGACTGAGTTTGGAGTGGGAGAGATGTGTGGTGACCAAACGGTGTCAAGACAATGCTACTTCACTACCGTCGTGCATAAGAAGCAATATAACAATTCTCAATCTGTCAACAAAGTCGTTCAGATAGACCCCAATAGCATCATCGACATTCCCAGGGATCCCTCATTCTCACCTGTCGATAAAACGATCGATGTGGCGATATATGAGAATTCCCCTGGAAAAACAGTTAAAATGGGAAAAGATTTGAGTCCTCGGATAAAAGATGAATTAACAAGGTTGCTTCGAGAGTTCTCAGACATATTTGCATGGTCAGCATCCGACATGCCTGGAATTCCAACCGACGTAGCGAGACACTCCTTGCATGTCGACTGCCAAAAAAATCTTGTCAGACAAAAGAAGCGCACATTCTCAGAAGAAAAACGTCGAGCTATCGATGAAGAGCTTGATCAACTGTTAGTTGCCCGTTTCATCGAGCCTGTGAAATTTCCTACTTAGATTGATAATGTTGTCCTGGTGAAGAAAAGTAATGGAGAATGTGTGTCGATTACTCTGACCTTAACAGAGCATGCCCTAAGGATTATTATCATTTGCCGAATATAGATCAACTTATCGACGCAACGGTTGGTCATGAACTGTTATCTTTCATGGACGCGTTCTCAGGTTACAACCAAATCAGGATGAATGATCAAGATTGGGAACAAACGGCGTTTATCACACATCAAGGTGTCTTCGCAATCGGAACATGCCTTTTGGTTTAATCAATGTCGGTGCAACATTTCAGCGCATGATGGATGAAATATTTAAAAATCAGTTGGGTCCGAACCTCGAGGTGTATGTCGACGATATGATAACAAAATCGAAATTTTCAAGCGGTCATACCATCGATGTTTGAGAGACCTTTGAAAATGTTCGTCGTAATAACATGTGATTGAATCCGTTAAAGTGTTCTTTTGGCCTAACATCTGGAAAATTCTTGGGATTTCTTGTCTCCCAACGGGGGACCGAGGCTGACCCCTCGCAAATAAAAGCCATTTTTGAAATGAAAGACCCTTCGACCATCAAAGAGGTTTAGCATCTCACTGGATGTATAGTGGCCCTTCGGCGGTTCATACCACAGGCCTCTAAAAAATGCAGTCATTTTTTCAAGGTTATCAAAGAGGCTTCAAAGAACAAGAAGTTAATATGGGATGATCAGTATAAAGAAAGCTTTAAAGCGCTGAAAACTTTCTTAACAAGCTCACCGGTTTTAGCAAGAGCACTACCTCGTGAAACTTTAAAAGTATACATCTCAGCCTCCGATGGGTCGGTAACCTTCGTTCTGGTCAAAGATGTCGAGGGGCGTGAAGCCCCAGTTTACTATGTCAGCCATACTCTGAAAGATGCAGAAACTCGTTATCCACATGTGGAGAAACTAGTTTATGCCCTCATTATAGCAAGCAGGAAGCTCCGTCACTATTTCCAAGGCCGTTTTATAAAGGTTATGACTGACCAACCCTCGAAGCGCATCTTGCACAAGCCGGATATGACAGGGCGTCTCGCCGCTTGGACGGTGGAACTTAGCCAATTTCACATCGAATATCTACCCCGGAGTGCAATGAAGTCCCAAATCCTATCAGATTTTTGTTATAGAATGTAAATTTGACAATCCTATAACTGAGGAAACATCATTCCCACAGAAGGCTTGGACTCTTTACATCGACGGATCCTCAAGAGCAACATCAGGGGGCACATGCGTGATTTTAATCAGTCCAGAGGGCTTCAAAATACAACAAGCTTTGAAGTTCTCATTTCCGGTAACAAACAATATTGCCGAGTACGAAGCTTTGTTAGCAGGCTACGCCTAGCGATCGAGTTGGAAGTGAAAATCTTAGAAATATTTGGCGATTCTCAACTTGTCGCCAAACAGTTACAAGGTGAGTTTAAGGTACACGATGATCAAATGTCGACATATTTAAGTCTGGACATGTCTCTGCTAAAAAAATATCGTCATGGACAATCAAGAACATTTGCAGGGAAGACAATCAATGGGCCGACGCCTTGTCCAAATTAGCATCGTCCTTTGTTGCAACGACAGAGGCGATTTAGGTCGAGGAGCGAAGTGTTCCCTCTGTTGATATGGATACTCCACACCCTGACATGCTGAAAGTTAATGAGATCTCCTACATTGCAGATTGCCGTCAACCTATTTTGGAATACATCTTGCAGAACAAGTTGCCACTAGAAAAGGGTGAAGATAGAGCCATATCATACAAGAAAAAAATTATTGTGTGCTAGAAAACAAATTATATCGACGGGGTCTTGTGGAGCCGCTACTCCGATGCTTGGGACCAGAAGAGTCCCACACCTCGATAGTTAAAGTCTATACATGAATTTGCGGCGATCATTTAGGTATAAAGAACTTAGCTCTTAAAATAATGAGACAGGGTTTGTTTTGGCCCACGATGCGAAGAGACTGCAAAGATTTTGTGCGAAAATATAAATCATGTCAAATATATGGAGCAGTATCTCATCAGCCTTCGGTGAAAATGATCCCGGTTGTCAACCCTTCTCCTTTCTATCAATAGGGTATAGACATCGTGGGTCCCTTCCCAAAATCCAAAAATCAAGTTCAATACATCGTCGTGGCTGTTGACTACGCAACAAAGTGGATAGAAGCCCGACCCCTGGCTAAGATTCGAGAGAAGGAGATGATTGAATTTCGGATGGAGCACATTGTATACAAGTTCGGGGTACCAAGAATCGTGGTCACTGACAATGGAACCCAATTTGTAGGAGAAAAGTTTGTCGAAACACTTTCACAACTTAAGATCAATTACCTCAAATTCTCGGTGGCATATCCCAGGCCAATGGATAGGTTGAAGTTTCTAATCAGATAATTTTACAAGGTCTCAAGAAAAGGGTCGATGAACTTCCAAGGCCATGGGTCGATGAGTTACCAAATGTTCTCTGGTCCTATAGAACGACCCCTAGGAGTGCAACAGGCATATCCCCTTTTAAAATGGCTTTTGGCTTGGAAGCAGTTTCACCTGTTGAAGTGTCTCTCAACTCACCAAGGGTCGAATATTTTGATTCCGAAGCCTCGCAAGAAGGAATCCAACTTCACAATGTTCTTATGGAAGAAATCAGGGATGAGGCAGCAATGAGAGTCCTCCAGCAGCAAGCGCGCACATCAGCTTATTTCAACAAAAAAGTAAAGGTTAAGCAGTTTCTTGTTGGGGATCTAGTTCTTCGAGAGTCGGCAGCTTCACAGCCCGCCATCACGGGAAAGTTTAAAGCCCCATGGGAAGGACCTTATCAGGTAACGGGGGTCGTGGCGCCGGGAACCTATCGTCTGTAGACACTTGAGGGAACACCAATCAAGAAAGCTTGGAACGCTATCCATTTGAAGAAATATTTTCAGTAGTTAAGTTATTTAAGTTGGGGGAATGAAAATAAGAAAGTCAATGTAGACTATAAAATTTAGTTTTAATGAAAAGGAGTTGATATGAGATTCCCGTCAAAACAAAAATCTTTCCGTTTTATTTTATTACTGGAAAATATTGCTTATGAGTAAGTTTTAAGTCTGAAAATAACAAGAGATCAGCGAATCAAAACATCCTATGTCACCAAAGAACGACATGATGATAAAAAGAAGGAGAAGAGACATCTTAGCCTAAAAAGGAAATAACAAGTAGATAGTAAAACCAAATCTCCCACTTCATACACAAAATTGGATTAATAACGATATTATTACATAACCAGTTATCTCCTCGACCCCATTTCCTACTTCCAACTTCAATTTCAAATTTTCTGTTTCCAAAGACTCACTCTTTTCACGAAGGGCGGTAACCTCAGCCTCTAGAGCCTCGCATCTTTTTGTTCCTTCGACCAGCGAGGCCTCCACCTTCTTTAAAAAGGCATGCGTGATTAAACAATCATGTAAGCAACTCAAACACTCAAGATTCAAAGATGGAGAATGTAATTTAGAACTTAAATCTATGACTTTAAAGGTTTAACTAAAACAAAAACAATTAGATTGAAAAGAACTTACAGGAGAAGTGGAGAGGCCGGTGAGAAGATACAACCTTTTAAAAACACTATAGCGCCCGTTTGATAAAAGAGAAGGAAGATGAAAAGACTTCTCATATTTAAATCAACACATCTTGCATTACTATTTTTACATACTCCTGCCTTACCTACATATATAATTATATAGTGATAATAAAATAATAAAAGAGGGAAGAACGAATAAAAACACATGCATATATCTAACAAAAACGCGACATTTAAAAAATAGATAAAATTTTAACATTTTATTTTTCTGTTTACTTTTTTATACCCTTGTGCAGGTCATAATTAGGAACTGAAGCAGTAAATCTAAAAATGTTATAACAATGTTCGCGGGGGATAAATATTGGGCCTGAGAATAAAGGATTAAAGTAAAGATCATAAATAGGACTGTAGGATATAAGTTTGTAATAGATAGTCCAATAGAGACCCAATTATAAGGGAAAAAGACCACTTGGAACTCCCTATAAATAGAGCATATTTGACCTACTTGTAAAAGATTAGAAAAATAAGTATCAATACAAAATATTGTTCCTCAAATAAATATGGCTCATATTTAGGGTAATCAATAAATCTTTCATCAATAATTCAATTTTATTCAGGATCTAAATTAAAATCTTTACAGATTCTTATCAGCAATACTACATTTAAGAATGAAGAAATTTGATTTTCTGATTTAAAATTCAGTTGCGATTTTCGATATACTTCATGTATTTGTATAGATCGAAATATAAAGGCAGAGAAAAGGTGCAACACAAGTTGCACAACACAGTAAAAGTGTAAAAGAGGGTGAAGAATATGGAGATGATGATGATCATTGATCAAGCACATGTTCCCATAAAAATGAGAAGAAAATACAGTGAAAAGCAAGAAGTTTAAGAGATGGGAAGTATGGGCATAATGTCATCTCCAACGGTTATTCAAAAATTCAAATTTAGATCATCAACTGATTAAATACTGATTTAAATTTTTGAACAATTCTTTGATTTAAATATTTGATTCAAATGACTTTTCACATATAATAATATATAAATGTCATATTAAACAATTTTATCTTAAATTTATAGTTTAACCATTATTAACAATTTTTATAAAATTTCATAAATTAATTAAATAAAAAAAATTAATATACATAAAAATATTAAAATTATGCATTTAATTCACGAAAAACACATTCATTGCAATAATTAACATACAAAATATTATTGATACACACTACTTCCCACAAATAATCAATTAATGCATCTCTAAGGGTAATATGTGTCTCTTTATTTTTTATTTTTTTTAAAAGGTTTATGAATTCTTGGAATCGAGTAAATTCATCAATCGGAATAGTCTCAACTTTTGGGTCCGGTAATTTTGACTCTTCCAGATACTTTTATTTAAATTTTAATAAAATCATGTTTTCTCAGTATTTCAAGTTTTAGTTTAAAAATAAATTTTGTTGTTATATAATTAAAAATCAAAAATTAATTTAAAATAATAAAAACTATAAATAATAAAACTATTATTTTATATTAAACCAAGTGATTCAAATTTGGATCACTGTTGGGAAAAAAAATTGATATAATCTGCCCCAAATTTGGATTTTATATTTCTGACAATATGCGGCTACAAGCGTGGACTAATAGTGAGGTACCCGGATTTCTGACAATACAGTTAATATACACTAATTTTCCGAATTAGTACATTCTTCCCACAAATATTCAATTAATGCATCTCTAAGTGTAATATGTATTTCTTTATTTGTTATTTTTAAATTCTAATGAAATAATATTTTCTCATTATTTTAAGTTTTATTTTAAAAACAAATTTTGTTAACTATTAATTATATTCTATTATTAATTATATAATTAAATAATCAAAAATTAATTTAAAATTTCATAAACTACAAATAACAAAATCATTATTTTATATTAAACCAAGTGATTCAAATTTGGATCACTACTGTTCACTGATCCAAATTTGGATCACCATTTAGATCACTGTTGAAATGAAATTTGGGGTAATCTGCCCCAAATTTGGATATTTGGATCACTGTTGGATTTGCCATTAGGCGGGGACTGGTTAACCGTTACTCCCTCCGTCACAAAATGAGTTTCTCATTTTGACCCTCCGACCCAAAATGAGTTTCCCATTTTGACTTTTTGCACTGTTGGATTTGCCATGAGTGAGTGATTTTAGATTGCGTTTGGAAACGCGAATTTCATTTAAAATATTGAAATTCAATTGCTAGAATTGAATTCCGAAATTTTAAATTCAAATAACTTGTTTGGTAATTATAAGAATTTCAAATCCTGAATTTCAAATTCATAATCCTGTTTGGCAAAAACTAGAATTTCATTTCAAATTAGATATTTAAAATCCATCAATAAACAATCATCTACAGAATTTTTTTAACACAATCTATGTTTAAACAAACTAATCATTAATAAGCAACAAGATCCATCCCAATTTTTTATCATCCGGTAAACTTTTCAGCATCTCGAACTCGTCAACTTGTCCATTCAGAAACCTCTTAAAAACTACACAAGTTCATACAAAATTAAACAAACAAGTTATTTATAGTCCAGAAAGAAAGCAGAATAGATAGATAAACTAAGTTTTATATAGCTCAAGTCCTTCGTGATACATATTCTTCAAACATTTTCTTGGCTAGATCATCCCTAAACTCGTTCCATTCATTTGTTGATCGTGCAGTTGAAATGTAGTCATTTTCCTCGTCTTCTTCATCAATGTTTTCCGATCTTAACAAGTCTCTTTCTACTTCTTGCATAAAGTTTCTTTCTTCCATTTTTTCTTCCCTAAAAAAGTTATGAAGAATAAAACAAGCATTGATAATTCTTGTTAGGTCACACTTTCACTGTAGAGGGGGTGAATACAGTGTTTATTACAATCAAATCAAACTTCAAGAACTTATGTAACAGAAAACAAACTTTATTTAAACAATAACCTCTGTTACAATCTGGAACTGTTATCTCTCAGTGATGAACAAAATATCACGAGAGCTGCTAGAGTTATATTAAATAATATTCTCGATAATGATAACACTTATAGTGTAAACCCTATGTCTGTGTTTATATACTACACAGTTACAAGATATTCGCTAATTGATATGGAATATAATTCTGCTTCCTAAAATATATCAATCAGATATCTTCTATTCCAAGTATTCCATTCTTCACGGAATTCCTTCTTCATGCATATCTCTTCTTATGTTTATCTTGATCTTCTTAACTTTAATCAGCTACTGTCCTTATCTGATCGTCCTTCAGCACTTAAGTTCTGATATCTATCTCCTGATAACATAAGTACTGATATCTCTTAAGTTCTGACTTCCAGTATAAGTACTGATCAGTTAAGTACTGATTTGTTCTGTTCAAATAAGATCTGAAATCTAAACATAAAACATATTAGCCATGACATTATCAAATATATCTAACAATCTCCCCCAACTTGTAAATTAACAAAATATACAAGTTTAACAGATATTTGATGATGTCAAAAACATTAAGTACAAATGCATGAGAAATAGACAAGATAACTACAACTTACAGTCCTTAAAGTTTTTACCAATTCAACTTCTGATAACAACTTCAATCTGTATAAATATCAGAATTTAAGCAGTTGTAGATCTTCGACTTGGCTTCATCATTTTCTGATCTCTCTGATGTCAGGAGTTGTTCTGAGATAATTCTTCAACAAACATTTCTCAGCATATCTGAGTTCATCAATCATTCTCCGTTTGACATCTTTAAGCTCTGCAGTATCTTCACCAGTTTGAAATATTGCAGCTCCGAGATCATTAATCTTTGCTTTTCTCAACTCCCGATCTAGTCTTATGACATAAGCTTTATTAGACTCTAGATTGAATTCAAGCCCCTTAATACCAAGATATGTTCTGATCTGTGCAGTATTAGGCTTCATATCAACAATATCACCATTGTGATTTCTGTACTTTGGAACATATCTGCTGTCAGACTTAACAGAATAAAGTCTTTTCTGTCTCTGAATCTGTTCCTTTAAGTAGTTTGCAGCAGTCTCTGTTATTCTGTCATCCACTTGAAGTAAGAACAATACATGCTCCAATTCTTCAAAATACTTCAACGGAATGGCATTTTGTCTTATATGATAAACCCTACCATCTGTCATGAAATACAACATGATGTATTCTTTCAAGTAGGTATGGTAAACCATCTGTACAGATTCTAGTTGATTCAATCTCTCAGGAGTTGCTCCAATACCTGGTTCACTCAAGGAAGTTGGATCATCGGTAGTGTTGTGTACTCTTCTTTCATCAGCACTTCCCAATCCAGTTTTATCTCTAGCTTCCTTTCCAGTAACTACTCTTGCTTCAAAACCACTTGAAATAGTCTTCAAAGATTGAGTCTGTTTTGCTTTAGTGAATCCTGGTAGGAGTGTTTTAGATTTATTTTCTGATATCAAGTTAACTTGAGCACTGTCAGAGGTTACTTGCTTCTTCTGAATATCAGAACTTACAATTTCTTGACTCTGAACAACTTGAGCCATGTCAGAGGTTGTTTTAAGAACTTTTCTTGAAGTCAGAGCAAGATTATCTTTTCCATCAGTAATTTCTTCTTCCTCAGGAGGTACATAAGGCTTGATAGGTTCACCAACCTTTTCTTTACCTTTGGATCTTGGATCTATCTGTGGTTGTGATCTAGCCAAAGTTTCTTCAGTATGTATCCTTTCTTTGATCACAATGCCTTTAGGTTTTGGAAGTAACTTTTTACCAGAAGCTTCAGATTTAGATGTGACTTTCTCTGATTTAAGTCTGGCTTCTTCTTCCTTTAAACTTTCCAAGTCCATCCCTGGATTTTCTTGAAGAAATAACTGTCTTGACATTTCCTCATCAAGATCTAGAAGTTCATCAGAACTTATCCTTTTACCAGCAGCAGAACTTATTCTTTTCCCAGTATCAGAACTTGTTCTGTGACTAGCTTGTCTTGATGTAAACCTTCTACCTTGACTATGACCACTACCCATTCCAGAGTTTCCTTGGTCATCTTTTCCATCATCCTTTCCTTGCAGTGACTTGTTGGTTTTGCATTTGGACTTAATTACCTTCTCCCCCTTTTTGGCATCAGCAGGTAATAAAAGAGAGATAAGTAGTTCCACTGAGGTCTGGATTTCAGTAAGTTGCGATTGCTGAGAAGCTTGATTTGTCAGAATTTGATCAATCTGAGCTTGTTGCTTCTCTTGAGTTTTCTCAATATAAGCAACCCTGTCAATGGTAGGTTGGAAGAACTTTTTCTTATCAAGTTTCCAAACTTGTTCCTGTTTAATAAAGTTCTCCTGAATCTTGTGTAGCTCTGCATGAGTGTTGGAATGAAGACCTTGTAGATGTTTAGTACTCAATGCAGTGACTCTAAGCTGAATTTTAAAATCATCAGAATGTAACATTTCATTAGCTTTAGTCAAGTGCTCAGCAAGATGTAAAGCATTTGGAACACATGAAACTGAGTTCCATTCCTTAGTCCACTCCTGACCTGCAGGAGTTTCACTCCAAGGTACTGGTGTATCCCTGATAACAAACTCCTTTAGCAGTTCAGACTTAGGAAGAGTCAGTGGAGGAGTATGTCCTGAAGGACCTGCTGCATCAGCATCTACAGTTGTAGCAGCTTCACCAGTATCTCCAACATTTGCAGCATCAGAACTTAAAGAATCAGTATCTTCTGATAAGACAACTGTATGAGTAGCAATGGAGGCTTCAACATCCTCTAATTGCTGATCTGATACTAAGTTCTGATCAACAGCCATATCCTGATGCTCACCTAAAATCTGATCATCATCTTGATGCAGAGAAGGTGTTAGTGATAACTCAGGAGTTTGAACAGCATCAGTAACAGGTGTTGTGGAAGGATTATTTGCTGTTGGAGCTTCTAAGAAAAGTATTTCAGGCACAACCAAGTTCTGAATATCAATTTCAGCACTTGTGCCTGGATCAACAAGAGATATAGAAGGTGAATTAGCCTTGTCAGATACAGGTTCCTGAGATGGAGTTGATGGAGAAGAAGTGACTGGAGCAAATTCCTTGTCTTGTGAGATCAGAGATTCCTGATCCCCTTCCTTAGCTGCTTCCTCCTCATCATCTGAAACTGGCCTCTGTGCCCTCTGTTTCTTGTACTTTCTTGTTGATTTGGATTCCTTGGGAGTTGCAGGAACCGTCATACGTCGAAGCCTCTTGAGAAGCCTAGAACCCCCAATTGCAGAATCCTTCTGAGAAGTTGCCTTATCAGCTTCATCAGTCATAGGTTCTGAAGATGGAATCTGAACCTCAGAATCTGATTCATCTCTCAAAGTAATCCTCCTCTTCTTCTGAGATGTTTGAGGAACAGTCTTTGTTCTCTTTGGCTTAGAGGATGTAGGCTTCACAGTAGGTGCTGAAGAAGAAGGTTGAGCATTCTGTGAAGTGGAGAGATAGGATTTGAGATAAGTTCTGAGGGTAGGTTGAGTAGAATGAGAGGTAGGAACTGAGGTTGATGGATTTTGGTTATGGTGAGTTGGTTTAACATTTGAGTAAACAGATTTGTAAGTAGCTGGATCAGCATTTACCAGAATCTGTTTCACAGACTGAGGAATCTGTAATTGTCTCACCATTGATTTCTTTGTGTCAGCATTTATCAGGTCGTTAAAGTACCTTTTTGCAACCTTAAAAGGTGGGGTTTGAGTGCTGACTAACTGGGGTTCAGCAGTACAATACGTATAAATAAGTTGACAGAATCTAGCAAAATAAACAACATCTCGATCCTCTGTCATCCTATCCCCAATAAAACCAATTATTCCAGTTGCAAAATCAAAATGAGTTTGATGGATAATAGCATACCCGATGTGCTGACTCAGAATTGGGATGGCATCAAAATTTGAACACTTGTTGCCAAAAGCCTTGGTGATGCAATCGAAGAAGAAACTCCATTCTCTTCTGATATTAGCCCGTTTCAACTGTCCAAGTTTCGTCAGACTCTTTTCATATCCCAAATCAGTCATTAACCCCCGAAGTTCTGATTCCTCTGGTATAGAGAAAGTACAATCTTCTGGAAGATGTAATGCTCTTCGTACTGTACCAGGAGTGACTACATAGGAAGAATCACCCACTTGGAAGATAATACTGGGAGTTCCTCGTTTACCACCATCATCATAAACTCCAGTCCTCCAGAACCGCAGAACTTGTTGACTTGAAAATAATTCAGGCTGAGTTAAGGCGTACCCAACCTCACTATGTGCAAGAAGATCTTGCACAAAATGCAATTCAGATGGAGCTTCAGCATGATCAAGAATTGCAGCATAGTTGTTTGGAACAAACTTTGCTCCATCAATGATTAAATCCTTTGGTGCCATGTGAAAAAATATTGAAATTCAAGTATGCCTGTTAGGTGTTTGAGATAATGTCTGTATGAAAAACCAACGTGAGAAAGAATGAGAAAGAGAGTAAAAGTAAGAAGAGAGATAAAGTATAAAGAAAATAAAAGATTAAGGAAATCTTCTCTCTGTTGTTCTTATACTCTGAAAAAAATGTTACCGTTGGACACCTGTCAGACATGCAGTAATAACGGATAGTTACTGGGCTCGAGAAAACAGGAATGATTACTTACCCAGTTGCCTTGTTTCAAGGAAAAACCATTTCAGTTATCAAGAGACACAGTTTTAATTCAAAATTAAAACCGTTAGCACTGATTGAATTATTTTTCACTGCAACATTAATATTCTGAAAATGAATCATGTTAAAAATGACCTAGATAATTTCGATGAATAAGTGCTGACAAAGAATCAGAACTTAAATAAAGACAAAATTTAAATGGTCATCAGAATATCAAGCAGGATTTAACAACACAGATAAAATAACTCAGAGACAAAATCTTGAAGTAAAAACAGTTTTCATTAATATATCAAGTCAATACATATATGAAATAGAAATTACATCAATACAAGATTTTCCCTAAGCTTCTAATCCTAACGTCAACAGCTTTAGTCCTAGCTAAGAAGCCTGACAAAGCTGAGGATGAAGAAGAACAGGAAGAAGATGAGATTAAGTCATCCTCCTCTTCCTATCTTCGACAAACAAGATAGCGAGTCGAATGATTCGCTCTTGCTGACGGATACGACGAAGGTGAAGGTCTCTTCGAACGGCCACCAGATCACGTTTGATAACCTCTGGAAATTGAATCCAGAGATTGTGAGGGATGTTGGTGATAGGGTAGGGAGTTGAAATTCCATTCAAAAAGACATGCACAGTCTCATCACCGTAATTGTAGAACCAGCCAAATTCAGCCATTTGTGATAGTAAATGAAAAACAAGACTGAATTTGTGATACAAGTGTGATGAGAAGACTAATGTGAAGTGGCTGCATATATAGGCAAGAGAATGCCAAGAGACACAAAGATATTTAATGCTGACAGGTAGAATTAATTCTACCTCGTCTCCCTAGACTTTGAAAAAGAATAACAGTCATTGAAAAGGAATGGGCACATATAACAAGAGTGAACTGTTCAAGGACGAGTGCCATTATGTTTTAACCATAGACTATTAATCTTCCACTTCAACATTTCGAAATTAATCTGAGACTGTTACCAAATTTTACTCACAGATAAGTCAAGTAAAGGGTTAGACTGAAAAATCAGAACTTAGACCTATACCAGAACTTAACAGTCATCAGAACATAATGTCTTAACTCGAACAAGGAATATCTATCTTAGTAAATACTCATACAAGTTCTTAGTTATGAACGTCAGAACTTAATCATCAGAACGTGTAACTAGAACTTGTCCTCAGAATTTGTGCAGAAGTGACACAATGACTGTTTATCTAAAATAACATAGACCACCACAGAAATTTCATCATTCATATGGAGTGATGTGTGTGTGCATTAAGCTAAATAACAGACAAAGAGTAAAGTCTGATCTACTTCAGTACATCTTAGAAATAAGTCATAATTAAAATTTTGCTAAAGAACTGTCATTATCCTGAAACCTACTGATAAATGAGTTCATGCATGAGTCCACCTCAACTGTTTTTGTGCTAATTTTATGCATCTTTTGAAATTCTATTTTACAGAGGCTTCTCAGTGTAAGTGAGTCACGACTGTTTATCAGAATTTATGCTATTATCAGAGTATTTCTCCAGTAATCATAGAGTGTGAAAAGTCACCAAGAAAATATTTTGCTTTTCTAATGCATATTTACTTAATACCAGCAATGCACTTGGGTCGTCCCATTCACATTTTTACTCTAGATCTCAAAGGAGTACCTGATATTATTCTTTGATTCTTTTCTTTTTCTTTTGATAAGTGAGGTTTATCAGCACTTAGTACATTCAGCAGTTTTACTAGAATCAGAACTTAAACAGATGAGTAGCATTATTCTAATTTGGGACTTAGTAATAAGATATACAAAGTAAACTTAACTAAGCTCAGTTATCAGAATTTGCTTGTGTCATAAGATTTCCACAGAAATAATTACTTCTTTCATGGGATCATTTGTTTATTGAAGACTAGTAGGTCAGTATCTAGCACAGTTATCCTCATAGGATAGAATAGTTACTGAAACAGACATATCACTTATCAGAGTTTAGAAACATATATCAGACAACAGTCAGTACTTAAAGACATTTATCAATTAATGCACAGAATATACAAAGAGATTAATTCTGTAAATACTGATCATAAAGTCTGATAACATAGAACAAGTTTAAGCAGATTTAGAGAAAGAACCTGAAATCATTCCAAGTTCATTTACCAATTTTGAAAAGGTAGCTTCACACAGTGGTTTTGTGAAGATATCTGCTACTTGTTGATCTGTGGGAACAAAATGCAATTCCACTGTACCTTCATCCACATGTTCCCTGATGAAATGGTACCTGATGCTGATGTGCTTTGTCATAGAGTGTTGAACTGGATTACCTGTCATAGCAATAGCACTTTGATTATCACAGTAAATAGGGATTTTGAAATACGTTAACCCATAATCTAGTAACTGATTCTTCATCCAGAGAATCTGTGCACAGCAGCTTCCTGCAGCAATATACTCTGCTTCTGCAGTTGATGTGGAAATTAACTTTTGTTTCTTGCTATACCAAGAAACCAACCTGCCTCCAAGAAATTGGCAACTACCACTTGTGCTTTTCCTGTCAATTTTGCAACCTGCAAAATCTGCATCTGAGTAACCTATTAATTTAAAATCTGATTCTCTAGGATACCATAATCCTAGATCAGCTGTTCCTTTAAGATACTTAAAGATTCTTTTTACAGCTGTTAAGTGAGGTTCTCTTGGATCTGCTTGAAATCTTGCACAAAGACAGGTAGCAAACATGATATCTGGTCTACTAGCAGTTAGATAGAGAAGTGAGCCAATCATACCTCTGTAATCAGTAATATCTACTGAATTACCAGTATCCTTATCCAGTTTTGTTGCAGTGGCCATGGGAGTGGATGCACTTGAACAGTCTTGCATTCCAAATTTCTTCAGCAAGTTTCTGGTGTACTTAGATTGACAAATAAAAGTTCCTTCTTCACTCTGCTTGACTTGAAGGCCCAGAAAATAACTAAATTCTCCCATCATACTCATCTGATATCTTGACTGCATTAGGTTGGCAAACTTTTTGCAAAGTTTGTCATTTGGAGACCCAAAAATAATATCATCAACATAAATCTGGATCAGAAGTAAGTCCTTGCCATGGTTGAGATAGAACAATGTTTTGTCAATAGTTCCTCTGTTGAATCCACTTTCCAGAAGAAACTGAGCTAAAGTCTCATACCATGCTCTAGGAGCTTGCTTAAGTCCATAAAGTGCTTTATCAAGCCTGTAGACATAATCTGGATGTTTGGAATCTACAAAGCCTGGAGGTTGTTCAACATATACTTCCTCTTCCAATTCTCCATTGAGAAAAGCACTTTTCACATCCATTTGAAAGACAGTAAACTTTTTGTGAGCAGCATAAGCCATGAATATCCTTATGGCTTCTAACCTAGCAACTGGAGCAAATGTTTCATCATAGTCAATTCCCTCCTGTTGAGAATATCCTTTTGCAACCAGCCTTGCCTTGTTCCTTACAATTATGCCATCACTGTCAGTTTTGTTTCTGAATACCCACTTTGTACCAACAACCGATCTATTCTTGGGTCTTGGCACTAAGGTCCAGACTTTGTTTCTTTCAAATTCATTCAACTCTTCCTGCATTGCTTGCACCCAATCAGCATCTTGAAGAGCTTCTTCCACTTTCTTTGGCTCAGACTGAGAGAGAAAAGAATTGTAAAGACATTCATTAGAAGTACCTGTTCTAGTTCTGACACCTGCCTCAGGATTTCCAATTATTAAATCAGGTGTATGTGATTTTGTCCACTTCCTTGCAGATGGAAGATTTTCTCTAGAACTGGATGCTCCCCCATGATTCATGCTGTCTTCGGTTTCATTTTCTGATGCTCCCCCATGATTCATGCTGTCTTCGGTTTCATTTTCTGATGCTCCCCCTGAAACTATGCTCTCTGAGTTGGATCCTTCAGTATTTAGATTTTCAGCACTGTCAGTACTTGGCTTATCAGAACTTGACGAATCAGAATTTGAAGAGCCAGATGTATGTTCTGATGCTTCTTGAGATGTGATAATATCTTGAGTATGCTCCCCCTGTATTGGTGCATCTTCCTTTGACGTAGTCACCACAGTTTCAATAACATCAGAGTTTAATCCATCAGAATTTACAGTATCAGGACTTAGACTGTCAGGACTTGAGATATCAGAATATGAATCTTCATTTTCAAATCTCAGCTTATCATGATCAATGCAATCTTCAAGTCCAGTGATCTTCTTGTCATCAAAAGAGACATTGATAGATTCCATGACCACTTTTGTTCTCAAATTATAGACTCTGAAGGCTTTTGTAGAAAGTGGATATCCTACAAAGATTCCCTCATCAGCTTTTAGATCAAACTTGGATAGCTGTTCAGGATGAGTCTTGAGAACAAAACACTTACATCCAAATACATGAAAGTATTTGAGATTTGGCTTCTTGTTCTTCACCATCTCATATGGTGTTTTTCCATGCTTGTTAATGAGTGTTGTATTTTGAGTAAAACAAGCAGTCTGCACAGCTTCAGCCCAGAAATAGGTTGGAAGCTTTGCTTCTTCAAGCATTGTTCGTGCAGCTTCAATTAGAGTTCTATTCTTCCTTTCAACAACTCCATTTTGCTGTGGAGTTCCAGGAGCAGAAAATTCCTGCTTTATTCCATGATTTTTGCAGAACTCTTCCATTATCAAATTCTTGAATTCAGTGCCATTATCACTCCTCAAAATTTTCACAGAATCTTTGATCAATTTATCCAGATGTTTGACATGATC
Source organism: Apium graveolens (assembly GCF_009905375.1). Classification (NCBI taxonomy): domain Eukaryota; kingdom Viridiplantae; phylum Streptophyta; class Magnoliopsida; order Apiales; family Apiaceae; genus Apium; species Apium graveolens. Next base: position 104,726,371 of record NC_133653.1, on the reverse strand, counting down.
AATCAGGATAGATGCAGTTTCACTTTTTGTGTGCAAGAAATACACCCATGTGTATCTGGTGAACTCATCTACTATGACCAACGCATATTTCTTCTTTGCAATAGACATGACATTCACTGGACCAAATAGATCAACATGAAGCAGATAATAAGGCTCAAGAATTGATGATTCAGTCTTGCTCTTGAACGAAGATTTTCTTTGTTTAGCCTTCTGACATGAGTCACAAAGACCATCAGGAACAAACACTGATTTTGGCAGTCCTCTCACAAGATCTTTCTTGATCAGTTCATTTATCTTGTTGAAGTTTAAATGAGAGAGTTTCTTGTGCCAATTCCAGCTTTCTTCAGTTGAGGCTCTACTCACTAAACAGATTGCAGAACCATCAGAACTTGTTGAAAGCTTAGCTTCATAAATGTTACCACGCCTGAATCCCTTCAGAACAATTTTTCCTTTAGATTTACTAACTATTTCACAATGTTCTGCAAAGAAATCAACATGATAACCTCTGTCACAGATTTGACTTATACTCAGTAAGTTGTGTTTAAGTCCTGAGACCAGAGCTACATCTTTAATAATGACATTCCCAAGATTGATATTGCCATATCCCAAAGTTTTTCCAATGTTGCCATCTCCATAAGAAACACTTGGGCCAGCTTTCTCCACAAAGTCTGATAGCAGGGCTTTATTTCCAGTCATATGTCCTGAACATCCACTGTCCAGAACTAAAATATTTTTCCTGTTGCCCTGCAATCAAAAAGACCACTAATTATTAGTTTTAAGGACCCAGACTTGCTTGGATCCTTTGGCCTTTTTAGGTTTGTTAACATTTGCAGCGGATTTAACATCAGATTTTATGTTAACAGTTTTCTTATCAGAACTTATACTAGAAGGAACAACATAAACTTTCTTTAAAGAAGGTTTTATTTGATAATAATCATAGTACAAACTATGATATTCCTTACAAGTATAAATGGAATGCCATAAACTACCACAATGAAAACAAGGATTTTGTGGTTTGTATCTAACAGACTGACTCTTAACTCCTGACTTTGTAGATAAGGAGTTAATATTCTTATTCTTCCTGCAAAAAGAAGCCAGATGGTTAGAACTTCCACAGTTATGACATGCTTTCCTAGGAGCATCAGGAACAGATTTATAGTTATTGCTTTTATTCACACCTTCCTTTCCATTCCTGTTTTTCTTAGGTGATTTTACCTTGTTTGCATTCTTAACATCTTTCAGCTTATGCTTAAGCTGCTTCTTTGTCATTAAGCCTATGTTAACTTCAGCTGTCTTTTCCTGTTTTAGTTTGTCAGAAGCTAATTTCTTTTTAACTTCTGATTTCTCATTTTCGGATTTTTCAGTTACAAACTTAACAGGTTTTAACTTCGGCTTTTGCTTATCAACAGGCTTAATTTCTACAGTTCCTTTTTTATTTTCTCCATAGCCTAAGCCCTCTTTCCAGTTTTCACTGCTTAGCAAATTTTGAGTTGTTTTGCCAGAGTTAGTCCAAGTTCTGATAATCTCTCTCTCCTTTTCTAACTCAGTTTTTAGAGATTCATTCATTTTTAGCACTTCATCCCTAACATAAAAAGCATCATCTCTATCCTGCTGAGTTTGATGAAGCATGACTAACTCTTTTTCTAAGAAATCATTTCTTTTCCTAAAAGCAAGATTTTCAGAAGTTAATCTTTCACATGTTAAAGTTTGATCTCTATAACTAACAAACATGGTTTTAAGATATCTTCTCAACTCATTAATATCATCAGTATGAAAAGCATAAGTAGTCTGAGGTACCTTTGTTTCAGCAGCTTCAGAACTGCTCTCAGAACTTGATTTATCAGCATTTGCCATCAATGCATAGTTCTCCTCACTTTCAGAGTCTGAGGTGTCTGTCCAGCTTTTCTGCTTTGTGACAAGAGCTTTGCCTTTGTCATTCTTGGTCTTCTTGCAATCAGGAGATATGTGGCCTTTCTCACCACAATTATAACATTTAACATTAGCGTAATCTCCTCTGTCAGACTTTCCTCCTCTTCCTTCAGATCTTCTGAAATTCTTCTTATCAGAACTTATGCCTTTCCTGGAAAACTTCTTTCCCTTCCTGAACTTCCTGTATGCAATCTTTGTGATTCCTTTCACCATAAGAGCACACAGCTTCATCATCTCCTCATCAGCATCAGTTTCAGGCAAGCTTTCAGAATCCTTATCTTTCTTTGAGGAAGGTGGTTTGGGGGATTCCTCTTCAACCTTGAGAGCAACTGTCCTTGACTTTCCTCCTTTCCTCTTGCTTCTTTGTTCCATCTCAAGTTCATGAGTCTTGAGCATTCCATAGATTTCATCAAGAGTTGTTTCATCAAGATTGTAGTTGTCTCTTATTGTTGTTGCCTTCAAATCCCAACATTCAGGAAGAGCTAACAGGAATTTGAGGTTTGTATCTTCAAGATCATACTCCTTATTTACTAATGACAAGTCATTCAAGAGTTTGACAAATCTATCATATACATCAGTCAATGACTCATTAGTCCTAGAGTCAAAGTGTTCATACTCTTGAGTGAGTATTGTCTTCCTGTTCTTCTTAACTGTTTCAGTTCCTTGACACCTTGTCTCCAGTGCATCCCATATCTCCTTAGCAGTCTTGCAGTTGATTACCCTGTTTGACATTACATTATCAATGGCACTATGCAATAAGTGACGTACCTTGGCATCCTTAGCAATAGATGATATATCTTCAGCAGTGTAATCATTCTTTTCCTTTGGTACGGTCATTGCTGCTTCACCTGCAACTACAACAGCGAGCTTGGTAGGTTTGTGAGGCCCTTCCTTGATTCTATCAAGGTATTCTGGATCTGTTGCTTCCAGAAACATGGTCATCCTTACCTTCCATATGGGATATTCAGATGGTCTCAATATGGGAACTCTGATAGTCTCATATCGACTCTGAATTGATGTCTTTGATGATTCCTCAGTTTTGGTAGGCTTAGTTGGAGTTTCTGTGTCAGACATGATTGTGTTTGGATCTTTAACTGTATGTGTGTTAACAGATAGCTCTGATACCACTTGTTAGGTCACACTTTCACTGTAGAGGGGGTGAATACAGTGTTTATTACAATCAAATCAAACTTCAAGAACTTATGTAACAGAAAACAAACTTTATTTAAACAATAACCTCTGTTACAATCTGGAACTGTTATCTCTCAGTGATGAACAAAATATCACGAGAGCTGCTAGAGTTATATTAAATAATATTCTCGATAATGATAACACTTATAGTGTAAACCCTATGTCTGTGTTTATATACTACACAGTTACAAGATATTCGCTAATTGATATGGAATATAATTCTGCTTCCTAAAATATATCAATCAGATATCTTCTATTCCAAGTATTCCATTCTTCACGGAATTCCTTCTTCATGCATATCTCTTCTTATGTTTATCTTGATCTTCTTAACTTTAATCAGCTACTGTCCTTATCTGATCGTCCTTCAGCACTTAAGTTCTGATATCTATCTCCTGATAACATAAGTACTGATATCTCTTAAGTTCTGACTTCCAGTATAAGTACTGATCAGTTAAGTACTGATTTGTTCTGTTCAAATAAGATCTGAAATCTAAACATAAAACATATTAGCCATGACATTATCAAATATATCTAACAATTCTGATTTGAATTTTTTTGGGATAAAAGCTAGCATCCCTCAATATAGCCCAACGCTTCTTCAACAACCCAAAAGCCCTTTCAATGCAATTACGAGCGGAAGAGTGCCTCAAGTTAAAAAGTTCTTTGTAATTTGTGGGAGTGTTTCCATGCCATAAATTCAAATGATATCGAGTATGTTTGTAAGGAGTTAGGAATCCTTCACTATTTGAAAAACCCAAATCCGCAAGAAAATACTTATCTGCATCACATAATTAAAGCATTTTAAATATTACATTTTCTAAAAGTGTCTAACCAAATTCAAAGCATGAACAAATTCTTACTTTTAGGCACTTTTAGACCATTTGGTCTACGAAGTGCATCGCGGAGTACACGAGGATCTGATGCCGACCCTTCCCACCCAGGCAAAACATACGTGAAACATAAATCTGGATCACAAGTAGCTAGAACATTAGTGCTAATATCTCCTTTTCTATCTCGATAGCGTGGCCGGTCCTCGACAGGGACAGTCATTTTGATATGTGTCCCATCAAGAGCTCCAACAGCACCCTAAATATAGTTCTTATTTAATAATGGACACCTTAAATTTTACCTACATGAATAGAAATTGACTTTTAGATTACCTCAAACCACTTCCACTGATTATCATCAACATAACTAGTGGAATGGTCTACTTTCTTTATGTAATCCTTCCCGAGCTTGAGTAATGATCCAAGTACTATATGAAATTGTCGACTCACTGTCTCTCCAGAACGTGCAAAAAGAGCTTGTATGGTTCTATTTTTCAAATCATGGGCAAGGATGTGAAGAAATAAAACCATAACTTCTTTTACAGTGACATGTTTTGTAGTTACTAACCCTCCCCTAGTTTCTAAAAGGTGACACAACTTCTCAAATCGAGGTATATCAAGACGCAATTCATCACGGCATCTCCTGTCAATTTTTAAGGTGTTCATCCAAGTAGCTCTAATTTGAGAACGATCATAAGCATTCCATGTTAACTCCTTTAACCTATAATTTTGGCCATAAGATGCTGTCACTACGACTTGAATAAAACCTACGACCAACATAATAAATTCCATATCCTCATCATTGTCAACATTACCCCTTGGACGTTTTTGTAAAACGTTAGAGACATGAAATTTTCTGTGTTTGCAGTTAGAAAAAATAAACAATTATCAAATTAATCGAGCTACGCTAACAAGCAAAGAGGTACTCAATTAAAACTAACTATTTCAACAGTAAAAAGGCAGCAATAACACGCACAAATAAAGAGTGAATATAAAGAGGAAAATGTGTAATATACTAACCCTTGAGCTGATTTCTCTTTTGAACTGCAAAAAGAACCAATAAAATCAATTATTTTCCAAATAAAAATATATAGATCTGATCAATTCTTTTGCGTGTAAGAAAAAATTGAAATCAATAAATATTTGTATGTATGTATATTGAATCAATTTGTTGTTATATGTATAGATTCACAAACGGCTGTACCATACCTCATGTTCGTTGATGGATTATGTGTGAAGAGAGAGATAAGAGGTTGAGAGATCGAGAGAGATTCAATCGATCGAGAGAGACCGTTGAGTGACTGTTGAGTCGTCCGATCCAATATTTGGGCTGTTTTTCATTTGGAATGACATACCTAAAATTGTTATTTGAAATTCACTCATATGGGCTTTATTTTTAAATGGGTAGAATTTGGGCCAAATCCAAATCTAAATCCCTCACCTATCCAAACAATAAATTTGAGTCAAATACAGTATTTTAAATGAAATGTGGCTATCCAAACAGGCTGTTATTGGATTTGTATTTATAAGTAATTTAATATAATGAAATTTTTATATTTAATATTAATATAAAATTAAAGATATTAATAATTAAAAGAGTGTATTGGTAAACGTGTTCAATAAAAAAAATATTTTTACGGAAGCAGTGAGTAACTACTTACGAAAAAATGTTGTAAAGAGAAGAATGAACATGACTGACAGTGTCCTCTGCCATGTTCGCAGAAGTTGCAATTATAATGAATGCAATTATAATGAATCAATAGTACACGAGCACAAGAGGATTGGTTAAAAATTTATCCTTTGTCTTTTCAGATACTGGATTCGATCCTCGTGAAGAATTAAAGGGAACGGAGGGGGTAATTTATACGTTATATATATATTAAAATAAAATTAAAATGCAAATTATAAATTGCATGAATTAAAAATTTTAATACATGAATTTCAATTTTTTTTAAAAAGAGAAAATTTAAAAACAAGAATAATTATTTCGGGATAAAACTATATAATATACAATATTAATCTTGACGAAAATAAAATTATATTATTGATATGGGCTAAAAAAATAAAATTATAATGATCTCTGGTTAAAATAAAATTACACAAAATTAAAAATATTTTTATAAATCATTTAGGTGTTTGGATAATTTTTGGTGGTGTGTTTGGTAATTTTAACTTATACTTTATATTTTATTAAACCATAAATTCTATAATAATTCATATTAAAAGGAATATAGTATTTGAATTTTAATAAGATTTTTTATATACGACGATAAAAAAATGTAATACGATTAATTAGATTTTAAAAATTGAATTGGACTGGCACTTTGTAAACAATTAACTGGGGGAGTTTCAAAACACTTGCTTAGAATGCTATAGTCCAGCCGATCGAGATTAGGGATGACAATTTGTACCGAATCGATAGATACCCCATCTGTATCGATCCGATCGGGTTTTACCGAACTCGAATATTTCGAGTTTGGATTCGGGTTCGGGTTTGATTTTTAAACCCGAACCATTTTCGGGTCGGGGTCGTATTTGGTTTTAAGGCATACCGTTTCGAACCCGACCCGAAAACCTGAAACCCGTTCCGTTCCGACTCGAACCCGAACCCGATCCGAAACTGGTGTTAATATATAAATAATATTTTATAAGTAATAATATAATATATAATATAATATATTACTAATATTAGTACTAAAAAATTATACTTTTTACAAACTATTGCATTAAAGTTGTTTAAATATTTTTTTAGCAGCATTTTCATTACAAATATACTAAAGGTCAAGATTGTTGCATTATTTCACTAACAATTTTATTCATAGAGGTATATTATCCATTGTCTTCTGAAAACCCTCTAATTCAATCCCAAAAATTTCAATATCATCATATTTATGAGCACTTTGCTCAAACCAAATTCTAGTAATTTTTCACTAGAGTTTGTGCAAATTAATGTGCAATTTGATAGTGATCTACAAACCCGAATCCAAACAGAACCCGATGGGTTCGGGTTCAGGTTTGGTGGTTCGGGTTTTTCCGAGTTCGGGTTCGGGTTTGACAAAAATAATCGGGTTCGGGTTTGGTTTTTGATAAACCCGTTTCGACCGACCCCATTGCCATCTCTAATCGAGATAAGAAACAAATTAAACAAATTCTAATAGATCCATATGGTTGTTGCTTCGCGGCTTATTTGACTTATACTATATATATATATGTTATTTTTTTTATTATTTACGTAGATTTTCAATTTATAAAATTTGATAAAAAAAATTAGAAACTAATATATATAAGTGCTGCCAATCACGATTTATTTGATTACTTTTACTTATAAGTTTATGGTGTATTGATAAATTATAATTTTTTAAATATAAAATTCAAAATTTTAATCTAATAATTTCATACATGAATATAAATTATAAAGACATGATTAAAAAATTCAAAATATTGAATTACAATACTTAAGGAAATAATATGGTAATCAAACGGGAAAAGTAACCCTTTCAATATTTATTTAGAGAAATGCGTGTTTCATCCTATCTGCATAATTTACTAAAATTATAAATGATGTTTAAGTCCTTTAAGTTGAGATCGGGTGTTACCAAACATGCAATTATTAAAAAAAGACTTTCATTTCATTTCCCCAATCTCGTTCATATTTATTAAAAAAAGAAAATGGATTTTTTCGTCACCTAACTTATCGTGTTTTTAGGAAGTTATCATTCAACTATTATTTTTTTTCTTTTGCTCACTAATAATAAGTTCATATTTGTTTTTAATCACAAACGTTAGGTGCGTATTTAATTATTAGCATGCCAATTTTTTGTAGGATTATTAAAATATAGTGGTAGTCTGTAATATTTTAATAATTTGATATACGTCTATATCTTTATATATAATACTCCATGTGTATCCCAAGACGTTTACCTTGGTAATGAGAGTTTGACAAACATTTTAAAACTCGTAAAAGATGTAGTTTCATGAATTATTCTAAAAAAAATTCTTCTGAATAATAATTTAACATTTAAATTTTTATATATAAAAAAAAATCTTAAAAACAAGTTATAAAACTATATTTGTAAGAAAAATATGTTGTGAGAGCTGTTTGATTTAATATCAAATTTACATTATTACAATATTATTCTTTTTTTTTGTGTTTATATATATACATGTTTTACAATTCTATTAGAGTGGATAGGTTTATATTTTTGATTTTGGGTCGATAAAAGTTGTATGAAGGAGTTGTGATTAGTGATTTCATTTGGTTTTTGAAAGTGTCTTTTAGTAAAATATTGATATGTACATTTTAATATTTTAATGTTATTAGTACTTTATGATCAGTTTGCTAATTTGATTATATTGAATTTTTTATTTTTTTATTTCCTAATAATTTTAGTACGGATTGGGATGCCTCTTCCTTATAATTTTGGTTTTGAGCTTAGTACTCACCTAAAAAGTAAAAGACGTATATGAACTTACTTTATGCGTCTGTTTACAATATATATATACATCTGTTTTGATCAGATTTTTAAAATAATATGTGTCCTGTTTACAATGTATATATACATCTGTTTTGATCAGATTTTTAAAATAATACGCGTCCTTCCTATATCATATGTATATAATTCAGACATTATACGACTCCTTCGTATGCATCTAGCAAACTCAGATACAAATAACACTTTTTGTACTGATTATTACTATATTTTAATAATGCTGTAGAAAATTGAAAAAATACTAATAATCAAATTCAAACCAAACCGAACGTTAGTGACTGAAAAAAATCTGAACCATAATGTTAGTAAAACAAAAAAAATTATAATTAAGTGGTAAGTTTCCGAACACACAAAAAGTGTCAAAAAAATTCATTTTCCCTATTAAAAATAGACTTTTTAGACGGTAAAACCCAATTATCCTAAATGTCAAGTTTTCACCAATAGAAGATTAATCCTTGCTAGTTCCAATATACTAAATTGAATTAAAAGACAAAAAAAATTGAATTAAAAACATTTTATGCCTCTGCCTCCGATCTAAGAAGGGAAAATTCGTGTGCTGCCAGAAAAATATTTGGTTTAGTAAAAAAATCTATTAGAAAGCTCATACAATTTAGTCACGAACACCCAAATCAAATTAATAGAACAAATTTAATGGCACGGCTTGTAAATTGTGAAACAAGATTACATTCGTGCTTGACTAATAATGCAGCTACAAAATCATTGTCCTGAACAATTTCGTTTGCCTGTTAGTGGTGAAAAAAGCACGAATCAGTGCTCTGAATTCATTTAAAGAGCATCTCTGTTACAGTCAGTCAAGCCACCAGCTCTAGTCGATAGTCCGAAAAATACTCTGCTTGAAGTTGAGAAAATCTCTTCAATTTTATGTCAGGACTGTTGGAGATCACTCACTTTTGGTGTTTGTTTTGATATTTATATTTCTCTCAGCATCAGATTTTAATCTGGATCCGATGGAGATTATGCTTAGGACAAAACTATCAATTTCTTCCTCCTTTTTCTCATATATGATGAAAGCGACAAACATAAAGGGAAGTACTGCAATCAAACAAAACAACATTAAGCACCAGGGAACATTTTACGATAATCTTTTGATAATTATTAAAAGGTCATGATCTCTGTCCAAAATGAGCAGTATAAAAAGTTTAAACCAAAATGAGGGGTACAGAGAGAGAGAGATTAAAAATGTTGGAAAAAAAGTGTTTCTAAATTTTGAAGGTGGTAAGACAAGTTAATGTGTATTGGGATGTCCACGACTCTAGGGTGGTTGAGGGAAGGAAAACACACACTCGGGGAGGGGGGGGGGTTTAAAATATGTTGGGAACAATGTGTTTCTTAAGTTTGAAGGTGGTAAGACAACTTGATATATTGGGACGTCCATGATTCTGGGGGGCCGAGGAGAGGAGGAACAAACACCCCAACCGAGGGAGAGGGAGATGAGAGAGGGAGAGAGAGAGAGAGAGAGAGAGAGAGAGAGAGAGAGAGAGGGTTGGGGAGGGAGGGAGGGATGAGGGAGGGAGAGATGTATTGGGACGTCCATGAATCTGGGGCGGTCGAGCAGAAGAGGAACAAACACCCAAACCGAGGGAGGGGGAGGGCGCGAGGGAGAGAGAGAGACACCTAGGGTAAACAATCTTCGTAGAGAAAGAGCTCCAAGGCAGTCCAGTAGTAATAGAGAGAAAACCACCTGTTTCAACAGCCATAAAAATGCATCAAAGAATGAGACTAGAAGATCCATACAAGATAACAAGGCCATGGAAGAACACATGGCACCTTTCCAGTTATCATAGAAAACAATTTATTTAACAAGGTAGGAGACATGTTTAAAAACAAAATCAATCGTTCAAAGAGCACATCATCAAGAAAAACAAAGAAGTTACTGCAAGTTAAGCACAAGTACCTTAAAATACAAAAACCAGTCATTCCCACAGCAAAGGGATTTTAAACCATTCACTGCATAATTCCACGAAGAAGCCATTGATAAAGCAACTTTATGTGATGTTTCTTTTGACAAACTAAAATTTGAATCCGGAACCTTCTCAATTGTATATCCCAATCTGCACCACAAGAATTAGATTTTGAAACTGTGGTTATAATTCTTCCAACCTGACATTAGACAATACTGCTTATGACAAATCCCAAGTGAGCAGTCATCTTTATTTGTCTGATCCGATTGATACAAGCAGAATGATTCAAACCCGTATAGGTAGTGCCAAATCCAATAAGCTATAGATTATGCCTGACTAATTAATAATTTTAAATAAATAGCAATTTGTATTTCTGCTGTAGCCTCTTGTTGCTGTACAAATATATATATTACAATGTGTGTGCGCGTGTGCGTGTGCGTGTGCATGTGTCTCTGTGTGTGTGTGAGAGAGAGAGAAATGTGTGTATTTATGTGTGCATGAGTGTGCTTGAGTGTTTGTGTGTGTGTGTGTGTGTGTGTGTGTGTGTGTGAGAGAGAGAGAGAGAGAGAGAGAGAGATCAGCTACATACATTTTTCTTGGTGATCTCCCATGGAGGAATAATAAGATGGACGCCATCGCAAGAAATTTGGAAACTGCAGTAATCATGGTATACCCAGATGCTACAAAGTTGAAGTAGATGGCAGACAAAACTAATATAGTTGCGAGTGTCTGCCTTTTATCCCTCCACAGAAGTATGTCAGAAACTGTAATAGCAATGTCACAAATAATTATTATTTATTTGGGTGCCTATAAAAAATTTATTGGTTTCAATAAAATTACAGCTTATACATTGATCCTATTTATACTATTCTATGCATAGAATGAAACAACTTTAACAAGTGAGTTCAATCACAATCTACACACATTGAGTTCTGTGACGATGCAGCTAAATATTCTTCCTATCTAAAATCCACCACCGATATATTTATAACAATCTGGATGTACATCAATAACATTTCCTCCAAATCTAGTTTTCACTAGCAGTTAAGTAAATGTAAAATTAGTACTTCATATAATTTAACTGGTCTTATTAACTAAATATCTACCTAAGAGAACTGATAGTACTTGATGTAATTTAGTTTGGCACATGGTCCCACTCAGAAGGTGGAAGACATCCCACTCACAAGGTGGTAGACAGTCCAGTCCACTCCAACAGACAATAAAAGTCTGAATCCAGAATGAAATTTACCAATTAAACAATAATAGTCCAAAATCAACTACCATAAACAGGTCATAGAAGATTGCAATATTTAACTCATAGATGCTGTATACTGTAGGTAACAGCAGGGCCAAATTCATATGTAGGAAAGTAGGTGACTAGAAGAATATGATTATATATACCCCTTCCGCTGCCGAGATATATCGAAGCTTTTGATGGACCATCCCTACGACGATACAGTTCAGCCCGCAAGTGAGAGTATGAGTCAATAGTCTTAGTAAGACCCTCCTGCAAAAAACTAACTTCATGTTAGCAAAACTCAAAAAAGATTCTTCAAAGGAAGAAACAAGCATCCACTAAATGTGCTTAGGTCAAGAAAATCTTTCGTATTTCTTCCGGTCAAACAAGACAGTTACTCTTTCTTAAAAACTTCTAAAATTTGAGATAAACCAATCAAAAAATAACCAACTCTCATAACTGAAAATACTAAATAAACAAGTTTTTGGAGGAAGATTAATGATTAGTGTCAGATGACCAATTTATGTTACAAAAAATGGAGAGACCTGAAGTGGCACAACTGGTGAGTAGCCAAGTCGATCATTTGCTTTTGAGCAATCAAACGTCCTGTTGCAACTGAGGAGTCTGACTCTTGAGGGCGTCAATTGCGGAACCTTCATCCCATAGGGTGCTAATACAGTATATATTAGCTCCACTACATGTGCAATTGGCATCATGATAGATACAGGAACTTTAATTCTAGGCCTGCAGACTACAGAAAATCAGGACAGAGATACAAAGACATATTGCCTCCACTATAGGTGCAATTGGCATCATGATATGAACTTCAATTCTTGACCTGAAGACTATCGGAAATTAGAATAAAGCCAGAAAAAAGGGAACACATAGGGTGCCTCTTAAATTGGAAATGAGGAAAACATTGGTGTACCACGATATGGTTACTTTTCCTAATGCAAACTGTACCAACCTGTAGATATGTTTCATAGGGGAATTCTATTTTACTTGAAAAGAAGTAAACACCATATACACTATAAGTTCTTGTAAAGAGCAAGCAACACAAGGAGACAGAAGGCTCAATCCTAAATTTGCTAATTATATTCATTAATCACATATGAAAATTAAACTTTATCAAGAGTAATTAATTACAACAGCTGCACACCAATAGCATACTTTATCAAACACAAAAAAATATATACCATCAAGAATATCATATAGGTCTGATGAGCTTGTTTAATAGCGGAATAGATAAAAAAAAAATTAGGCTAAGAAAATTACATCTTGATCAATAGCTACAAATAAGTATAAGTTCTATGAATTAAGACTTCTCATACAAGTAACTTCAATATATTAATGCAAATCATATTATAAGTTAGTCATTTTGTGTCTACTTGACATTACAAATTTGCTTGGTACTTTTGAATTCAAAATAAAAATTGATCGTGCTGCTGCTAAGGCCAAAATGTGAAGCACCGTTGTTTTTTTTGAACTAGAGCGAATTTATTGTATGTAAAACAAATATAAGTTGGGATAATGTTTGTAAAAAAGACAAGAACTCATGTGCATTTATTCTCCACAATACTCAAACAAAACGACACTAAATATGTTCTTAAGGTCATTCTCTGCGGTGGAAAAACTATTTGGCTGCCAAGGGCAAGGATTAGTCTCAATTACTGAGTGAAAGGCAGTTGCTAAAACGCCTATTGATGTAAACTATGTTTATCGGTCACTGAGGATGATTCATTCCGTTGCTAACTTAAAATTGGTTATGTTAACATAACATCCTATTGCAGTTAAATCCAAATTTGTAATTTTTAACAACAAAAAGGCTGGCATCTATCTAACTAGTGTACATCCATAGACCTCGGGTCAGCTCAGATAGAAACCCTCCGCTATTTCATTTATAGGTTATGTATCCTTATCGGAGGTAGGCTGAGCTGACCCGAAAAAGAATTTAGTAACGAAAAAGAAAAGGGGGAATTATGGTACCTTTCATAGCCCAGTCCGACAAGAATTAGCGACAAAAAGTCCCAAAACTTGATAGGCTCCATATTGGTGATAAAGTATGCCTGCAAAACACAATCAAACTAGTCACTCAGAATGCAAGCATCTGATGTCAATATTTCTTCTGAAGCTTGATAAGCATGTCGATTCTCCTTTAGGAGCTCACCAAGTTTCAACCAATTACTCTTATCAGAAGATGATGGTCAGTCTTGCATGAAACTATAGGATGGATATAGAAAACAGAATGACCAAAGAAAAGCAAGTTTTACCTCATCGGACTTAGGACTAATGAGCATATAAATATCCAAGATATATATTATCAGGCATTCAGGAACACCAGAAGCCATTATTTTGAATTTAAAAAAATGGAAACATCATCTTACCTGGCACTTGAAATGTGACAGCTTAATACAAACACTCCAATACTACAATCATTACCCCATGGAAGATTTATAAAATATAAACATGATAATACAAAAGGAATATTACCTGGCCTGCAGCTTTATGTGCAACTGGTCCATTGGACGCTAAAGCTCGTTCAGCACATATGTGTGCATGTGCCACATTTTCAACATAAGTAAAATCATACAAATTGTTGCCATCGCCAATAATGAACTGTTGATGCAATGTACAACAAAAGAAAGGTAGCATTAACATAATGCGGTCCCAAAAAACATTAAGAGTGAGATTGTAACTGAAATCATTCAGAAGTAACACACATTTATTAGACCATTGCCTAAAACACCATACAAATATATGGCCAAGAAACGCGCACACACTGTATACTACCATATTTTGATCAGCAAGTATCAGGCCTAAAAAAGCAATGACTGTTGTCCAAATAGTTAGTTGAATATGATGTCAACCAAAATTTAAGTTTTTCAAAATATGATGGGGACTCTTACGTAAATCGTAATTAAAATATTTTCTATATAAATGATTTGTACAAATAGTTACAGAAATTACATTATTATATAGTGTGTACATATGTATGAATAAAAAATCACTTTGCCATATAGTTTCCAGTTGTACATTTGTGGAGAATTCTCTCCCCCCCCAAACTCTTACTTTGCACATTCTGTAAATTTTGATCGGTAAGTGTCAAGCCTCGCCAAGCATACCTTTGTGATGCTTAAAAAATTTGGATGTCCAGTTATATATGATGTCAGAAGTCAGTCTAATGCCATTGTTAATTTGTTACACAGCTATACTGATTATGGCTGCACAAAATTAATTTACTATCCAGAGTGCCGTAACATACAGACTCCATATGTTAATAAAACTTCCACTTTCAAAGCTATTATTTTAGCAACTTGACTACGATATTCAGCAACAAATAAAAAAGAAGTATTATCTTCCTACCTGATGATATCAACCGAAAACTCCAAAAGGCTTGAACATAAAAATGGGCAAAAAGGACACTTAAGAACTATAACATCACGAAAAAATCTATATTTTTTACATCTTTACATCAAGAATTTGAAAACTAGCTCAACAAGCACAAAATAAATCAGATATGAAATTACATCCCAAAAGGAAAAAAGAATACCTTTGATTTCCCAGCCCTTGCAGCATTAACTAAAGATGGAACAAGTAACTTGTCACCAGGACCAAAAATGCTGCTAGGACGGATACAGCATGTCAGGAGCCCATTAACACCATTGGCCTTGATAACTAGTGCCTCTCCATCAGCTTTAGTTGCAGAGTATGAATCATTGTGCTGGACAGTATAATTCACATTAGTATGTTCTTGAAACTATTATATACATACATCTAGTTCCAATCAAAATAAGAGCACTAGCAAATTTCGATATTGATACCATACTATGTTGCTGTCATTTGTTGCAATCAAATCAAAATAAAGAAATTAAGACTACTTACTAAAAAACACAGAATATGATTAGTTACAATTATGCCAACAATTTTACAAAATTATGCAAGAAAAGGAAATAAAAATACAATATAACAAATTGCAACTGGTAACAATCAGTACCAACAACATAGAATATGTATATAATATTATTATTCTCTAGTGAAGGCTTTTCAGAAAGAAATTTGATGCAGTCAGTTACCTTGACTGGATAGGGAAGTGATTCGTCGCCATTAAAAATTCCATGTACTCCATCAAAGACGACACTGGGAGAGCTTGTGTAAATAAGTCTCTTTACTTTTAACTCAACACAAGCTTCAATTACGTTCACCGTGCCTGTAAGTGTTAACCTTAATTTAGTAGGGAAATCTAAACTTGATGAGAGAAAGTCAAAAGAGAAAGCCTGCAAAAGGATCAATACTTAAAACACCCTACGAAGTGCTAAGTTGGTGTTTAACCTTGTACATTAACTGATTGATGGAGTTTGTGGTTATTTATGGAGGAATCAGGAGCAGCCATATGGAACACGACCTCAGCACCTTCACAAGCTGTAGATATAGTCAAACTTTGTGAGATATAGACAATATGGGGGAAAAAATTATAAGGTCATGAAATTATATAGATAAAGTAAAGTTTGGCCGAAGGTAAAGTCCTTCATAACAACTCGGATAAAAGCATTCTCTCAAGTGTCAAGCATTGAACTATTGTAAAAAAAAAATATTCTCTCTCATCCATATCACTTTTGGCAACTTTTATCTAGAAAAGCCGCAAGAATGAGTATAATTATCAATCTCATACATATATGTGTAACTGAACCAATATTAGATGCAATGATGAAAAGAGATGCTACAAAAGTTGCCAATAGATAAACTGATTGGTGAGAAGAATTTCATTGTGATTTGTGAGCATAACATAGTTTATAGGTTCCTAATACAAGCAATACATAAAATCAAAATCATCCAGCAAAAGATATTATCCCGCCCTACTGAAACAGAAGAAGACCTCCTAATATTGAGACTTTAATAGATAGAAAGCATTAGCCAGTGCTTAATGTTGAAGTGGCAAACTTAACATGTATTTTTATAATCCGACAAAATATATATAATACTGGTTACACAAATTATCCTCATCCAATATCATACCCGTACATGAGCTATGATCAGCAACTACTTTGAATCTTAGTAACCTTTTATAATCTACGTGAACAAGTGAAATACAATCCAATCCAAAATATAAGCCACTGTAAAAGTGCGTATAGCACAGAATCAAGTAATAACATTAACTCAATAATTTGCAATCCTTTATGAGTTTGCTCGATTATAAGCTAACACATTGCCTCATTCCTTTTTCGATAAACCAGTATCCCACAATCATCATGAAATTTTGAAAATTATGCACATTAATAAACAACACAGCAAGTAATTTAACTTGTCAATTAAACATATATAAAACAGTCGAAAAATGAAGAAGGGAATGGGGGATAGAGATAGACCTTTAGAGACCTGCGATTTATGGCGAAGATCACAGGAGATATAAGTAGCGCGGCCAGATTGAAACGCTTGACCTAGGACACCGGTGTGTTCAGAAGGATCTAGACTAATCTGAGGACCTAAATCAGCGATACGAACACAGAACATATCGAAACGGATGAGCATTTCTACCAAGTGTCGTGCTGCGAAGCCTCTGCCTCCTGTTACTACGCACCATTTCTTTTCTGATTCCGATTGTTCAACTTTCTCTGATTGTTCGGCCATCTCTGATTGTGATTGTGTGTGAATTACAGTGTGACTGTATAATATTCTTACTTGAGATTTACAAAAGAGGATCAGAGGGGTGATTCTTTTGGTTTTTTTCTTATGTTTTGTTTTGTTTTGGGCTCAAAATGCGTTGGGTTTTATTTTAAACATACTTTCACGTGGGCCTGGGCTTTTCATCCTTTTTATTTTACGCTAAACATACACTATCTTAACAAGTTCCTTATAAATATTATAAAATATTAATTCTTAGTGATTTAAGACATGGTTTTGAATTTGAATTCCAACAATGATTCTTATTTTCATTCCTTATTATTATAATAATAATAAATTTGAATGAGATATGAAAGGAAGAGAGAGAAAAGAACTTAAAAGAAGAGAGAGAAATAACTTTTTATTGACAAAAATGAAATAAGGGATAACTTGTTATTCCTTAAAGATAAGGCATGAGAAAGTTGTCTTAGTGATATAAGGAACCACTAAGACACTGTTGGAGTGCATTTTTTTGTCACATTTCTTATATTTGGAGTTAAGAGCATGTTTAAGGGAGTTGTTGGACTTGCGCTTGCTATCCAAAATATAAGCTCACTGGAAAAGTGTGTATAGTAGCACACAATCAAGGTAATATCGCATTTTAATTCAATAATTCCTCAATCCTTTATCAATTTCCTCGATTAAACCAAACACATTGCTCCTTTTGTTAAAACACAATCATCATCAAATTTCAACTTTACACGCACTGATAAAAAATAGCACACAATTAACTTAACCTGTCAATTAAACTGATATACTCGAATATCTATCAAATATACAAGAATAATATTTAAGAAAATCTTTTTCTTTATTCAATTGTCCAACTTTTACAAATGAGCTGTCTAAATACTATCTAATTATTTATAATTAAGACATCTTGGGCCTTTGCTTTGAGTCTGTGGTCCAACATTATCTTGGGCATTTATCCTGAGTTTTTGTCCAATATTTGTCCCTTCTATTTGAAGCAGTTAATAGGGAGTAAATAAATACTGATTATGTAATTAGTATTGCATTAATTACACATGATTGGGGCTGCAAGACCCAATAAGAAGATGTATGACATTCAGACCAAAAAGGTTAACACATTGATCAGGCCTGATGGACCAGATCAGGCCTGATGGAACAAAGAAGGCCCAAAACCCTGAATATCAATTAATTTCGTAACTAATTAATAAGGGAGAAAAACAGCTATTAAGATGAGTTCTGATGGGGATATAAATCCTTGTAGATTGGCCTCCAAAGAACCTCATGAGATAAGAAATCAGCTTCCTACTTCCTAGGTTTCCAAAGTCCATTCTAATTCAGAGACTTGTCCACCAAGTCTCCTAACCCAAGTCCAATTCAAGGACTCCCAACATCTCTATAAGGGGTCTCACCCCACTAATCAGAACTACATTTTTTGGCTTGATTCTCTAATTCACAGAGATACGTAGGCATCTCGTAAAGGCAGAGTTAAGTCATGAAACACGAGAGAAGCCATTAAAGGCCTTGAGCTCCCGAACCTTAGCAATAAACACAATAGTTAATATACTCAAGTTTTTTATCCATAACATTTGGCGCCGTCTGTGGGAACACGCAACAACAACTATGGCGAGAATACGGAGAACAAGCAGCACCCTTGAAGGAGGAACACCCGCGGGGACAACCCAAACGATTTCGTCAACCATGGAGGTACCTCCGCATTCAACCTATGCCACTATCCAAGGAGGAGCCCAGGTAGGGGCAACCGAACCTCAGCCACAAGGGACGATTCCCTCGGCTACTCAAGGGACGAATTCCCAACTTCAGCAGTTGCACGCACCTGTGAATTCTCGACCCATTGGGTATGAGTATTCAACTATTGTGACTACTAACCCCCCCTTATGGGATTCCCCTTTACCCCGAGGTTGGAGGAAGTGGGCATGCTGGACGGAGTGAAGCACGGAGGCAAATACCCCCTTACATTCAAGGTTTGGCTCCTATCCCGGAAGATCAGGAATTTTCTGATCCTTATACTGAGAGAGATTCTGAATCTTCGGACGATGTAGTGGCCCCAAGAAGGAGACGTGCTGGCAAAGAACCAATGGCTGATAGCAACCAACGCCCTAGGAGTACCCGAGGGGTGAATCCCCAAGAGGTGCAGGAGAGAATTAAGGCGCACGAGGTAGAGATTCAAAGGTTGAAGCGCGACTTGGAGGCACACCAGGCTCCCAGACTCCCATTACCACCTAGGGGGAGAAATCCTCCTCCAATCATAGACCTGGATGGTCCGTCACAAAGAAGTACTGTAGTCCCAAGAGCTGATCCAAGCAATCTTCTTCCCCTTGGAGATCCTGATGATCCCACTCCACCATTCACTGAAGAGATAATGAATGCCCACATCTCAAGAAAGTTCAAGATGCCCACTATCAAAGCTTATGATGGAGCAAGAGATCCCGCTAATCAAGTCAAAACCTTCTCCAATGCACTGTTGTTGCAACCCGTGAATGACGCTATTAAGTGTCGGGCTTTTCCTCAAACCCTGTCGGGTATGGCTCAAAGATGGTATAGTCGTTTGCCCCCAAACTCTATTGGGTCCTTCATAGAATTAAGTCAGGCTTTTATTAAGTAGTTCATCAGCGGGAGAGTGCATGAGAAAAGTTCAGCATCCCTCATGAGCATTGTGCAGAGAGCGAAGGAATCCTTGAGAGACTACTTGAATCATTTTACAAAGGAAGCTTTAAAAGTCCCAGACCTTGATGACAAGGTAGCCATGATAGCACTTCAACAGGGAACTAGGGATGAGTTCTTCAAGATGTCCTTGGCCAAGCGCCCCCCTGAAAGCATGTTACAACTCCAAGATAGAGTCGGGAAGTACATCAAGGTAGAAGAGAGCATGAGGAAGACCGTAGTAAGTAACGAGCACGCTGTGGCAATAAGCAGAAAACCGATCTGGAATATATTGCAAATGACAAATATCCTAGAACTGAGCAAAACAATGACTCAACCCCGAAGAAGGGAGGATGTAACACCCCCAGATCCGGGGTCAGGGATCCGGGTCGTCACGGTCTTTCTTTCCACAATTATCACTTAACTTAATTAATAATAAACAACCTCAAGCTGTGACCCCACACTAACACACACTACCACACGTCATAGTCTCAGAGATGAAATTGAAATAGGTACAAGTCCTTGAATCCACAATTAAAAGTTATTACAACCCAAAATGATTACTTGATAAATTTACAGTTAATTGCCATTATCTGCCACAAGTTATAATTATACAATATTTGGTTCCCAAAAGTAGAACGTCTGATCTACAGGTAGATCTACCTCTGCAGCTATAGCAGCTACGATCTCAACGGGAAGGCGCGGGGTGCTTCCCACGCTCTTGCGCTGGGTCTGCTTGAGCCTGACCATTTTTCCTAACTGTTGTTGTGTGAAGAAGAAATGAAGCAAGAGTGAGCATTACAGCTCGCAAGATAATATATAGTGTTAACAATGATACAAGTATCTGAATGGATACTTACTAGAATCCTTTATCATGTGTAAGGTAATTACTTACTGGATATAAGTTTAAAAGAAGATGAAGTTACCAATTACTTCACTATACTTATACCATTTTTAGAATTCTATTTGAACTACTACTGCTCAAAGTATAATAAGATTCAAGAGGTCATCCCATAGATGAGACCATAAATTAAAACTTGAATATATTCAATCTTTGAAATATTTTTAAAAAAAATGAAGTTACGAGATACTTTATTCAATGGAAACACCAATAAAACTGTTTGACCCTGTCAATGCTTCGGCAACCACCCATTCGTAGCCTTTCGATCGAAATGCTACGGGTAGTGTTGCAGAATTATCCAACTGGATGATGAACTCATTACGGGAGTTTGCCGCGCCTGGAAGACCACTTACGATGATCAGTCGTAGTAGTACAACCCTACCATTTTCTACATGTAGAGGAGAACCTGTCGGATTTACTTGTCAACCGAACATTGAACTCCTAAGGAATGGACCGCCTCAGCGGAACTTCCAGGCCATTTGGGCCAATATAATAAGGCTGGGCCGGCGCTACTCGACCACTTACGCCACTCCTAGTTCAGATGAAATCCATGACTCTGAAACGTAAAGCTCGTTCCCACTTTCCCCAAGTAGAAACTTGTTGATACGGCTCCACTAAGAAGTCGTATCTAGTTGGAAAGGAAAACTCACCGATATTATCGCCTGTTAATGGATTAACTTGTTCCAAGAATTTTTACTTCCCGAGTGTTGGGTAAGTAATCAAAATTCTTTTATCAAGACAGCAACCTTGTTGCGAATATAAAACACACCACAGAGCCGGATCCCTCAGGTTTTGAGCGAGTATTTAAATCCCCTTCGAAAGGAGGATCTTAAATATAAAAATGAGTTTTGGGATCCGCCCTAACCTTTAAAATCATTTTGAAGACTCGAAAATATTTTTAAGAATGTTTGGAGTGATGCTGATTTAACAAAATAATTCAGTCCCAATATATTAGAAAATATCTGAATATTATTATTTAAATAATATTCCCATAAAGAATAATCTTTATAAAAATAATTGAAGTAGAAGTTTTAAAACTTATACTTGGAATGAATATTAAATAACCAAAGATATACCTATACGAAAGTACTATCTTTATTTGAATAATCAAAAGTGAGTTTGATTATCGACACCTTATTCTTTAATAAAATAAAGAATATATCTCAGCAAATAATCGGAGTCATAGATCCTCAAATGAATATTCAAATAATATTCAATAAATAAAATAAGCTGAGTCATAAGCCCTCGAATGAATATTCGAAATAATATTCAATAAATAAATAAGCTGAGTCATAAGCCCTCGAATGAATATTCGAAATAATATTCATTAAATAATATAAAGTTATCGAATAAACCTTATTCGATTAATAGTTTTGAAAACTATAACCATATATATATAAATATATATATATATAAAATCTACTCGGGATCCTCGACTCCCGGTTTTAGAAAATGTTTTCACCTTTGGGTCCCTATACTAAGGGTATATGCAAATTACCGCTATTCTCTAGCATATGTATTATCAACTGAACCAACAGATATATATGAAAAGAATACGAAACAGGCATGCATATGTACCATATCACATGCTACAATATATCGCAAGAATTTGCTAATTTAACCATCATGCATCTATCACAAGATAATGCATATACAAGTGTATACATCACAACAACAGTATAACGGATAGAAAACTTGCCTGAGCGACTGGGGGTGATTAATGGCTTGGGACGAGTCTGGTAACCTATAAACAAAATGTGAGTTGGAATTAAACCAAAGTCACTTGTAAATCTATACTTTAACCAAATTAGACTCTAACGCTCGCTTTGCGCTTACTGATTCTCTTAAGTCACTCGAGTACCCTCGGCTCCACCATTTTTAATAATTTAACCATTACGAGTTTTAAGGCAATTCCTTCGCGAGTGTCTTACCAACTGCCTAACACACTTAACATAATTGTTTCATACATTAATTAACCCTTTAAGGTCTTTAACCTATGTTTCAAAGTAAGGCGAGGGGTAATGGTCCGTTCGCGAAACGTCGTTACTTAAACGGCCGTTTCTCCTAAACCGTACATCGGAATCAAATGAACCACATATCAAAACGAAGCTCGTAACATGAGCTATCTAAACATGGCAATGGTCAAAACCTAGCAGGGAGTTCTCGGGTCCTAATGTTATGTACAAAAGCAGTCTAAAGTAAATCGGACATTACGACGGCTATGTTTACGCGATTTCTAAATTTTATACCATTCCAATTCAATCATCAAACAACCCCAATCCATTCATACAATCAAATTCCATCCATATCACATTACAACAGCCCCAATCAACTCATTATTAACAATTATACTTGTTCCTAAAACTTGAATTTAAACTATACTAAATCCTTTAACCAAACCTTAAGATTTCAACATTTCATTCACCACCATTCCAACCCAACTCTAAACCAACCATCATTAAGCTACTCTATTACCATAACAACCAAAATCATCCTAATATACCAAGTAAAGCTAGGGTTTGGAGATGATATACCTTCCTTGAAGTGGTGTGAGTAGCTAGGAAGCCTTAGGAAGCCTTGAGGAGTCTTAGGGATGCTTGAATCTTAAAGGAAAAACAAGAAAAATCAAGTTAAAAACCTTGAAATCACTATTCATTGTCTTCTTCATTGATTTCTTGGAGAAGATTGAGAATGAATTGGAGGCTTAAACTCATAAGATAGCCATAACTATGCATAAGGAGTACTAGAGAATTATCTTACCAATTTAGGAAGCTTGGAACTTGGATTTTGAAAATCTTGCTTCTTGAAAAGGGAAAAAGCCGAGAGCAAGTTCTTGGTGAAAAGAAATAGAATTTTTTTTGTTTTGATGAAATGATTTGTTTTGGCTTGGTGGATGTAGTTTTGTTTTTGTTTTGGTTAATTACCTTTTTAGCCTTGAACTTTGTGTGGTTTTAATTCAACTGCATCTCCTTCCCTTATGTCATGCTTATGTCATCATGTGATGTCATCCTCCCCTCTTTGTCCTCTTCTCATTGGTTGGGTGACATCATCCTCTCTTATCTCTTTGATTAACTTCCTAATTGTTTGCCTAATGACCGCTGATCTGTTATACAGTTCGCTTAACTTTCGCTTTCGTTTATCGTTTGAGGGATCATACCCGAGATCTTATTACTTAGGTTCCCTTAACCTTTCTCAATACATTATATTCCTTTTTATGATCCTCTATTAAAATCCTTGAATTTAAATCCTTTTTATCCTTTTACCTTATGCTCAATTTTTTCCGTATCTAGTGGATTTCCGGGAAAAATCAAAGTGTTCGGAATTGGATTCTGACAATCTTTACATACACTTATATACCATATAGAGTACTAATAAAATCTCAGAATATCCATAAAAGAAACCCTACGTAGTGTGGCATGAACAGTTTTCTTATTCAGCAATATCAGCAAAAACACTATTCATAAGGGTTATAAAAAGTTCAAAATTTTGGGGGTTATTACAGTCTCCCCTCCTTAAAAGGATTCCGTCCCGGAATCAAATAGAAACAAATGGGGGTACTTTTCTAGCATTGCGCTCTCTAGTTCCCAAGTTGATTCTTCCACATTATGATTCTGCCATAGCACTCTGACTAGCTTGATTACTTTGTTCCGAAGCACCTGCTCCTTCTTATCGATAATCCCTACTGGCTTCTCCATGTAAGTCAGATCTGGTTGCATATCCACCTGCTCGTACTCCACTATGTGTCTGGCATCCCGATGATACTTCCTTAGCATTGACACATGGAACACATTATGAACTTGGTGTAGGTTTGGGGGTAAGGCTAGCTCGTAAGCCAACTTCCCAATCCGTCTTAATATCTCAAAAGGTCCAATGTACCTTGGGCTTAGTTTTCCTTTCTTTCCGAACCTCATTAATCCCTTCTAAGGGGATACCTTCAGCATTACTAAGTCCCCTACTTCATATTCCTTGTCCTTTCGGGCTAGGTCTGCATATTTCTTCTGTCTGTCTTGGGCTGCTACAAGCCGCCCTCTGATAAGATCCACTATGTCTTTGGTCCTTTGGACCACTTCGGGTCCGAGCATCTTCCGCTCCCCTATTTCATCCCAGTATAAGGGAGATCGACACCTTCTTCCGTACAGGGCCTCATAAGGCGGCATTCCGATGCTAGCATGAAAGCTATTGTTATAAGAAAACTCGATCAACGGCAAGTGATCATCCCAACTTCCTTTAAAGTCTATTGCACAGACTCTCAACATATCCTCTAGTGTCTGGATGGTCCTTTCACTCTGCCCATCCGTCTGGGGATGGTACGCGGTACTCATATTTAACTTGGTCCCCGCACATTCTTGAAAGCTCCTCCAAAATCTGAAGTTGAATCTGGGGTCTCGGTCTGAGACAATGGACGCTGGGACTCCATGTCGCGTCACTATTTCCTTAAGGTAAATGTCCACCAGTCTATCGACTGTGTATCTCTCATTGATAGGAATGAAATGAGCTGACTTTGTCAGTCGGTCTATAATTACCCATATGGCGTCATGGTTGGCTTTCGTCCTTGGCAAACCTACAACAAAATCCATCGCTATCTGTTCCCATTTCCATTCGGGAATCTCCAGGGGTCGTAAAAGTCCACTGGGTCTCTGGTGCTCTGCCTTTACTCTTTGGCAAGTCAAACATTTGCTTACCCATTCTGCTGCATCCCTCTTCATGTTGGGCCATGAAATTGCACCTAGAGGGGGGGGGTGAATAGGTGATAATGGCTAACTAGGATTACTTTTAAAATTTACCCGATAATAGCTTACTGAGATTTTATCAACTGAGCTATAATCTGACAATGATAGTAAGCTGAGATGACTAAATGCAATGCAGAAAATAATGTGCAGGAAAGTAAATAGAACACACAAGAATTTTAGCCAGGTTCGACCCCTAAGCCCCTATGGTCTACATCCTGGTCCCTTACCAACTTGGTAAGAGAATATATTATTGATCAATGAAGGTTACAACTACAAGATACAACAATATATCTCCCTTTATCCCAGCTGCTGATAATGGCTTGCTGAAACCCTGTTTAAGAACCTGCTCTCTAAGTACTATACTACCCCGTAGTACAAACTCCTCTAGCAAGTACCACTAAACCCTTGTTTCCCTAGCCAACTTATCCAGCAACTAATCAATACACTTGAACAATACAAATCAGTGATAAAGTTTACAACTCAAACTATAGACTCTCTCTAAGATAAAACACGTGTATATATTTAGAGCTCGAGAGTATTTTGAAATCAATAAAGATCAGGAGTTGTATGTGTTCTTGCTTGCAAATTCGTCTCTTATAAAAACTGCAAGAAACCATATATATATATAACCATACATTAACGTTTGAAAACAGCCTCAACAAATTACAACGGCTAGAATCCAATTCTACCGTGTAAGATCGTTGGGATGGTTTTCCAACGTTCATGTATACGTTAGATAGAAGAGAAAGAAAGATGTCCAACGTACAGAAAATATCTCTTCTATTTTGTAGAGGATAAAATGTTTTAATCAGAAGATAGGAGAAAGAGTTTGAAAGAGAAACAAACTCCTATTCTTTAGGAAATCAATTTGAATGATTAAAAACGATTTATAATTGAGCTCTATATATATAATGCACGTTTATTATATTAGAGAAGTCCTTACAACTGATATATATGAAGATCCTATCAAATCTCCATGAAATTCGACTTCCTTGTTGAATCTGGACTGTGCATCTTGGCTTGCTGTTATTCTGACAATCGTGATCATAGCTTGCTGAAATAGATTACTGTCTTATGATAGCTTGCTGTCATGATACTTAAACAGCAATGATATCAAGCTGTTATATCCTGCAAACATTCTCAAATAACAACATGATGGCTTGCTGTGTTGTGATCATCAAAACTAAGGAGTTACAATCTCCCCCTTTTTGATGATTACACACATTTAGGAGAATTATAAAACTCCCCCTAAATCTATGCATATCTCAAAATATAAAATAAAACTAAAGATATCACAATTAGCATAATAAGCTTCTAAATGTAAAAACAATTAAACATATTTCAAATATTAGAAGCATCAGCATAACCAAGTCTTAAACCAAAACAATTTAAACCAAGTAGCAAACCACAGATTAAACATAAGCCAACTAGTCAACAGAAAGTCTTAACCATAAGTCAACAGAAGATAGTCTTAATAACCAAACAGAAATAAACATAAGCATAAAATAAGTCTCCTAAATTTCTCCCCCTTAAAGCATCAAAAAGATTCAGGTTGAGGGCTGATCAGAATTATAAGATAAAGCATCAAGACACACAAACAAGTAACGACAATAAACAGATAATGACATATCATAATTAAAAAAATTACATTAAACACAAAATTGCCATTTTAATAACCCATCATAGTAAGCTAACATTAAAAATGATAGTAAGCCAACATTACCAAATTTCCAATGATAGCTTGCGATTATACACTGCACATGCCAGGTTCCCTTCGAATGGTAGAAAATCTTGCTTCGCCAAGGGGTTTTGTAAAGATATCTGCCAATTGATATTCAGTAGGTACAAAAACTAATTCAATCTTACCTTTGGCAGCATTATCTCTCAAGAAATGATGACGAACATCAATATGCTTTATTCTTGAGTGATTAACTGGATTCTTTGATATTTTGATGGTGCTAGTGTTGTCACAATAGATTGGAACTTTGCCACACTTGATTCCAAAATCTCGTAGAGTCTGAATCATCCACAAAATTTGAGAGCAACAGCTACCAGCTGCCAAATACTCACCTTCTGCTGTGGATAATGCAACTGAAGTTTGTTTCTTACTTTGCCAAGATACGAGACTTTGTCCTAAATATGTACAAACACCACTTGTGCTCTTTCTATCAGTTTGACAACCTGCATAGTCAGCATCACTATACCCCACAAGATCAAATATGCTTGTAATAGGATAAAATAACCCAAGATTAATAGTCCCACTTAAATATCGAAATATTCTTTTAACTGCATTTAAGTGTGATTCCTTAGGTTTAGCTTGAAAACGAGCACAAACACATACACTATACATAATATATGGCCGAGAAGCAGTAAGATATAAAAGACTACCAATCATACCTCTATACTTCTTGATATCAACATCTTTACCTTTTTCATCCGATGTCAGCTTGCTATTTTGATTCATTGGAGTAGATTTTGGCTTGACATTGTCAAAACCAAATCTGGTCAGCAAATTCTTGACATATTTTGATTGATGCACATAAATTCCATCTTTAGATTGTTTAATTTGGAGCCCCAAGAAATAATTTAGCTCACCCATCATGCTCATGTCAAATTCACTGCTCATACACTTAGAAAACCACTCACACATAGAATCATTAGTGGATCCAAAGATTATATCATCTACATATATCTGGACAATCAAAATATCATTACCATTTTGCTTAGTAAATAAAGTAGGATCAATTTTACCTCGAATGAAGCCATTTTTGATCAAAAACTTACTAAGCCTCTTGTACCAAGCCCTTGGTGCTTGCTTTAAGCCATATAATGCCTTCTTGAGCTTGTAAACATAGTCCGGATGTTGTTCATGTTCAAAACCAGGGGGTTGCTTGACATAAACTTCCTCTTCCAGAAATCCATCAAGAAAAGCACTTTTGACGTCCATTTGATGTAGCTTGATCTTCTTGAAGCATGCATAAGCAAGAAGCATCCTAATTGATTCCAATCTAGCTACTGGAGCATAAGTTTGATCAAAGTCAATGCCTTCTTGTTGGTTGTACCCTTGTGCTACAAGCCTTGCTTTATTTCGAGTAACAGTACCAAATTCATCCACTTTATTCTTGAAAATCCATTTTGTACCAATGATTGAAGCATCCTTTGGTGGCTTGACCAGTTCCCAAACATCACATCGTTCGAATTGATTGAGTTCTTCTTGCATAGCCGTGATCCAATTTTCATCTTCAAGTGCTTCTTTGACATTCTTGGGTTCCTCTTGAGCTAAAAATACAGCATAAGCACAAAAGTTTGCAGTGCCTTTTCTTGTCTTGAGACCATCAGAAATATCACCAATAACCTGTTCTGGAGGGTGATTCTTCACTGTCCGTGTAGCTTTTGGCAATGAATGCTTTGCAATATCTTCATGTGAAGTCTTCCTTATCTTAGATGGAGGAGCTAAGTCTTCACCATCATAGATTGGTATTTTATCCTTTGCTCTATTTCCTCTAGGACCATCAAGAGTCATCTTTGCCATCTTTACAATTGCATCATCAACTGGAGTAGAAGGTTCTGCTTGCTGATTTCCTGAGGCAGTTTCAATTTCAGCTTGCTGTTTTCCAGAATCAGTCTCTATTTCAGCTTGCTGTTTTGGAGTAGCCTTCTCTGTTTCAGCTTGCTGTTGTCCAGCTTCACCTGCATCATCTTCCTCGTCTCTTGGAAGATCATTGTTAGGTTCTTGAAAAATAACATCTATAGATTCCTCAACAATATGCTTAGACAAATTATAAACTCTATAGGTTTTACTATTCATAGAATAACCAAGAAAAATAGCTTCATAAGATTTAGCATCAAATTTACCATCATTACCAATTGTCTTGAGCACAAAACACTTTGAGCCAAAGATTCTGAAGTAACTGATGTTGGGCCACTTTTTCTTGAGCAATTCATATGGAGTCTTGTCCAAAATAGGTCTTATCAATACTCTATTCAGAACATAGCATGCTGTGTTGACTGCTTCTGCCCAAAAACTTCTAGGTAACTTGCTTTCTTGCAACAAAGTCCTTGCTGTCTCTTGCAGTGACCTATTCTTGCGTTCCACCACACCATTTTGTTGTGGAGTCCTTGGAGCCGAGAATTCATGTGATATTCCTCTTTCTTCACAATAAGTAACAAAGTCTTTTTGGAATTCACCACCTCGATCACTCCTTATTCCTACAAGCTTTGTATTGAGCTTATTCTCAAGTAATTTAATTAGTTTCTCAAACTCATTAAAAGCAGTATCTTTAGTTCTAAGAAACAATACCCATGTAAAACGAGAATAATCATCAATAATTACAAAACCATATTGCTTACCTCCTATACTTTTATAAGCTTCTGGACCAAATAAGTCTAAATGTAAAAGTTCTAAGGGTTTAGAAGTAGATACCATTTTCTTTGCTTTGTGAGTACTTCTAATTTGCTTGCCTAATTGGCATGCCGAACACACCTCAGTCTTGACATACTTGATTTTGGGTAAACCTCTGACTAGCTTCTTCTTTGAAAGCTTGTTAAGTAAGTCCATGTGAGCATGACCCAATCTTCTATGCCAAACATAAGGATCAGTGTCTATTGCAGCAAGACAGCAAGCTGTTTTCTGCAACTCAAAGTCCAAAATATATATATTTCCTTCCCTTCTAGCAACTAGGGGGACTTTGTTAGTACCAATAGTAATAATACATTTATCAATACCAAAGTTAACAGTATGACCATCATCATATAACTGACTTATGCTAAGCAGATTATATTTAAGGCCTTTAACATATTGAACTTTATCAATTGAAATGTGTTTATTACCTATTTTACCTTTTCCAAGGATTTGAAGAGTTTTGCTATCACCAATTGTCACTCTTCCACCCTTTTTCATCTGAAGACTCAATAATTGTGCTTTGTGTCCACTCATATGTCTAGTACATCCGCTATCTAAAATCCATTGAGTTGATTTGACTCGAGCGGCAAGACACATCTACAAAACAAATAAAATAACTCAACCTTTTGGTACCAAAAGTTTGTTGGGTCCGACATGGTTAGCAGATAAAACATATAAAACATGTAAATCAGATTTCTTTATCCATTTTTGGATAAATCTAGGTGATTTAACTCTGCCAGCCTGATGATGGTAAGCTGTCTTTGTTCTGCCATTCTGATCATAGTAAACTGTTTTCTGTTTGTTTCCTCCATGGTATGATTTTTGTCCATTCTGAACTTTGCAATGTTTTTCAAGATGCCCTTTCTTTCGACATCTGTTGCATATCTTCCAAGGCATAGCATAATCATAGGGTATGCCATGTTTTCCTTCATATCTTAGAGCTTTGTCCTTCTTGTTTGCATTCATTCCAATTCCTTCTCTGACCAATGGAATATTTGTGTTGTTCATCATAGATTTGAGACTTTCTTCTCCTTGAACAAACGATCCCATGCCCTTTTTCAGATCCTCCACTTCCTTTGTGAGCAGATCAATCTTTTCAGCTTGCTGACTTATGATTTCAGCTTGCTGAGATGGTTCTTCTGCTTGATTTGAAGGTGTTGCATCTATTGATTCTCTGAGTTTGAACAGCTCCAAACATTCATCCCTTGCTTCAATCTCCTTCTTTAACTCTGTGATCTCCATTAATTGAGTCTTGTTTCTTTTGAGGAGAATTTTGTTGAAGTTTTCCACATGACTAACTTTAGCTTGAAGATCCTTGATTTCAGCCACTTTGTCAGCTTGTGTAGGTACCTTCTTGTCAATCCAAGTATCTACTTTGCTCATCAAATCTTGAACCATAGTCTTGAGATAATTATTCTTCTCTTTTAGCTTGCTATTTTCAGCTTTAAGAGAATAATATTCACCCATAGATACATTCTTACATTCCTGCATGGTTAGTGGTTCCAAAACAATATTTTCAGAAGATAAATTATATTTACAAGAGTTTACCTCACTCTGATCTTCTTCTGAATCACTTTCTAGGTATCCACTTTCTGAATTTCCTCGAACAGAATCATCATCAAGTCCAACTAGGGCAAGATTGACCATGTCTCCACTTGAATCATCACTGGAAACCGAGTCATCATCACTCCAAGTCATTAGAGATTTAGCTTTCTTCTTATCCTTGAAGACAGTTTGCTGTTTTGACTTCAATTTGTAGCAGTCCCGCTTATAATGGCCTGGCTTTCCACATTCAAAGCATGTCTGTTCTTTAGAATCCTTGTTGGGCTTCTTGTTGTTGGAAAATCTGCCTTTATCTCTTTTCAGCTTGTTCTTCTTCTCGATCATCTTTCTGATCTTCCTGGATATTAAAGCTAGTTCTTCGTCTGACTCATCTTCAGATTCCAGTAAGCTATCATTAGTGTGAAGAGCTAATTGCTTCATTTGAGCAACTGGAGCTTGCATAGAACTTGATTGGCTTTCCTTGATTTTGCTTTCAAATTGTTCCAATTCTGCAAAAAACAGCCAATTGATCCATAGTATCTATAGTTGGAGAGGATTCTAGAGCTGTTACCTTTGGTTCATAGATAAATGGCACAACACTAAGTATCTTCATGTTGATTTCCTCTTGTGGGATATGTTTGCCAAGCTGCTTTAAGGCATTCAGATTTATCTGGAATCTAGCTTGACTTCCTCGAATAGTTTCTCCGTCTTGAAGCTTGAAATTTCCAAACTCATTCATTAGTTTACTCAATTTCACCTTTCTTAAACTCTTGGATCCTTCGTGATACAATTCCAGAGTATCCCATATCTCTTTAGCTGATTTGCATGAAAAGACTTTATCACATTCACTAGGACATAACCCATTCATGAGAGAATTCCTAGCCTTTCCATTGAAGCTGTATTTGATTAGTTCAGCCTCTGTGAGATCATCAACGTCTTTCACTTTGCCTTCTTTGTCCTTGAACTCAAAAGGACCCTTCTGAACAACTCTCAAAGCTAGTGGCTCCCTGGATAGATACACTTCCATGCGACCTTTCCACCAGTTATAGTTTTCTGTACCAAGCAAGAGAGGTGCTCGGTAATCTGAGGTTCCTTCGGGATGTTTGTCAGCCATTTTGATCAAATACTATTCCTGTTACAGAAAGATTAGTATACCAAAGCTCTGATACCAACTGAAATTGCACCTAGAGGGGGGGTGAATAGGTGATAATGACTAACTAGGATTACTTTTAAAATTTACCCGATAATAGCTTACTGAGATTTTATCAACTGAGCTATAATCTGACAATGATAGTAAGCTGAGATGACTAAATGCAATGCAGAAAATAATGTGCAGGAAAGTAAATAGAACACACAAGAATTTTAGCCAGGTTCGACCCCTAAGCCCCTATGGTCTACGTCCTGGTCCCTTACCAACTTGGTAAGAGAATATATTATTGATCAATGAAGGTTACAACTACAAGATACAACAATATATCTCCCTTTATCCCAGCTGCTGATAATGGCTTGCTGAAACCCTGTTTAAGAACCTGCTCTCTAAGTACTATACTACCTCGTAGTACAAACTCCTCTAGCAAGTACCACTAAACCTTTGTTTCCCTAGCCAACTTATCCAGCAACTAATCAATACACTTGAACAATACAAATCAGTGATAAAGTTTACAACTCAAACTATAGACTCTCTCTAAGATAAAACACGTGTATATATTTAGAGCTCGAGAGTATTTTGAAATCAATAAAGATTAGGAGTTGTATGTGTTCTTGCTTGCAAATTCGTCTCTTATAAAAACTGCAAGAAACCATATATATATATAACCATACATTAACGTTTGAAAATAGCCTCAATAAATTACAACGGCTAGAATCCAATTCTACCGTGTAAGATCATTGGGATGGTTTTCCAACGTTCATGTATACGTTAGATAGAAGAGAAAGAAAGATGTCCAACGTACAGAAACTATCTCTTCTATTTTGTAGAGGATAAAACGTTTTAATCAGAAGATAGGAGAAAGAGTTTGAAAGAGAAACAAACTCCTATTCTTTAGGAAATCAATTTGAATGATTAAAAACGATTTATAATTGAGCTCTATATATATAATGCACGTTTATTATATTAGAGAAGTTCTTACAACTGATATATATGAAGATCCTATAAAATCTCCATGAAATTCGACTTCCATGTTGAATCTGGACTGTGCATCTTGGCTTGCTGTTATTCTGACAATCGTGATCATAGCTTGCTGAAATAGATTACTGTCTTATGATAGCTTGCTGTCATGATACTTAAACAGCAATGATATCAAGCTGTTATATCCTGCAAACATTCTCAAATAACAACATGATGGCTTGCTGTGTAGTGATCATCAAAACTAAGGAGTTACAGGCCACCAGTAATATTCCTTCAAATCCCTATACATCTTGGTGCTTCCCGGGTGAATGGAATACCTTGAACTATGTCTTTCATCCAAAATCTCATCTTTAAGCTCTTGAACATTCAGAACCCAAATCCGGTAGTAGTACCTCATTATCCCTTTATCATCTTTCTCAGTATGGATCTCCTCTCCAGTCATTGACTCTCTGCCTTCATTCATTATTTTTTATTGGCACAATCTGATCTTTTCCAATAACTCTGGCTGCATTGAGATCTCACAAAGCTTTTCAGTTCCGGTTCCGGTTACCTTTACTTCTATTTCCATTCTCTCAAAATCCCTTATCAATTCTTCCAAAGTCGTTATCATTCTGAGTCTTTCCTTTCTACTAAGGGCGTCAGCCACCACATTGGCTTTCCCCGGATGATAGAGAATCTCACAATCATAGTCCTTGATTAGTTCTAACCATCTCCTCTGGCGCATGTTGAGCTCTTTCTGCGTAAATATGTACTTGAGGCTCTTATGGTCTGTGAAAATCTCGCACTTCTCTCCATACAAGTAGTGCCTCCAAATTTTTAAGGCAAAAACTATTGCCGCTAGCTCAAGATCATGGGTAGGATATCTAATCTCATATTCCTTCAGTTGTCTTGATGCATACGCAATCACTTTACCGTGCTGTATAAGCACACACCCTAATCCTTTGTGCGACGCGTCACTATATATCACAAAATCTCATTTTCCGTCCGGCAATGCCAACACCGAGGCCGTTACCAACATTTTCTTTAATTCCTGAAAACTGTTCTCGCATTTCTCCGTCCATTCAAACTTCTCTGTCTTACGAGTAAGTCGTGTCAAAGGGGCTGCGATCTTCGCAAAGTCCTGTACAAATCTACGATAGTAGCCGGCCAATCCTATGAAACTCCTTACCTCTGTGGGTGTGGTTGGCCTTTCCCAATTTGAGACCGCCTCTATCTTGGAGGGGTCGATCAATACTCCTTCTTTATTGATCACATGTCCTAAAAACTGTACTTCATTCCGCCAGAATTCACACTTCGAGAATTTGGCATACAACTGTTCCTCTCTGAGTATTCCTAGAGCTATCCTCAAATGCTCTGCATGTTCTGCCTCAGTCCTTGAGTAGATCAAAATATCATCGATAAAAACTATCACACACTTGTCCAAGTACTTCTTAAATACTCTATTCATTAAATCCATGAAAGCCGCTGGGGTGTTGGTTAATCCAAAGGACATTACCAAGAACTCATAATGCCCATACCTGGTACGGAACGCTGTCTTGGAAATATCTTCGGGTTTAATCTTTAGTTGGTGATATCCAGTTCTCAGGTCAATCTTGGAAAAATAAACAGCATCCTTTAGCTGGTCGAACAGATCGTCTATTCTAGGTAATGGGTACCTGTTCTTTATGGTTAGCTTGTTCAACTCTCGATAGTCGATGCACAGCCTCATGCTCCCATCATTCTTCTTAACAAATAAAACTGGTGCTCCCCACGGAGACACACTGGGTCTTATCATACCCTTATCCAAGAGTTCCTGCAATTGGATAGCTAATTCCTTCATTTCTAACGGGGCTAACCGGTAAGGTGCTTTTGAAACTGGCGCCGTCCCTGGGGCCAACTCAATAGCAAATTCAATCACTCTATCGGGTGGTAATCCCGGAAGGTCTTGTGGGAATACGTCTTCAAATTCGTTAACTACCGAAATATCTTATAAGTTGGGCACCTCCTTCTGCGTGTCCACCACATAGGCTAGGTAGGCCTCATTTCCTTTTCGTAGCATCCTTCTGGCCTGGGCCATAGTCAAAAATTTCTGCGTCTGCCTCTTTCCTCTAAATATAACTTCTTTCTTTCCTGGGATATTTAACTTAACTTTCTTCCCCTTACAGTCTATCTGAGCATCATTGCTAGATAGCCAGTCCATTCCCAAAATTACATCAAACTCCCCTAATTTAAAAGGGATCAGATCAACACTAAAAGATTGTTCCCCTATGCCTATCTCACAGGCTGAGTGAATCTGGTTAACAGGAATAATTTCATGATTGGCTATTTCTACTTGTAAGGGTGCTATCAAGGGTTCAGCTTTAAGTCTTAATTTACGCGCAAAGTCCCTTGATATAAAAGATTTAGTTGCTCCTGAATCAAATAAAATGTTTGCACTGACTGAATTTAGAGAAAGGGTACCTGCTATCACATCTGAGTCTTTCATAGCATCCTGGACTGTCATGTTAAAAGTCCTCGCAGTAGGTGGCTTATTGGAGGCAGCCCTGCTGGCTCTTGAAGCTGCTGGTTTGTTCATTGGGCATTCCCTCTTCCAATGACCCGGGCGTCCAGACTGATGACAAGTGGTGGTTGGAATGACGGCAGGGGCTGACGAAGGGCATTTGTGAGAATAGTGGCCCACTTGCCCACACTTAAAGCAGGTTACTGGCTTTCCCTTACACTTCCCAGAATGCATTCTTCCACAAGTGTTACAGGCTGGCAATGGGGGTTGAGACTGGTTGGAATAGGACATTCTTGACTTCTGGCCGCTCTGGCTCACATTCACGCTCATTGGCCGCTTAAACCCAGTGTTCTTTCCCGGTAGGGACACTGCTCCTCGATTAAATCTAGTTGGGAAGCTCCTTCCTGCTGAATCCCCACCCATGCTCATACTTTTCCTCTTTATTCCCTTCTTTTCTCTTTCCTTCTGCATCTGTTCACTTTCGGCTTCTACAATTGTTGCCTTTTGCACCAGAGTGGCATAATCCGTAAGTTCAAGGATTGCCACCCTATTCTGAATCCACGGTTTCAGTCCCTGCTGAAAACTCCTAGCTTTCTTTTCCTCGGTGCTCACAAACTCCGGCACAAACCTTGATAACTCAGTAAATTTTGCTTCGTACTCTGCTACAGATAAGTTATTCTGCTTTAGCTCCAAGAACTTGAGCTCCATATGGTTTTCCATAAACCTCGGGAAATACTTCCCCAGAAATAACTGACTGAACCTCTCCCAGATTATGATAGCATCTGTCTCCATGTTTTTCTTGGCCTCCCACCAGTAGTTAGCCTCTCCTTTCAGAAGGTAGGTAGCAAATACAGTCTTTTGTGCCTCATCGGTACTCAAAATCTCAAAGGATTTCTCCATATCCTTTTACCATGCCCTTGCCTCAACTGGGTCAGCTGATCCGTGGAACTCAGGGGGCTTAAGGGACTTAAAAGCCCTGAAAGAGTTTGCCACATCATTGTTATTTCCTTAAGGGGGTGGGTTGGGTTGACGTTCCAAGTTCTGCCTTAGTAGTTGCATGAACTGGCCCATGGGATCCATGCCTGGGTTTGGTACTGGTTGCTCAACCTCAGTTTCTCCTTCTTCAGTCTCTATCTCAAATCCCTCAACATCATATGTTTCCTCTTCCTCTTCATACAGGGAGTCATCCTGTTCCACATAATCCTCATCTTCCTCTTCACTGTGTTCCTGGTTCCTATCGTCCTGGTTATGGCTTCCCTGGTCCTCAGATCCAGGGTTCGCCCTAGTTCCAATCTTTCTTGGCGGCATGATACTGATAATAATAAAAAAATTATTGGGAAATTCAACGTTAGGCCACAATCATACACAACATTGTGCCTTGCACAATTCTATAATGGGGAGAATGTATCTCGCAATTTTATTATTTTATGACAGTTCTAATAAGAAGTGCAGTAATAATAATGATAGAAACAGTGATCTCGTCACTAAGGAACTGAACTGAAAGGAAACAAATATATACATAATGCGAGAAATACATAGTTTGATTTGGTCAAAAGTACAACAGTGCTACAGCCATCTGTCCCAAAAGTGATACACAAGAGTCTATCTGTCTAGTCAGAAAAAGGGATGCTATATACAAGTCAACTATCCCGGAAAATTGGCTCTTACTAAGGCCTCGACTAACTAGACAACTAGACTATCCCATCGTCAATCCTGAATCACACACCGGAGCGGGTCAGCTCCCATACCCTTTCCATCGCACGATGAAAGATATAGTCAGCCTGCCGCTTGGAGATCCTACCATGCCTGTCCCCCTGGAGAGATCTGAGTCTCGCTCGGGATGTGAGCTCTATCCCCGTCAGCTCCCTCCTCAAGGATCGGGGTATAGCAGCCCTAGTCTCATAAGCTCGGGTACGCCTACCCGCCCTCTCCGCATCCAACTCCCTCCTGGCCTCATCCAGCCGGGCCTCAGTAACAGCCAATCGGGTCCTCAGTACATCCTGAACATAGCCATGGGCTAACAAAGACTGCCTATGGGCAGGGTCGAGAGGTGGTGAATCCGGAGCCGCTGGGGGTGCCTCCTCGGTCTGCCTAAGCTCGGGAGTATGGGTCTCTGAGCTGTCATCATAGGTGCTCCAGGATGGTAGTGGAGGGGTAGGAGCTCTGACCACCGGAAGTGTGGGTAAAGGGGTACCAGTGTACACTACCATAGCTCCGACATGCTCCTCAGCCACTGGGACCTCATCCGGGTCCTCTTCATCTGAAATAGCAATGACCTCTGTCTCTGACTCCTCTGAGGGGTCCTCCTCATCCTCCTCCATCTCAGGCTCCTCCTGATCCTCAACATCTAGCAGTGCCTCATCATGCTCACGCTCGAACATCTCAGGGTCCTCTATCTCATGCGCCTACACATTAAACGAGCTAAGTTACTTTCATGATACTTATAAGGGTTCCCGTAAGGGTTTTAACTGTCAGCGCTACTTTAAGTAGTCCGACCATGAACTTGGCAAGAGTTCTTATTATCTTTGTGAGTTTGTTATTATATCGTCGCATCATCTCTGAGGTTTATAATGCTTCGCTCTGATACCATTTCTGTAACACCCTCAGATCCGGGGTCAGGGATCCGGGTCGTCACGGTCTTTCTTTCCACAATTATCACTTAACTTAATTAATAATAAACAACCTCAAGCTGTGACCCCACACTAACACACACCACCACACGTCATAGTCTCAGAGATGAAATTGAAATAGGTACAAGTCCTTGAATCCACAATTAAAAGTTATTACAACCCAAAATGATTACTTGATAAATTTATAGTTAATTACCATTATCTGCCACAAGTTATAATTATACAATATTTGGTTCCCAAAAGTAGAACGTCTGATCTACAGGTAGATCTACCTCTGCAGCTATAGCAGCTACGATCTCAACGGGAAGGCGCGGGGTGCTTCCAACGCTCTTGCGCTGAGTCTGCTTGAGCCTGGCCATTTTCCTAACTGTTGTTGTGTGAAGAAGAAATGAAGCAAGAGTGAGCATTACAGCTCGCAAGATAATATATAGTGTTAACAATGATACAAGTATCTGAATGGATACTTACTAGAATCCTTTATCATGTGTAAGGTAATTACTTACTGGATATAAGTTTAAAAGAAGATGAAGTTACCAATTACTTCACTATACTTATACCATTTTTAGAAATCTATTTGAACTACTACTGCTCAAAGTATAATAAGATTCAAGAGGTCATCCCATAGATGAGACCATAAATTAAAACTTGAATATATTCAATCTTTGAAATATTTTTAAAAGAAATGAAGTTACGAGATACTTCATTCAATGGAAACACCAATAAAACTGTTTGACCCTGTCAATGCTTCGGCAACCACCCATTCGTAGCCTTTCGATCGAAATGCTACGGGTAGTGTTGCAGAATTATCCAACTGGATGATGAACTCATTACGGGAGTTTGCCGCGCCAGGAAGACCACTTACGATGATCAGTCGTAGTAGTACAACCCCACCATTTTCTACATGTAGAGGAGAACCTGTCGGATTTACTTGTCAAACGAACACTGAACTCCTAAGGAATGGACCGCCTTAGCGGAACTTCCAGGCCATTTGGGCCAATATAATAAGGCTGGGCCGGCGCTACTCGACCACTTACGCCACTCCTAGTTCAGATGAAATCCATGACTCTGAAACGTAAAGCTCGTTCCCACTTTCCCCAAGTAGAAACTTGTTGATACGGCTCCACTAAGAAGTCGTATCTAGTTGGAAAGGAAAACTCACCGATATTTCCCAGGAGATGTCTGTT
Source organism: Apium graveolens (assembly GCF_009905375.1). Classification (NCBI taxonomy): domain Eukaryota; kingdom Viridiplantae; phylum Streptophyta; class Magnoliopsida; order Apiales; family Apiaceae; genus Apium; species Apium graveolens. The sequence goes on along the minus strand of NC_133653.1, from coordinate 104,686,493 downwards.
AATGGATTAACTTGTTCCAAGAATTTTTACTTCCCGAGTGTTGGGTAAGTAATCAAAATTATTTTATCAAGACAACAACCTTATTGTGAATATAAAACACACCACAGAGCCGGATCCCTCAGGTTTTGAGCGAGTATTTAAATCCCCTTCGAAAGGAGGAACTTAAATATAAAAATGAGTTTTGGGATCCTCCCTAACCTTTAAAATCATTTTGAAGACTCGAAAACATTTTTAAGAATGTTTGGAGTGATGCTGATTTAACAAAATAATTCAGTCCCAATATATTAGAAAATATCTGAATATTATTATTTAAATAATATTCCCATAAAGAATAATCTTTATAAAAATAATTTAAGTAGAAGTTTTAAAACTTATACTTGAAATGAATATTAAATAACCAAAGATATACCTATACGAAAGTACTATCTTTATTTGAATAATCAAAAGTGAGTTTGATTATCGACACCTTATTCTTTGATAAAATAAAGAATATATCTCAGCAAATAATCGGAGTCATAGATCCTCAAATGAATATTCAAATAATATTCAATAAATAAAATAAGCTGAGTCATAAGCCCTCGAATGAATATTCGAAATAATATTCAATAAATAAATAAGCTGAGTCATAAGCCCTCGAATGAATATTCGAAATAATATTCATTAAATAATATAAAGTTATCGAATAAACCTTATTCGATTAATAGTTTTGAAAACTATAACCATATATATATAAATATATATATATATATATAAAATCTACTCGGGATCCTCGACTCCCGGTTTTAGAAAATGTTTTCACCTTTGGGTCCCTATACTAAGGGTATATGCAAATTACCGCTATTCTCTAGCATAGGTATTATCAACTGAACCAACAGATATATATGGCAAGAATACAAAACAGGCATGCATATGTACCATATCACATGCTACAATATATCGCAAGAATTTGCTAATTTAACCATTATGCATCTATCACAAGATAATGCATATACAAGTGTATACATCACAACAACAGTATAACGGATAGAAAACTTGCCTGAGCGACTGAGGGTGATTAATGGCTTGGGATGAGTCTGGTAACCTATAAACAACATGTGAGTTGGAATTAAACCAAAGTCACTTGTAAATCTATACTTTAACCAAATTAGACTCTAACACTCGCTTTGCGCTTACTGATTCTCTTAAGTCACTCGAGTACCCTCGGCTCCACCATTTTTAATAATTTAACCATTACGAGTTTTAAGGCGATTCCTTCGCGAGTGTCTTATCAACTGCCTAACACACTTAACATAATTGTTTCATACATTAATTAACCATTTAAGGTCTTTAACCTATGTTTCAAAGTAAGGCGAGGGGTAATGGTTCGTTCGCGAAACGTCGTTACTTAAACGGCCGTTTCTCCTAAACCGTACATCGGAATCGAACGAACCACATATCAAAAAGAAGCTCGTAACATGAACTATCTAAAAATGGCAATGGTCAAAACCTAGCAGGGAGTTCTTGGGTCCTAATGTTATGTACAAAAGCAGTCTAAAGTAAATCGAACATTACGACGGCTATGTTTACGCGATTTCCAAATTTTATACCATTCCAATTCAATCATCAAACAACCCCAATCCATTCATACAATCAAAGTCCATCCATATCACATTACAACAGCCCCAATCAACTCATTATTAACAATTATACTTGTTCCTAAAACTTGAATTTAAACTATACTAAATCCTTTAACCAAACATTAAGATTTCAACATTTCATTCACCACCATTCCAACCCAACTCTAAACCAACCATCATTAAGCTACTCTATTACCATAACAACCAAAATCATCCTAATATACCAAGTAAAGCTAGGGTTTGGAGATGATATACCTTCCTTGAAGTGGTGTGAGTAGCTAGGAAGCCTTAGGAAGCCTTGAGGAGTCTTAGGGATGCTTGAATCTTAAAGGAAAAACAAGAAAAATCAAGTTAAAAACCTTGAAATCACTATTCATTGTCTTCTTCATTGATTTCTTGGAGAAGATTGAGAATGAATTGGAGGCTTAAACTCATAAGATAGCCATAACTATGCATAAGGAGTACTAGAGAATTATCTTACCAATTTAGGAAGCTTGGAACTTGGATTTTAAAAATCTTGCTTCTTGAAAAGGGAAAAAGCCGAGAGCAAGTTCTTGGTGAAGAGAAATAGAATTTTTTTTGTTTTGATGAAATGATTTGTTTTGGCTTGGTGGATGTAGTTTTGTTTTTGTTTTGGTTAATTACCTTTTTAGCCTTGAACTTTGTGTGGTTTTAATTCAACCACATCTCCTTCCCTTATGTCATGCTTATGTCATCATGTGATGTCATCCTCCCCTCTTTGTCCTCTTCTCATTGGTTGGGTGACATCATCCTCTCTGATCTCTTTGATTAACTTCCTAATTGTTTGCCTAATGACCGCTGATCTGTTATACGGTTCGCTTAACTTTCGCTTTCGTTTATCGTTTGAGGGATCATTCCCGAGATCTTATTACTTAGGTTCCCTTAACATTTCTCAATACATTATATTCCTTTTTATGATCCTCTATTAAAATCCTTGAATTTAAATCCTTTTTATCCTGTTACCTCATACTCAATTCTTTCCGTATCTAGTGGATTTCCGGGAAAAATCAAAGTGTTCGGAATTGGATTCTGACGATCTTTACATACACTTATATACCATATAGAGTACTAATAAAATCTCAGAATATCCATAAAAGAAACCCTACGTAGTGTGGCATGAACAGTTTTCTTATTCAGCAATATCAGCAAAAACACTATTCATAAGGGTTACAAAAAGTTCAAAATTTTTGGGGTTATTACAGAGGACCTGGATAAAAGTTCACAGAGTATGCTAAGCTGAATGCTCCAAGAAGTCAGATTTTGATGGAAATCGAGAAAGATCGAGATATTCGTTGGCCTAAGCCCTTGAAGGCTGATCCTACCAAGCTAGATAAAAGTAAGTATTGTAGATTTCACAAGGATGTAGGTCATGACACCGATGAGTGTAGACAATTGAAAGATGAAATTGAATTCCTCATTAGAAAAGGAAGATTGAACAAATACACTGAAGATGGAGGAGATAGGAAAAATAACGTGAGAAAGAACTTTGATGATCGAAGGAGAGATCAAGATGATCAAGGGCGAAATCCCCAACCTAGGGGACCGGTGATAAATGCAATCTTCGGAGGACCGCGACCCCGAGGGCTTGTGATAAACACAATTTTTGGAGGACCAACCACTGCTGGATTATCCAAGAACTCCAGGAAAACGTATACCCGAGAAGTTATGCATATTATTAGAGAAGTCCCGAAGAGGTCCAGGACAGGAATAACAATGGCTTTCGATGATTCTGATCTGGAGGGTGTGAAATTTCCCCATGACGACCCATTGGTCATAACCCCAATAATAGGGAACAACCCGGTGAAGAAGGTCCTCGTAGATAACGGTGCCTCAGTCGACATCTTACTCCATGATACCTTTTTAATGATGGGTTACAATGATTCCCAATTGAACCCAACCGATAAGCCGATATATGGATTTGTGGGAGTAGAGTGCCCCGTGGAAGGAATAATCAAGTTGCCAACAACCATAGGTCGGGAACCAAGGCAAGCAACACAGATATTGGACTTCGTGGTGGTGAAGGCTGGTTCAACTTATAACGCTATCATGGGAAGAACAGGGATACATGCCTTCAAGGTCGTCCCTTCTTCCTACCATTCGGTCATGAAGTTTCCCACCCAGAATGGGATTGGAGAAGAGAGAGGAGATCAAAAAATGGCAAGGAGTTGTTACGTAGCCTCTTTAAGGGCAGATGGAGTTGGGGGTCAAGTTCTGCCTATTGAAGATCTGGATATCCGAGAGAATGATGAGAAACGAGGGAAGCCAGCAGAAGATTTGGTTACGATTCCTTTGGCTCCCGAGGATCCTGAGAAAGTGACTTTCATTGGAGCAACACTAGAAGAGCCCCTTAGAGAGAAGTTGGTGAAGTTTTTGTAAGAAAATAGTGATGTATTTGCATGGTCTGCAGCTGATATGCCAGGAATAGACCCGGAACTAATCACTCACAAGCTGAATGTGGATCCAAGTCGGAAAATAGTGAAGCAAAAGAAAAGAAGCTTTGCTCCGGAGAGGCAAGAAGCTATTAAACAAGAAGTAGAGAAGCTTTTAGAGGCTGGTTTAATTGAAGAGATTTAATTTTCGGAATGGTTAGTAAACCCTGTAATGATAAAGAAGGCCAATGGAAAATGGAGGATGTGTGTGAACTTTACTGATTTGAAAGACGCATGCCCTAAGGATTGTTTCCCGTTGCCAAGGATAGACACTTTGATAGATGCCACTGCTGGACATGAGATGCTGAGTTTCATGGATGGATTTAGTGGATACAATCAGATCAAGATGCACAAGGACGACATTCCAAAGGTATCATTCATCACTGACTTTGGTGTTTATTGTTATCTTGTTATGGCATTTGGTCTCAAGAATGTAGGAGCCCCCTATCAAAGGTTGGTAAATAAAATCTTTAAGGATCTTATTGGCAAGACCATGGAAGTTTATGTTGATGACATGTTAGTCAAGAGTCTAGTAAAGACTGACCATATAACCCATTTAAGGGAAGCTTTTGAGGTCCTGAGATACCATAAGATGATGTTAAATCTTGCGAAGTGTGCTTTCAGAGTAGGGTCTGGAAAGTTTTTGGGATTGATGGTCTCCAAGAGAGGAATCGAAGCCAATCCCAATAAAATAAAGGCAATCCTGGACATGGAACCACCAAAAACTATCAAAGATGTTCAAAAGCTCACAGGAAGGGTTGCTGTGCTGGGACGATTCATCTCCAAGTCTGGGGACAAGTGCTTGCCGTTCTTCAAGTCCTTAAAGAAGGTAAAAGATTTTATATGGAGTGAGGAAAGCTAGAAGACATTCAAAGAATTAAAGAAATATATGGCTCAGGCCCCGTTGTTTGCCAAGCCAGCTTTGAATGAAGTCTTATACTTGTACTTGACCGTTTCAGAAAGTGCCTTGAGCACTGTGTTGGTTAAGGAGGAACTGAAAATCCAGAAACCCGTATATTATGTCAGCAAAATTCTGCATGGAGCTGAGTTGAATTATTCAACCACTGAGAAATTTGCACTAGTCTTGGTAATGGCTTCAAGAAAATTGCGTCCCTACTTTCAGGCTCATAGGATTGAAGTACTAACAAATCAGCCCTTGAGAAATATTATTCATAGTCCCAAGGCTAGTGGGAGGCTGATCAAGTGGGCAATAGAGTTGGGGGAATTTGAAATTAAGTATAAGTCACGAACGGCAATAAAAGCCCAAGCATTGGCTGACTTCGTGGTGGAATGTACCATACCTAACCAAGAAGTCGGGGGGGGGGGGCAGGAAGATACTATACCGCAAGACAAGGAAGTTGATAAGGAGGAAAAAGGGAAGGATGATAAGGAGAAGGAATATTGGGTTCTCTATTTTGATGGAGCATTAAAAATAAATTCAAGTGGAGCAGGTCTAGTTTTACAAAGCCCTGATGGGTTCTTGATTGAATATGCGATGAAGTTAGACTTCCCAACCACAAACAATGAGGCAGAATATGAACCTCTTGAAGGGTTTTTAGCACATAAAACGCAGCGAAAACGTAAATTTAAATCTTAAAAAAACCGAAACCCTACGCAGGATCCATGCGAAAAATAATATTTAATTCGTAGTTTAGTATGTTTACCTTAAGAAGCTTTACGTTAATGGAAAGATGGAGGTCTTTAATAGCGATCCAAGAACGATGAACGGAAATCCCTAGCAGCTGCTCCTCAAGTGTGAAGCACTCCACCGGTATCCACCAAGAGTACAATGTGATGGAGGAGGAAGAGGTTGAGAGAAATAGTTGCCTCCCTCTTGTTCTACTTTAGAATTAGGGTTAATTATTTGGGGTTGAGGCAAATAGGGTTTACAATAGTATATTTATAGGAAAAATTTTCAGCTAAAATTTTTCTATAAAATATTATTATTATTAACCCTTTAATTGATTATTCTTATTAACCAATTAACTAATAATTAAAATACCTTTTAATCATTAATCCCTTTTCTAAACACTTTAGAAAAATAATTCTCTCACTTGATTTAATTTCCAAAATTAAATTCTTAATTAATAATATTAAGAATTAATTAAATCTCATTTAATCAATTATTAAATCTGCTAATTAATTATTTATTTCACAAATAAATAATTACCATCCACTATTAATTAATTCCTCCACCATTAAATCATTCTCTTTTATGACGTGACCCTGTAGGTTCAATATTAAGCCAGTAGTAGAAATAAATAATAATAAAACTATTTTATCATTATTTATATAAATTCTCTAATTCATTAAATATGATTAATTAATAAATTAATCATATTTATTCTACATCGTGAGGGATACTTCTCAGCATATCGCGACTATCCGGATAATACGAATTCACTGCTTAGAATACCAAGAACTTATTCAGTGAGTAGTTACCGTACAATCAATTCCTTCTACCCTACAATGTCACGATTACATACAAGGCATGAAACTTGTGTCAAGCCTATCTTATTTAATCATTTGCTTTCCCATTCACTATGCTTAGTTCTATTTAATGTAAATTAGAAACTCATTTCTAATTTCATTCACTCTGGCCAGAGATTCCTGAACTAGCATAAGTGGATCAACATTGAACATTCTCTTCATTCACTGGAAGGGGTAGATCCTTTATTGATCATACACTATCTTCGTGTACAAATTCCTATACCCAATAGAGCCCTTATAATTGTCCCTGGAGACTAAGAACTAAACCAAAGCATAGTTCAGTGTACACAAGATGACTATGATGACCTCAAGTCTAAGGTACTTGTACAACTATCACTATGTGAACAACTGCTGACACGTGAGTGAACTCCATCAGTTATTCAGCTGTGTGAGTCATGTTCAGTGAACTTATTCTATAATAAGCACCTACATACTAGCTATAGTGTCACCACACAAATGTCTATGAGAACATACATCCTTCATAATGAAGCAAGCATAATATGTACCGATCTTTGCGGATTATTAATTACCAGTTAGTAATCCTACGACCAGGAAATATTTAAGTTTATAGTTATCATCTTTTAGGTCTCATTATTATGATCTCATCATAATCTATAAAAAGCTTTACTCTAAACTATGGTATATCTTATTTAAACACTTAAATAGATAAAGCCCGCAATAAAATCAAAACAAGTCTTTTATTAATATCAATGAAATCAAAACAGATTACATAAAAGTTATTCCTAAATCATCATACATGATTGGACTTAGGACACATCTCTTTCAGCTCTGATAGCTGGCCTCGGCCTAGCAGGGACACTGAGGGTCAAGAACTTAAAGGTCTGTGGAGACTCGAAGTTGGTCGTATCCCAGGTAAAGGGAGAGTTTGAGGCAAGAGATGATACAATGGCTAAGTATGTCCACCTAGTAAGGGCTGTGATGATCCAATTCGATGAATGCCATGTTGAGCACATTCCAAGGGAGGAAAATGCTAAGGAAGATGCCTTATCAATGTTTGCTTCATCTGAGATAGAGAAAAGTTCAGAAAGTGTATACTTCCGTATTTTGAAGACACGGAGCATTGATGTTAAGCTTGTAGCTCCCTTTGGTCCGGGAACGTCATGGATAGATCCCATTAAGACCCATATTCAAACCAGTTGATTGTCAAATGATGCTACTGAAGTACGGAAGTTGGCTGTTCGAGCACTAAGATACTCCTTGATAGACGGGATTTTGTATAAAAGATCTTATGTGGTTCCCTACTTAAGATGTCTCAGGCCTGATGAGGCACGCTTGGCTTTGGAAGAAGTGCATGAAGGTATCTGTGGGAAACACTTTGGGGGCAGATCGCTAGCTCATAAGATAACCCGTTTAGGCTTCTATTGGCCAGAAATGATGGCTGATGCCAAAGAGTATGTGAAAAAGTGTGACCGCTGTCAGAAGCATGCGCCTATCGTTAGACAACCCCCCGAGATGCTGACCTCTATCAACTCACCTATCCCCTTTGCTATGTGGGGAATGGATATACTTGGACTTTTCCCCATGGCCATGACACAAAGGAAGTTCCTGATTGTAGTCATTGATTATTTTACTAAATGGATTGAAGCCAAGCCATTGGCCAAAATCACAACTAAGCAGGTTGCACAATTCCTGTGGGAAAACATTATGTGCCGGTATGGAATTCCCCGTATCCTGGTTACCGATAATGGAACACAGTTCAATAATGAAGAATTCAAGAAGTATTGTGGAGAGAATGAGATTGAGTTACGATTCACCTCTGTGGCTCATCTGCAAGCAAATGGGCAAGCGAAAGTGGCGAAACAAATAATCCTGGATGGACTAAAGAAGAAGATCGAGAAGTCGAGGAGTAACTGGGTGGATGAAATACTCCCAATACTATGGGCCTATAGGACTACCTGTAGAGTCACGACTGGAGCAACTCCCTTCATGTTAGCATATGGGGAAGAAGCAGTTGTTCCTGTAGAAATATCGCACTCATCTCCCCTAATCCAGGCTTTTAATGCTAAGGAAAATGAGGAGGGGCAAAGATTAGCCTTGGACTTAATCGATGAAGTATGAGATGAAGCACATGCGAAGATAGTGAACTATCAGAAGAAAGCTTCATTTTATTACAACCTAAGGGTTAAGAAAAGGTTCTTCAAGCAAGGAGATTTGGTCCTTAGAAAAGTGGAAGCCTCTGGAGTAGGGGAGAAAGGAAAGCTGGCCCCAAATTGGGAAGGGCCATATAAGGTTAAGAGCGTTCAATGAAGAGGAACCTACAAGTTAGAGACTATAGATGGTTTTGAAGTCCCGAGAACTTGGCATGCATAAAACCTGAAGATTTACTATGTGTAAAGTGGTTGAGCACGATTCTCACTTGTCAAGATGACAAGTAGGTTGAAAAGCACCTTGAAGCTTTGCTTGCGTAGGACTTTATATTCTAATCCCAGTAGTATCTACGTTGTTGATTCATTATTGTTAAGGGTTGAACCCATGCTATGTAAGGTTTTGGAAAACAAAGGTCATGCTTTGATCATTGAAAGAAGAAGACTTTAAGAATTCTTCTATTATAAGGAGTGCTTGTTGCACTAAGGGCCAAGTAGTTCAGGTCATTTAACATTAAAAGCATAATAAGTGCTGAAAAGGTACAGAAGAAAGGTATGAAGAAGAAAGCAGCATAAGTAAACCCCGAAGGGTAATAAGTTCCGGATACAAATAAAGTTCAACAATAAGTTATGAATAAAATTACAAACTAGAAACACTACTCCTCCATACGGGAGCCTTCATTCCCTTACTCCTTATCAGCACATTCTTTCTCAGCATCCTTCGCGGGAGAAGCAGGAGGAGAGGCAGTGCTGGGATCCAGAATACGATCATCAGGTGGGGGAGAGTTGAAGAGAGCATCCAAGCTATCTTCAGTCTCTGGCTGCTCAGGACTTATAAAGTCCTTGGGATCTACTAGGCCAGGATGCTTATCTGAAACCGCCTTCACAGTTGCATACCATCCCTGGGTAAACTACAAAGAGTAAAGACCCTCATTATGGATTTTCATGAGATTCTTGAATTTATCAGAATCCATGTAATCATCAATGAGTTTTTCCTTATCACTCCTAAGTTTCACCAGCTCAGAATGAGCCTTAGACAACTCCTCCTTCTTTGTGTCCAGCTTCTCCATCAGGCTAGGTCTTGGAAGGGGAACTCTGATGAGTTTGAGAAGGAGATGAAGAAATGGGAGGAGAGAGCTAAGGTCTTGAAGTGCTGAAAAGGTAAAGGAGAAAGGTATGAAGAAGAAAGCAACATAAGTAAACCCCGAAGGGTAATAAGTTCCGGATACAAATAAAGTTCAACAATAAGTTATGAATAAAATTACAAACTAGAAACACTACTCATCCTCCATACGGGAGCCTTCATTCCCTTGCTTCTTATCGGCACATTCTTTCTCAGCATCCTTCATGGGAGAAGTAGGAGGAGAGGCAGTGATGGGATCCAGAATACGATCATCAGGTGGGGGAGAGTTGAAGAGAGCATCCAAGCTATCGTCAGTCTCTGGCTGCTCAGGACTTATAAAGTCCTTGGGATCTACTAGACCAGGATGCTTCTCCGAAACCGTCTTCACAGCTGCATCCCATCCCTGGGTAAACTGCAAAGAGTAAAGACCCTCATCGTGGATTTCCATGAGATTCTTGAATTTATCAGAATTCATGTAAATATCAATAAGTTTTCCTTATCACTCCTAAGTTTCACCAGCTCAAAATGAGCCTTAGACAGCTCCTCCTTCTTTGTGTCCAGCTTCTTCTCCAGGATCTTAGCTCTCTCCTCCCATTTCTTCATCTCCTTCTCAAACTCATCAGAGTTCCCCTTCCAAGACCTAGCCTGATGGAGGGCCGCCTGGAAGTAGGTGTTACTCTGCGCAAAGAAACATGAGTTAACACAAGTTCATTAAAAAACAAGAAAGTTGGAATTTAAAAAGAAAAGAGTAGTATGTTACCGCAGCTTGGGCCTGAGAACCCATAAGCTCGATGGTCTCAATGTCACTCCCCGTAATGATGTCAGTAAAGTCGTGAGGAGTGATGGAATGGTACGACCAATCCTTGGCATGTTTGGTGGATCCAACCACCGTATCACTTCTCCTAAAGTTCTAGTTAGGCCTAAAGGAGTGCGCCGTAAGTGGATGATCCACATCATCCCCCAGCTGCACAACAGAGACGTGGGGACTAAGGAAGGTGGGAGCATCAGGCTTGCCCATGGGCTCTCTGTTCAGCTTGGCCCTCTTCTGGCGGCCAGATTCCCCCTCCTTAGGCCTGTTGATATTGTTAATGGCCTCACAAGCTGAAAGAAAGAGAAGAAAAGTATTAAAATTTTGGAAATAATAGAATTATAATAAAAAAAGGAGTAAAATAGATGCGCATGTAGAGTTACCCTTATCACTGGCATGAGAAAGTCCAACTTTCTTCAACGATACCTCCTCTAAAAGAGTCCAAGTATCTGTTTTTCCGTCATCTGAAATGAGGGCTTGATAGGCCACCTCCTCCTTATCAGTTAACCTGATGCTACCGGGACTCCCATCTGACACTTTGCAAAAGGGCCTACGGAAGAGTGTGGCCCAATCACCCCCAGCCCAGGTCAGCCTAACAAACTCATCCCTCAATTTAGGGTTGTTCTCGACTATAGAGTTGCTATAAAAAATATGGGGAATTTTGGGCCGTTGACGAATTAAAACCCAGCCCGGTTGACCCATGGAACTGTTATAAAATTGAAAAACTTTCCTAAAGACAGCTACGGAAAGAGGAAAATTATTTCTTAGACACAGAACCATAAAACAGATAATATTCCTCCATGCATTAGGAGGGAGTTGACAAGGGTTGATTTTTATGTCTGCAAGTAAACGAGGAATAAATTCGTGAAAGGGGAACCTAAGACCCGCGGTCAGGGCTCCTCGATAAATAACCAGAGTGTCCCCCTTCCAGTTACATGTCCTATCCCCAGGGGCGGCTGGGGTAATCCTAAGATAGGGTGGAAGTTTATATATGGTGTTTATGGACTCAATTCTACCATCGAACTCGTGAAAAGTGTTACCATGGTTATATGAATCTAATTCAGATAAAGAGGGATATTCATCACCTCTAGAGTTTATCATATTTATTAAAGAAGTGTATGGAGATTGGATTTGAATGACAGTACCTCTCTTGGAAGTGTTCATCTTCCCCAAACGAGCTAGATCATGATCCGCCATTGATATTCTTCGGATAAAGGCTTGAAACCCAGAAAACTTGAAGGTGGTGGAGCTACGGTGGCTGAGGTCGCCGGAAATCTCCTTTCTAAGAGAGGAAGCTTGAAAGAAATTTGAGAGAGTTTTTGAGAGAAAAGTTGAGAAATGAGAAGTGAAGTGAGGATTCTAGCTTCTCACTTCTCTTTTATAGGCAAAAAGCTCGGAATATGAGGCATTTTTAGGCCCATACAGTCAGGCCCAATTTGAGGAAATCCCATCATTGGGAAGTTTTAGGAATATTTTAGAAGCAGGAATGGAAACTGAAGAGTCAAAAATCTACCAGAATTTTGAAGAAATGGTTCGATCAGAATCCTATCGACAAAAAGTAGGAACCCTGATTGATATTTCATTCGATCTAAAGGGTAAAAAGCCACTTAGTTCGATCAGAGTCCTAATCGACAAAGGGAAGAACCCTGATCGATATTTCATTCGATCTAAAGGGTAAAAATCCACTTAGTTCGATCAGAGTCCTGATCGACAAAGGGAAGAACCCTGATCGATATTTCATTCGATCTAAAGGGTAAAAAGCCACTTAGTTCGATCTGATCGAAAAAGGATAAAATCCTGATCGAAGATTCCATCGATTAGAGTGGTGTATTGTGAGCTAGCATATATGATAATATTTGAAAATTGATAAATAAACTCCAAGCGTTCCTATTCAAACATCATAAAAATTGTATGTTACTTAATTATTCATAATATTGCTATATAAACTCCACCATATCTTGGGTAATGATGTAATTTATAAGTCAAATTTATGTATATCTATTATATATATAATACAAAAACATGAAAGTTTGCTGAGCAAATTTAATTGTAAATATTGTAATCAATATTGAAAAAATATTGATATGCATATACTTAATAATACATACCAATACATACATATACAAACATACATGCATACATATATAAAAAAATATATTAATATTTATAATTTAAATTTGTCTAAAACATCTAGAAATACTTAGTTTGAAATAGATTTATATTTCAATAATATGTTTTTATAATAATAATAATAATAATAATAATAACAACAACAACAATATTTACATGTAAGAAAATTGATTACCTGATCATGTTAATTTATGGTGATAACACTACATAACTCAAATTGGAAAAGGGGGGGTCCAAATTGCTGAAATGGGCTAACTAAAATGCCGAGCAAACACGACATTTCATTCTTCAAATTATTCAACAAAGCTTTGAGTACAAGAGAAGTATAAAAAAGAATCACACTAATTGAAAAAGGTGGAGAATTAATAGTGTTAATTGATATCTGAATTAACTCAGTTCATTCAACGACTTTTAATGGCGGATTTCCAAGTATAAGTGTAAACATGTACAAGAACGAGACGAGAGTATGAACAACTTGAACAAAGGTCGTTGGCAGTGGTGATGACGAGAAAAGAGGAAAGCGATGAGGTTGAAGGGAGATATGAGTACATATCTCTTCGTATATTACCATTAAATAAACAAATTATTGCAGTTAGCGCATTATATGAGTTTTTATGGCTAAAAAACCAACAACATGTATACTAAGTCAAAGTATACCAAAAATGGGTATCTCAGTTATTTTTTCTTATTTTATAAATAAGTGACAATACATTCTAATCGTTATAGAGTTTATTATTACAAAAATATTGTTGTTGTCATCAGTCTAAATGATTTTCGTCATATCCTATGAATGATATTTCATCACACAATTTGTTGAAATATACCATATATTAAATTAATACTAATATTTAGATTAATTATATAAATTTACGAATTAAATACTAAAAAAATATCAACAAAAAATATATGTATTAAGCATGCATGTGCATAATAACCATTCATTATTTTTATTAAATAAATTATACATACCCCGTCTATACTTTAAGTATTATCTGGTACAAATAAGTAGAAATTTACACAAAAATAATAAAATAATGAATTTTCGTGTATATAAGTACAATCAGTTTTGTAGTGATATTAAGTTTTGTTAGATTCATCAATCACGTTGTTAGGTTACACACACTGTAGAAGGGGGTTGAATACAGTGTTTACTACAATCAAATCGAATATAAGAACTCAAGTAACAGAACACAGATTTTATTCAACACAATAAACTCTATTACAAAGAACTGTTCTCTCTCAGTGATGAACAAATTATCACGAGAGCTGCTAGGGTTAAAATGAATAATAATCTCGATTTCGATAACACATATAGTGTAAACCCTATGTTTGTGTTTATATACTACACATTTACAAGATAATCTTCTAATTGATATCGAATATAATTCTGCTTCCTAATATATATCAATCAGTTATCTTTTCTTCCAAGTATTCTATTCCTTATAGAATTCTTCTTCATGCATATCTCTTCTTGTTTCAGTCTCGATCTTCTTTCCTTTCAATCAGCCGCCTTCCTTATCTGAAAGTATCCTTAAGTCCTGAGATTATCTCCTGATAAATATCTCCTGATAACTTAAGTTCTAACAACTTAAGTTCTGATATCTTAAGTCCTGACTTCAGTATAAGTACTAATTTCCAGTTAAGTACTGATTTGTCCTGTTAAGTAAGATCTGAAAACTAAACACAAATCATATTAGACATGACACCACAAATATATCTAACAATCTCCCCCAACTTGTAAATTAGCATAATATACAAGTTCAACAGATATTTGATGATGTCAAAAACATTAAGTACAAATGCATGAGAATTTGACTAGATAACTACAACTTACAGTCCTTATAGCTTTACCATCCTCAAAGTCTGATATCAGCTTCAGTCTGTATATCCTTCAGAATTTAAGCAGTTGTAGATCTTTGACTTGGCTTCAATTTATGATCTCTTTGATATCAGGAGTTGTTCTGAGATAGTTCTTCAACAGACATCTCTCAGCATATTCAAGTTCATTGACCATCCTCCTTTTAGCATTTTTCAATTCAACTGTATCTTCACCAGTTTGAAAGATAGCAGCCCTGAGATCATTTATTTTAGCTTTCCTTATATCCTGATCTAGTCTGATGATATAGGCTTTATCAGACTCTAGATTGAATTCAAGTCCCTTAATACCAGAAAATGTAGTGATGATTTTAGCAGTATTAGGCTTCATTTCAACAATTTCTCCACTGTGAGATCTGTACTTAGGACAGTATGGCCTGTCAGACTTTATAGAGTAAAGTTTTTTCTGCCTTTGAATATTTGATTTTAAACAACCTGCAGCACCATCCGTTGATCTATTTTTCACTTGAAGTAGAAATAGAACATGTTCCAGTTCTTCAAAATACTTCAATGAAATAGCATTCTCCCTGATCTGGAATACCCTCCCATCTGTCATAAAGTATAACATGATATCTTCTTTCAAAACAGAGTGGTAAACCATTTGTACAGATTCAAGTTGATTCAATCTCTCAGGAGTTGCTCCTACTCCTGGTTCACTTAAGGAAGTTGGATCATTGGTAGTGTTGTGTATTCTCTTCTCTTTAGAACTACCCAATCCTGATTTGTCTCTTACTTCCTTTCCTGTAACAACTCTTGCTTCAAAACCACTTGATGTAGTCCTCAAAGGTTGAGTCTGTTGAGCTTTGGTGAATCCTAGTAGTAGAATCTTTGAAGGTTTAACATGAACAATGTCAGATGTTTCCTTTTCCTTATCTTCTGATATCAAGCCAACTTGAGCTATGTCAGAGGTTGCTTGCTTCACTGTCATATCAGAACTTACTACATCTTGACTCTGAACAACTTGAGCCATGTCAGAGGTTGGTTGATAAATCTTCTTTTTCATCAGAGTAAGACTAGCATCTTCTTCATCAATTATTTCTTATCCATGATTGGCACATATACCTTTACAGGTTCATCAATTTTTTCTTTGCCCTTGGATCTTGGATCTACCTCCACTTGTGATTTGGCTTTGGTTGCCTCAGAATTTGTCCTCTCCTTAATCACAATACCCTTAGGTTTTGGAAGTTTCTTTTCAACAACAGAAGCTTTAGACTTGGAGTTGACATTTTATGCTTTAAGTCTAGCTTCTTCTTCCTTTAGACTTTCAAAGTCCATTCCTGGATTTTTTTTGAGAAATAATCTCTTTGAAATTTCTTCATCAAGCTCCAGATGTCCAGTAGAACTTATCCTTTTACCAGTATCATAACTTATTCTTCTCCCAGCATCAGAACTTGTTCTTTGTGTAGAAATTTCAGTTGTCCTTGATGAAGAACCTTTACCTTGACCATGACCTCTACCCTTATCAGAGTTTCCCTGGTCATCATTTCCATTCATCCTTACCCTTCATTGGTTGAGTAGATTTGCATTTGGACTTAATCACTTTCTCCATCCTTTTTGGCATCAGCAGGTAAAAGAAGAGAGACAAGCAATTCCACTGAGGATTGGATCTCATTGAGCTGAGTTTGCTGAGAAGCTTGATTCTTTAGAATTTCAGAAATTTGATCTTGTTGCTTCTCCTGAGTCTTTTCAATATACCCAATTCGGTCAAAGGTTGGCTTGAAAAATCTGTTCTTTTCCAATTTTATATTCATATCTTGCTGGATCAGAGATTCTTGAATTTTATTCACCTTGTCATAAGTTATTGAGTGTTGACCTTGAAGGTGCCTTGTACTCAATGCAGTAACTCTCAGTTGTGCCTTGAAATCATCATTTATCAGCATTTCATCAGCTTTGGCCAGGTGCTCAACAAGAATTTTTTCAGTAGGAACAGAACTAACTGTGTTCCATTCATTAGTCCACTCCTTTCCTCTAGGAGTTTCACTCCAAGGTACTGGTGCATCCTCTCTAACAAACTTTTTGATCAAATCAGCTTTGTTAATTATTTGTTGAGGTGCATGTCCTGAAGGACCAGCTGCATCAGCATCTACATTTGTAACAGCTTCACCAGTAATTTCAGCATTGTCAGCATCAGAACTTACATAGCCTGCAGTATCAGCATCCTCTGATAAAATAACAGTATGTGAGGCTATAGAGGCTTCAACATCATCCTCTAAATTCTGATCTGCAACTAAGTTCTGATCAACATCTAAATTTTGATGTCCACCTAAAATCTGATCTTCATCATCTAGATTCGGAACTGGTGTTGATGGAATATCTGCATTGAAATCAGCATCCAAAAGTGGTGTTGTTGGTGGAGTGAGTTGAGTTGGTGGAGCTTCCAAGTACAGAACCTCAGGCACAATCAAGTTATGAATATCAATTTCAGCACTTGTACCTGGGTCTTCAGCATGTACTGGATCAATTATATGAGACACAGGAGGTGTAGGCACTTGCTCTGGAATATCCTCTTGCTCTTGAATAAGAGACTTTTGAGCTTGAGTAAAGTCTTATTCAGCTGTGGGAAGTAATTCAATTACTATAGGTTCTGTTGGGATCAGAGATTCCTGACCCCCTTCCTTAGCTGCTGCTTCCAAAATTTCTTCAGAGTGTGATGATTCACTTACAGCCCTCCTGGCTCTGTGCTTTTTAAGTCTCTTTGCAGAATTAGAGACTTTGGGAGCTTCATCATCGGAATTTAGCTTTCTAAGCCTTTTGAGGGGCCTAGAATTCTCAGTTTCAGTATCTTTCTGAGAAGAGATCTTCTCAGCTTCTACAACAACAACCTGTTCCTCATTGTCTGACTCATCTCTCAGAATAATTCTCCTTCTCTTCTGTTTAGACTGAGGTACTATCTTAGTCCTCTTGGGTTTTGAAGATGAAGGCTTCACTGGATGTGCTGAAGGTTGAGGTTGAGATGACTGTGTTGGTTTGTAATATATCCTGATAGAGGTTTGAGTTGATTGAGGTTGAGAAGTTTGAGGTGTTTATGTAGTTGTGGTATGTTCTGATGTCTGTTGTGTTGGTTGTGATGAGTTGGTGGGTTGGATATCAGGGTAAACAGATGTGTATTTTTGTGGATCATCATTTATCAAGATCTGTTTTACTGACTGAGGAATCTGTAAGGGTCTCTGCACTTATTTCTTATTGTCAGCATTTAACAAATCATTAAAAGCCCTTTTTGCAAGCTTAAACGGTGGAATTAAATCACTGACAGATTGGGGTTCATCAGCACAACAGAAAGTATATATAAGCTGACAGAATCGAGCAAAGTATACTACATTCCTATCCTCTGTCATCCTATCCCCTATGAAACCTAGCACATCACTTGCAAAATCAAAATGAGTTTAATAGATAAGGGCATACCCGATTTGCTGACTCATGATGGGAATAAAATCAAAGTTGGAGCATTTATTGGCGAATGCCTTAATGATACAATCAAAGAAAAAGCTCTATTCCTTTCTGATATTTGATCTTTTCAGTTGACCCAACTTTCCCAAACTTTTCTAATAGCCCAGACTGGCCATAAGCTGCTGTAAGACAAGATCCTCCACTGTTAAGAATGTGCAACCTTCAAGTAAGTGGAGAGCTTTATGAACTGCTCCAGGAGTAACCACATGCTCGACATCTCCTGATGTGAAAACAATGCTTGGAGTACCAGTAGCACCACCATCATCAAAAAGCCCAGATCGCCAAAATGTCAACAGTTGTTTGCTTGAAATAGTTTGAGGTTGGGTCAAAGCATACCCAATCTCACTATTGGCTAATAAGTCTTGCACAAAGTGTAGATCTGATGGAGCTTCAGCCTTATTCAAGATTGCAGCATAGTTATTTGGTACAAACTTGGCTCCATCAACAATTAAATCCTTGGGCGCCATCAGAAATAAGTGAGAAATTAGTTTGCCTGAAAGGTGTTTGATGAAATGTCTGTATAGAAAACCTTCAGAAAATGTGAGAGAGAATAAGAAAAGAGAGAGAGTGAGTAGAATAAAAATGAAAATAAAATATTTGAAAATCTTTTATCTCTTTTACTTAGACACTCCACGTGACAGCAGTTAATGAGAAGTGGAACAGACCTTTACACCTGTCAGCCATGCAACAGTTAAGGCAAAAGTTAATGGGCACGGTAAATAAGTAATGATTACATTGCACGTTCAGTTTTTAAAAAAAACTGTTCCCACTAAATAAATGATTGTTACTGCTTTATCTCACATAAACCAATATTCTGAGAAAATATGACCGTTCAAGTAATGACCAAAAATAAACCAAGTAAATAAATACTTCCACGTCAGCATCAGAACTTGATTATTATCAGAATTTAAAAGTCATCAGAATATGGCTCCTTAACTCAAAAAGTGAATGTTTATTTCTGAAATTCTTCACACAAATACTGATATGATTTCATCAGAACTTAATCATCAGAACTTCCATCAGAACTTGTCCTCAGAATTTATGCAACTGACATTTAAACTGTTCATCTAAAACAACATTTAACATCACAGTAATTTTTATCATTCATATGGAGTGTAAGTGTGTGCAATAAGCTAAATATCAGACAAAGAGTAAAGTCTGATTCACTTCAGTACATCTTGGAAATAAGGCATAACTAAGAACTTTGCTTAAAATCTGTTATTAGTCTGAAGCCTACTATAGAATGAGTTCATGCATGAGTCCACCTCAACTGTTTTGTGCTCATTTTGTGCATCTTTTTAAATTCCTTTTTACAGTGGCTTCTCAGTGTAAGTAAGTCACGACTGCTTATCAGAATTTATGCTGTTATCAGAGTATTTCTTCAGTAATCAGAGAATGTGAAAAGTCACCAAAATTTTTTATTTTTCTTTTCTAATGCATATTACTTAATACCAGCAATGCACTTGGGTCTTCCCTTCCACATATATTTTTCTCTAGATCTCAAAGGAGTACCTGATATTTATTTCTTTTTCTTTTTCTTTTGATAAGTGAGGCTTATCAGCACTTAGTACATTCATAAAATTTACAAACATCAGAACTTAACAGATAAGAAACACTAGTCTAGTTTTTGACTTAGTAATAAGATACACAAAGTAAACCTAACCAAGCTCAGTATCAAAATTTGCTAGTGTTAAAAGATTTTCACATAAACAATTACTTCATACATGGGATCATCAGTATGTTAAAGACTACTAGGTCAGCATCTAGCACAGTTATCCTCATTGGATTGAATAGTCACAGAAACATTCATATCACTATCAGAGTTTAGAAATTCACATCAGATAACAATCAGTACTTAGAAAATTTCAATTTAAGCACATAATACACAAAGATAGTAATATCTATAAATACTGATCATAAAGTCTGATGTATCTGAACATAAACTAAGCAGATTTAGAGAAAGAACCTGAAACCATTCCAAGTTTATTTACCCATCTTGTAAAAGTAGCTTCACATAGTGGTTTTGTGAAGATATCTGCTAGTTGTTGATTTGTTGGAACAAAATGCAATTCCACTGTACCTTCATCCACATGTTCCCTTATGAAGTGGTACCTTATGCTGATGTGCTTTGTTATTGAGTGTTGAACTGGATTACCTGTCATAACAATAGCACTTTGATTATCACAGTAAATAGGGATTTTAGAATATGTTAACCTATAATCTAGTAACTGATTATTCATCCAAAGAATCTGTGCACAACAGCTTCCTGCAGCACATATGCTTCTGCAATTGATGTGGAAATTGACTTTTGTTTCTTGCTAAACCAAGAAACCAATCTGTATCCAAGAAATTGGCAGCTTTCACTTGTGCTTTTCCTGTCAATTTTGCATCCTGCAAAATCTGCATCTGAGTAACCTATTAGCTTAAAGTCTGATTCCCTAGGATACCACAATCCTAGATCAGCTGTACCCTTAAGGTACTTGAAAATTCTTTTTACAGCTGTTAAGTGAGGTTCTCTTGGATCTGCTTGAAATCTTGTACAAAGACATGTAGCATACATGATATCAGGTCTACTTGCAGTTAGATAGAGTAGTCAGCCAATCATACCTCTGTAGTCAGTAATATCTACTGATGTACCAGTATCCTTATCCAATTTTGTTGCAGTGGCCATAGGAGTGGATGCACTTGAACAGTCTTGCATTCCAAATTTCTTCAACAAATTTCTGGTGTACTTAGATTGACAAATAAAAGTTCCTTCTTCATTCTGCTTGACTTGAATGCCAAGAAAATAGCTAAGTTTTCCCATCATAATCATTTGATATCTTGACTGCATTAGTTTGATAAACCTTTTACAAAGTCTGTCATTTGTAGAACCAAAAATGATATCATCAACATATATCTGCACCAAAAGTAAGTCCTTTCCATGGTTGAGATAAAACAATGTTTTGTCAATAGTCCCTTTGTTAAATCCACTTTCCAGAAGAAACTGAGCTAATGTCTCATACCATGCTCTTAGAGTTTGCTTAAGGCCATAAAGTGCTTTATCAAGTCTGTAGACATGATGAGGAAATTTTGAATCTACAAAACCTGGAGGTTGTTTAACATACACTTCTTCTTCCAATTCTCCATTAAGAAAAGCACTTTTTACATCCATTTGAAAGACTATAAACTTTTTATGAGCAGCATAAGCCAAAAATATCCTTATGGCTTCCAATCTAGCAACTGGTGCAAATGTTTCATCATAATGAATTCCCTCCTATTGAGAATATCCTTTTGCAACCAGCCTTGCTTTATTCCTTGTAATTATGCCATCACTATCAGTTTTGTTTCTGAACACCCACTTTATACTAACAACAGATCTGTTCTTTGGTCTTGGCACCAGGGTCCAGTCTTTATTTCTTTCAAATTCATTTAACTCTTCCTGCATTGCTTGCACCCAATCAGCATCTTGAAGAGCTTCTTCCACTTTCTTTGGTTCAGTCTGAGGAAGAAAAGAGTGATAGAGACATTCATTTGATGTTGCTCTTCTAATTCTTATACCTGCTTCAGGATCTCCAATAATCAAGTCAGGTGTATGTGCTTTAGTCCACTTCCTTGCAGATGGAAGGTTATCTCTAGAACTGGATGCTCCCTTATGATCCATGCTGTCTCCATCAACATTTCCTGATGCTTCACCTGAAATTATGCTCTCTTAGTTGGATCCTTCAGAATTTAAGTTTCCAAAATTATCTGTATTTGAGTTTCCAGAATTATCAGAACTTGGCCCATCAGAACTTGATGAATCAGAACTTGAAGAGCCTGTTCTAGATTCTGATGCTTCTTGAGATGTGGTTGTATCTTCAATATGCCCCCCCTGTACAGATGCATTTTCCTTTGGTGTAGTTACCATAGTTTCAATAACATCAGAGTTTAACCCATCAGAGTTTGCAGTATCAGGATTTAGATTTAGACTGTCAGGATTTACAGAATCAGAATTTAAAACTTCGTTCTCAAATCTCAGCTGATCATTATCATTGAAATCTTCAAGTCCAGTAATCTTCTTATCATCAAAAGAGACATTGATAGATTCCATGACAACCCTTGTTCTTAGATTGTAGACTCTGAAGGCTTTTGTGGAAAGTGGATATCCAACAAAAATTCCTTCATCAGCTTTTAGATTAAATTTGGATAGCTGTTCAAGATGAGTCTTAAGAATAAAACACTTACATCCAAATACATGAAAATACTTCAGATTTGGCTTCTTTTTCTTCACCATCTCATATGGTGTCTTTCCATGCTTGTTGATAAGTGTTGCATTCTGAGTAAAACAAGCAGTCTGCACAGCTTCAGCCCAAAAGTAGGTTGGTAACTTTGCTTCATCAAGCATAGTTCATGCAGCTTCAATAA
This sequence comes from Apium graveolens, assembly GCF_009905375.1. Lineage (NCBI taxonomy): Eukaryota > Viridiplantae > Streptophyta > Magnoliopsida > Apiales > Apiaceae > Apium > Apium graveolens. The sequence continues at coordinate 104,664,063 of NC_133653.1, read as the reverse complement.
GAGTTCTATTCTTTCTTTCAACAACTCCATTTTGCTGTGGAGTTCCAGGAGCAGAGAATTCCTGCTTGATTCCATGGTCTTTGCAGAACTCTTCCATAATTAAATTCTTGAACTCAGTGCCATTATCATTTCTTATAATTTTCACAGAGTCTTTAACCAATTTATCCAGTTGTTTGACATGATCAATCAAGATAGATGCAGTTTCACTTTTTGTGTGCAAGAAATACACCCATGTGTATCTGGTGAACTCATCCACTTTGACCATAACATATTTCTTCTTTGCAATAGACATGACATTCACTAGACCAAATAGATCAACATGTAGAAGGTGATAAGCTCAAGAATTGAAGATTCAGTCTTGCTCTTGAATGAAGATTTTCTTTGTTTTTCCTTTTGACATGAATCACAAAGACCATCAGGAGCAAATACTGATTTTAGCAGTCTTCTCACAAGATCTTTCTTGACTAGTTCATTTATATTGCTGAAATTTAAATGAGAGAGTTTCTTGTGCCAATCCCAGCTTTCTTCAATTGATGCTCTACTTAACAGAGAGATTGCAGAACCATCAGAACTTGTTGAAAGCTTGGCTTCATAAATATTACCATGCCTGTATCCTTTCTAAACAACTTTGCCTTTAGATTTGCTTACAACTTCACAGTGTTCTTCAAAGAAATCCACATGATTACCTCTGTCACAGATTTGACTAACACTCAACAAATTGTGTTTAAGTCTTGAGACTAGAGCTACTTTTTCAATGATGACATTCCCAAGATTGATATTTCCATATCCCAGAATTTTTCCAATATTGCCATTACCATAAGAAACACCTGGGCCAGCTTTCTCCACAAAGTCTGATAGCAGGGCTTTATTTCCAGTCATATGTCCTGAACATCCACTGTCCAGAACAATGATGTTTTTCCTGTTGCCCTGCAATCACAAAGACCACTAATGATTAGTTTTAAGGACCCAGACTTGCTTGGATCCTTTGGCCTTATTAAGTTTGTTAACATTTGCAGCGGATTTAACATCAGAGTCTATGTTAACATTTTTTTATCAGAATTTACAGTATCATACTTTACATCAGAACTTACACTAGAAGGAATAATGCTAACTTTCTTTAAAGAAGGTTTTATTTGATAATAATCATAGTACAAACTATGATATTCCTTACAAGTATAAATGGAATGCCATAAACTATCACAATGAAAACAAGGATTTTGTGCCCTATATTTAACAGACTGACTCTTAACTCCTGATTTTGAAGGTAAGGAGTTTATGTTTTTATTCTTCCTGCAAAAATAAGCCAGATGGTTAGAATTTCCACAGTTATAACATTTCTTTCTAGGAGAATTAAGAACAGGCTTATAATCATTGCTTTTATTCACACCTTCCTTTCCATTCCTATTTTTCTTAGGTGACTTTACCTTGTTTACATTCTTAACATCTTTCAGCTTATGCTTAAGCTGCTTCTTTGTCATTAAGCCTATGTTAACTTCAGTTGGCTTATCCTGTTTTGGTTTGTCAGAAGTTAATATCTCTTTAACTTCTTATTTATCAATATCAGACTTTACAGCTACAAACTTAACATGATTTACCTTTGGCTTTTGTTTAACAACTATAGGCTCAATTTCTATAGTTCCTTTATTATTCTTATCCTCTCCATAACCTAAGCCCTATTTCCAGTTTCCACTACTTAACAACTTCTGAGTTGTTCTGCCAGAGTTAGTCCAAGTCCTGATAACCCCTTTTTCCTTTTCTAACTCAGTTTTTAGAGATTCATTCATTTTAAGCACTTCATCTCTAACATAGAAAGCATCATCTCTATCTTTCTGAGTTTGATGGAACATAACTAACTCTTTTTTAAAATAATCATTCCTCTTTTTATAAGCAAGATTTTCAGAAGTTAATCTTTCACATGTTAAAGTTTGATCTCTATAACTAATGAACATGGTTTTAAGATATCTTCTCAACTCAGTAATATCATCAGTATGAAAAAAATAAGTTGTTTGGGGTACCTTTAACTCAGCAGCTTCAGTACTGCTATCAGCATTTGCCATCAAAGCATAGTTCACCTCACTTTCAGAATCTGAAGTGTCTGTCCAGCTTTTCTTCTTTTGACAAGTGCCTTGCCTTTGTCACTCTTCACTTTCTTGCAATCAGGAGATATGTGGCCTTTCTCACTACAGTTGTAGCATTTGACATTTGAGTAATCTCCTCTGTCAGACTTTCCTCCCTTGCCTTCAGATTTTCTGAAACCCTTTTTATCAGAACTTGCACCTTTCCTCGAAAATTTCTTTCCCTTAAAATTTCTTTCCCTTCTTGAATTTCCTGTATGCGATCTTTGTGATTCCTTTCACCATAAGAGTACACAGCTTCATCATCTCTTCATCAGGGTCCATCTCAGATAGACTTTCAGTTTCTGAATCCTTATCACTATTAGAACTTGATGACTCAGTATCAGACTTTGTGATGAGAGCCTTTCCTTTGCCTTTCTTTGAGACAGCCACTTTAGGGGGTTCCTCCTCAGCCTTAAGAGCAACTATCCTTGACTTTCTCCCATGCCTTTTGCTTCTTTGATCCATCTCAAGTTCATGAGTCTTGAGCATACCATAAATTTCATCAAGAGTAGTTTCATCAAGAGCATAGTTGTCTCTTATAGTTGTGGCCTTCAAATCTTAACTTTCAGGAAGAGCTAAAAGGAATTTGAGATTAGTATCTTCAAGATCATATTCCTTATCCATGAGTGACAGATCATTCAAGAGTTTGACAAATCTATCATATAAACCAGTTAATGACTCATCAGGTTTTGAGTCAAAGTGCTTATACTCTTGAGTGAGTATAGTCCTCCTGTTCTTCTTAATTGAATCAGTTCCCTGGCATCTTGTCTCCAAGGCATCCCATATCTCCTTTGCAGTCTTGCAGTTAATTACCCTGTTTGATATGACATTATCAATGGCACTGTGCAGCAAATGTATTACCTTTGCATCCTTTGCAATATATGAGATATCTTCAGCTGTATATTCACTTTTCTCCTTTGGTATAGTCTGTGCTGGCTGATCTGCAACTACAACAGAGAGCTTGGTTGGCTTAGGTGGTCCTTCATTAATTCTGTCAAGGTATTCTGGATCTGTAGCTTCCAGAAACATAGACATCCTCACCTTCCATATGGGATACTTATAAGGTTTCAGTATAGGAACCCTAATAGTCTCATATCGATTATGGATTTGAGTCTTTAGAGTTTCTTCAGTTTTAGTGGGCTTGGTTGGAGTTCGTGCTTCTTCAGACATGATTGTTTTTGGATCTTTACTGTATGTATGTTAACAGATTGCTCTGATACCACTTGTTAGGTCACATACACTGTAGAAGGGGGTTGAATACAGTGTTTACTACAATCAAATTGAATATAAGAACTCAAGTAACATAACACAGATTTTATTCAACACAATAAACACTGTTACAAAGAACTGTTCTCTCTCAGTGATGAACAAATTATCACGAGAGCTTCTAGGGTTACAATGAATAATAATCTCGATTTCGATAACACCGATAGTGTAAACCCTATGTCTGTGTTTATATACTACACAACTACAAGATAATCTTCTAATTGATATCGAATATAATTCTGCTTCCTAATATATATCAATCAGTTATCTTTTCTTCCAAGTATTCTATTCCTTATAGAATTCTTCTTCATGCATATCTCTTCTTGTTTCAGTCTCGATCTTCTTTCCTTTCAATCAGTCGCCTTCCTTATCTGAAAGTCTCCTTAAGTCATGATATTATCTCCTGATAAATATCTCCTGATAACTTAAGTTCTGACAACTTAAGTTCTGATATCTTAAGTCCTGACTTCAGTATAAGTACTGATTTCCAGTTAAGTACTGATTTGTCCTGTTAAGTAAGATCTGAAAACTAAACACAAATCATATTAGACATGACATCACAAATATATCTAACACACGTTTTTAACACACAAAAATTCCGATCACATTTTTAATATATAAACACACAAAATAATTCTGAACAAATCATTACATATTTAGAGTATGGTCGTGTATCACACTAACTATAAATTACTTTGTGTCCAGGTAGTGGACCTTCAAAATATATTCTTATTTTCCTCTATTTGCCACTAAACGATTAATACACCATTTTTATTTCTCAAGTATTGTTTACTTCTTTAAAATGCATTGTAGGAAATGAATTTATAAAACATATGATCATTGGTTTATATTGGTGTTTGGTTGCATCCTTATACGCCATAACATGACAGAGTTGAAGGTTGAAAATATTAAATTTGCACCAAACACAAGTGTTTGTGAAGGCAAGGGCAAAGGACTAATGGCTGAAGATAATGATTGTACCATCCAAGATGACATGAATGATATTGATGAGCATCTGGCTTTTCTGTCAAAAAGGTTTGCAAAACTCAAGTTCAAGAAAAACTTTGGAGCTGCAAAATCCAATAAGAAAAATGGTTGATAAAGCTAATTTCAAATGTTTCAAATGTGGGATGAATGGTCATTTTGCCAATAAGTGCAGAAAGCCAAGCTCAGAAAAGAAAAGGTTTGAGGATGTAAATTATAAGAAGAAATATTTTGAGTTGCTCAAACCAAAGGAAAAGGCTTTTTTAACTCAAGAAATTAACTGGACAGCTGATGGTGAGGATGCAGATGAAGACATGAACTATGTCAACCTAGCTCTATGTTAGTCGCTAAACACGCGCTAATATTTCACACAAGTATACGTGATCGCAAGTAATATAGAATTATTTCTAGTTCATTCCCAAAGAGACTGGTTAAATTAACTATGTGATTTATGCACTTATGCAACAATGATATGGCTATTATTCAATGCTAAGACGAATAACAATTTGGGTTTTCATTATACTACGATTAACTATTGAGAATTATACTAGAGAACATTAACTAAGAGATTAAAGAGAATAGAATAATCTATGACACAAACATGGGATTCTAACTTCATTAAATACTTCATTCAATAGCCTTTTGATTCTTATCCTTAGCATGTAATGGTGATGACACTAATCAGATAACACGAAACTGATAAACGCCAACTTTCGTTGTACGATTACCATACTACCAGACATCCACAAAAGAGATAGAAGCTGAATAGACACCAATTATATTGAGACCCTATATGTCTATAGAATTTGACAATGTAACGGTTTAATGCACAAGTTAACTATCGTGATTACATAGGGCAAGTAAGATGGTTAAAATTACCTACGAATCATGCATAACAATAACACATGAACCTATGCTAACATGGCAAGTTCTAAATCCATAAATTCACTGTCGCTTCATTAAGAATTAACACGCTATCTTATAAGTTCGCAACGGTCATAAGATGAATAAGCACAACTAATACTAGGTTATCATACAATCACCACACACTAAGGCATTGAAAAAAATCAACTAAAGAAATCCATAAATAAATCCGCTAGAACCCAACGATGAGGATTAGCCCGTAATCGGACTCATCATCAATGTGGTTTCCGATGAAAATATGGTATAATAAACGTAGTCTTTATAAACAAATAATAAACAAAGTACGAAACAAGGGTATAGGTTCATGAATAAGAAAACTAGCATCCAAAGTTACAACTTAGAATAAATAATCACAAGTCTAAACTAGATCTTCTTCGTCTTCGTTGAATTGTGCTAAAATGGTCTTCTTACGCCTTCTCCTTGTGCTCTGGTATGTCTTCTTATGAAAAACGACCTTTATTCAGGTATATATAGCAGCCCATGTATAGTAGAAGTCCTCCAATCAAAAGCCCAATAGGATCAGGATTTAAATTTCCAGCATCAGCGTGGGCGCGCTGTATCTCTGTACTTCGGCTGCGGCCGCGCACTATGACAGGGCAGGCGCGCTGGCATTCTGGAGAAAATTCCATTTTCTTCTTTTCCTGCTGCAATGAGTTGGTTTTCATGAGCTTTATTCCTTGGACACCATCCTAACACCATATTAGCATAAAATCAATGCTAGTTCATCTGAATTCCAGATTAATGCCTGAAATATAAAAACACTAGAAAACATAATAAAACACTGACAACTTGAGTATAAATACACTAATTCAAAGCTTAATGGAGCATTATAAAGTGTCATAAATGCCACTAAACATACCCCCAAACTTGAATCGATGCTTGTCCTCAAGCATAAACAGACTCAAAGAACAAGAAATAAAAATGCATGAATGCAACTAAATGAATGCAACGATCCCCATAGAATAACTAAACCAATCAACAAGCAACACCTCAAAAAATGCATTTATTCGCATAAAGATCAATCAAACCCCACAAATTAACCTACAAACCAGAAACGTGCGTGTGTGCAAATTCTTACAGATACACTATCGCAACTAGATTAATAATCATGACTCACTACTCATCAAAGCAATCACAAGGTTATAAATAAAATAAAAGCTAGACTCAAAATAACTTATAACACTTCAATTCTTATATTGGAATTTTATATGGATTCATGCTTTCATTCACAACAAAAAAAACACAAGTACGCTTATTTAAACGTGCAATGAGTGAGGTCCATAAAAGACTTATACAATTTTAACCATGTAGCGAACTTTAGGTAATGATTCCCAGACTATAAAAGCCTTAGGTCACTAGGCACAAAGTCCCCTAAGAACTTAATAACTCTAGTACTAAAGAGCCCACTCATGATCAATTATGCATAACACTTATATATTTTTTTCGCTTTTTTTTCCCTTTTTTTTCACAAATTTCTGAATGAGTGCGTTTCGCTCCATCTCGTTCAACCCTAGACTACTCATATAAATATGAGCCAACTACTAGCCATTTGACACCTAGCCGCAACAACTAGCAATGAAATCTAATTTTCTCCAACTTTTAAAAATCCATGCTATTTAATCATTAAGAGAATATCCTAAATTCTAAATATAAACAAGCGATTAAACTTTGACAAACACATAAACCATGATCATGATCTAGCACTCAAGCAACCTATAAGACATAGTGAAATATAATTGTCTCTAGCATGCAAATCAATTCGACAAGACTTAACATCACTACATACGACATCACTACACTAGCATCAATATCAAAAATCAATCGAAAAATCATCTATGGGATCATTTTATTATGCAAATTCATGAAACTATATGAACAACTATCATAAAAACTACAAAAATAAAAAAAAACTACATGGCAAAATATGCAACTATATGCACTAAACTATCATGAACATGCAACTATATGCGAATCACACAAAATATATTCCTTCAAATACTACCCCCAAACTTAAAATTTTTACTATCCTCAGTGAAGGTAATAGTAAGGAATCAGGTATACCTACTCGGAGTCAGGCGTGTCCGGAGGTGGATACACAGAGTCCTCACCAAACACTGGCCACTTGATGTCAACACCTGTGGCTCTGAATGCAGTCCCTAGTGCCTGAGTGAGATCACGTGCAAACCGACTATGGATGTCAAGCATCGCATCCATCCTCCTCACTAGATGCCTATACGACGTCATGCTCATACCAATTCCAACATCTGCTCCTGCTTCCTCCTGCTCCTGCTGTGATGAACCAGCCTCTTCACCCAACTGAGACCTCCAAGCGGCTCTGCTCGACTGAGCTACCCCAGCAGCTAGCCTCCCACCAGGAAGATGGTCAAAAGAATAACCAAGTCCCTTCAAATCAGGCTTGCCTCCATCCCCCTCTTGCATCGTATCCAAAGTGGTGCTGTCAATCGGAGCACTCGAAATATGGAGCTGCTCGTGTGCTGGCCAATGAACACCAACTGCCACACACAGCTTCGTCACAATAGACATATAGGGTATAGACCCCGTAGTACTCCCTCACAAAAATCTTAGAATACCCTAGTAAATCACCATCCCAAGGTCCACATAGTCACCCTGAAGAATCCCCCACAACAACCGTGCATGCTCCACAGTGCATGCTCCACAGTCATATCATGCACATGAGAAGATGGCATTATGTTAGCATAAATAAACGCATTCCATGCACGAGAAAACCTGTTCATGCTCGAAGCAGGGAGCATGGAATGATCAGTCGTGCCCCTGTTGAACTTCCAGTGAGTCTCAGGCACACACAGAGTAGCAACAATCAAATCCAAATCAAAGTCCTCCAGAGTTTTATCGTTCTAGGTGTCCTGACCGGGCTTCCTCCCGGGCTGATCAATCACCCTTCTTATCGCATCCACACTGTACTCCACCGTCATCCCCTTAACCACAGTAAAACCATTCTTCTCCGCCTTAGCATTAGCATAAAACTCTCGAACAACACTCATGGGCACAACAGCGGGTGCCTCGCAAAAAGCAACTCAGCCCATCTCCAAGATCATCTCCAATAACCTACCATCCTTCCCCGATGGCAAAAAATCTCGATCCTTTGCTAGAGGACTCGAGAGAAGCCTCGTATACTCCGCTTCAGCCTCGGGAGTTAAAAACTTTGGCCTCACACCACCTACACTCGAAAAATCAGTGGTGCTGCTGCTGAATTGAGTTCTTTGTCTCTTGGGTGCCATTAGGATGAATTAGAGAAAATGAAATATAAGTGTTTGAAAGAGAATTGTGTTTGAGAATTTGAGAAGTGGTGAAGAAGTTTGTGTATAAGTGTATGTAAATATAGGAGGTGAGAAGAGAAATAGATATGGAATGAAAGTGGCAATTGATTATGAGAATAGTGGGAATAATTGGTTTGATTTGGAGAGGGAAATTTGGGATGTGGAAGAGTAAAATTCGGGTAGAAATTGATTTTTAAAAGAAGTCCCCGATTTTCTCTTTATTCCCAGCATTAAAATTTTTTTTGGACTAAGGGGGCAGCGCGGCCGCGCGCTACCTCAGCGCGGGCGCGCCGTGTTTCTGTCTTTTCAGCGCGGCCGCCCCGCTAGGCAGCGCGGGCGCGCTCTATCTCTGGAAAATGGGCACGGCCGCCCCGTTTCCTCAGCATGGGCACGCCGTGCCACCGTACTTGGCCCTAATTTTCTTCATTTTTTTGTTTTTTTTATGTTTTTCTCTTTTCTTTCTTCTTCCTCTATCTACTGTACAACAAACTTGGGTTGCCTCCCAAGAAGCGCTTGCTTTACATTGTTAGCTTGATGTAGAATTGCGAGATCAAACGGACAATAAAACGGCACTAACCACCTCGCAGTTTGCCGTGTCACCATAGTAATGCTTCAACCTATGACCATTTACCTTGAATGCTTGGCCTAGTTCATTCTCAAAAATCTCCACCGCTCCATGTGGAAACACAATTTTGATAACAAACGGCCCTGACCACCTTGACTTCAACTTTCCAAGAAAAAGACGGAGACGAGAGTTGAACAAGAGAACTTTTTGCCCCGACAAAAATTATTTGAGCACTGGACCCCTATCATGCCACCTCTTGACTTTTTCCTTATATATTTTGTTGTTTTCATATGCTTGAAGTCGAAACTCGTCGAGTTCATTCAATTGAAGCATCCTCTTCTTTCCAGCTGCATCAAAATCAAGATTCAACTTTTTCAAAGCCCAATACGCTTTATGCTCGAGCTCCACCGACAAATGACACCTCTTACCGTTAACCAACTGATACGGTGACATTCCTAGCAGAGTCTTGTACGCCGTTCTATACGCCCAAATAGCTTCGTCAAGGTTCAAAGACCAATCTTTTATCGATGGAAACACAACTTTCTCTAAAATGCACTTGATCTCTCTGTTAGATACCTCAGCTTGACCATTCATCTGAGGATGATAAGCCGTAGCAATGCGATGATTCACATTATATCTTTGCATCATAGCAGTGAACATACGATTGAAAAAATGCGACCCCTCATCACTGATTATGACTCTTGGAGTTCCAAATCTTTTGAATATCTGCTTATGAAGAAAATTAAACACTACCTTCGCATCGTTTGTTGGCGACGCCTTGACTTCAACCCATTTCGAGACATAATTGACCGCCAACAAGATATACTGATTGTTACAAGATGAGACAAATGGCCCCATCAAGTCAATTCCCCAAACATCGAAGACATCAACCTCGAAAAGCACATTAAGTGGCATCTCATCCCTCTTGGTCATATTACCTACACGTTGACATCGATCATATTTTAAGTGAACTGATGAGCATCTTTAAATAAAGTTGGCCAAAAGAAACCTGCTTGAAAAATACGAGTTGCTGTCTTTTCTCCACCATAATGTCCTCCATAAGCCGTTGAGTGGCAATCTCGCAAGATCCCCCCCGTTTCGCTGTAAGGAATACATCTCCTGATGATTTGGTCAGCTCCTTGTCGAAAAAGAAATGGCTCATCCCACATATACCACTTCACTTCATGCAGAAACTTCTTCCTTTGAACATACGACAAGTCGGGAGGCATGATATTACTCACAAGGTAGTTCAAAATGTCTGCGAACTACGATTCTTCCTCTTACACTCCAAACAGCTGCTCATCGGGAAAAAAACTCATTTATTAATGTCTTATCCAGTGAAGTTACACTTGGATCTTCTAAACGAGAGAGATGATCGATGACTTGCTTCTCGGTACCTTTCCTGTCCCTCTAACTCAAAATCTTGAAGCAAAAGAACCCATCTGATCAATCTAGGCTTCGAGTCCTTCTTTGAGACGAGATATCGAATTGCAGCGTGATCAGTGAAAACTGTCACCTTCGTCCCAAGCAGATAAGATCGAAATTTCTCAAAACCATAGACGATTGCCAAAAGTTCTTTCTCTGTAGTAGTATAATTCAGTTGAGCACCATTGAGAGTCTTACTAACATAGTAGACCATATGAAATATGTTGTTCTTTCTCTGCCCAAGAACTGCTCCAACTGCATAGTCACTTGCATCGCACATCATCTCAAATGGTTCACTCCAATCAGGTGCAGTTATGACAGGTGCCGTGATTAAACTCTTCTTTAAGAACTCAAAAGTAGCCACGCACTCGTCATCAAACTTAAACGGGATATCCTTCTCCAGAAGATTGCACAAAGGTTTAGAAATTTTTGAAAAGTCCTTGATAAACCTCCTGTAGAAGCCCGCATGACCTCAAGACCCCACTTTGGCTTTGTCCACCTCAAGACCCTTACTAGAGACCTTGTGCCCAAGAATAATGCCCTGTCGTACCATAAAGTGACATTTCTCCCAATTGAGAACCAAATTCGTCTCAACACACCTCTTGAGAATGTCGCCTAGATTCTGCAAACACTTATCAAATGAATCACCAAACACAGAGAAATTGTCCATGAATACCTCCACATTATGACTAATCATATCAGAGAAGATAGCCATCATGCATCTCTGGAAAGTGGCTGGCGCTCCATATAGTCCAAAAGAAACTCTCCGGAATGCAAAAGTACCAATAGGACACGTGAACATAGTCTTCTCTTGATCTTCTGGAGCGATACAAATCTGATTACATCCCGAATAGCCATTCAGAAGACAATAGTAATCATGCCCAGTCAATCTATGAAGCATCTGATCAATGAAAGGAAGAGGGAAGTGATCTTTCCTTGTAGCCTTGTTTAGCTTCCTATAATCCATGCAAACTCTCCACCCCGTGACTAGAGCTGGCCACTTATGCAGTCTGTGCGTGCCGGGCCGGGCCGCACACGGGTTGGGCACTCGTAAATATAACACTGAACTGACCTGTTAATGAGTGAACCGGGCTCAGGCCGGGCTCGAGTTGGAGAAACTGAAGTCATGACAGCCCAAGCGAATAATTATGTACGAAACCCACGGGATCGTGTGGTTTACCGGGCTCGGGCCGCGTGCTCTGGACCGCCAGACTTCTTTTCCATTCTACTACTTGATAATATATTATAAGTATTAATATATTTTTAGTCAGGAGACACAGTCACACATGATAGGAGTGTAGTGTTAGTGTAGGAGTGTAGTGTTAGTGTAGGCTGTACATTGAAAATAATTAATTACCAATCTTTGTATTTTTTAATTTTTCTACTGTTCTACTGTTCTGCATAGCAAATAATTCGGACTTTGTGTTTTTTAATTTTTCTTTAAATTTTCTGTTAAATAATATATTTCATATTTCATAATTACTTCAATTTTTTTATTTGGTAAAATATTAATTTTATTATTTTAATTTTTTGGGTTGAAAGAGGACGGCACCTCATATAAATTTTATTAATTTAAAAATATTAAGTTAGTACTTAATATAACTAGGCTTATGGACTTGATATAAAAAATTAAATTTTAATTACATAAATGACGGATGCTAAAATTAAGGTAAAGATAATGAATCATGTGATCCACTGAACAAGTGAACAAGTAGCGGTCCGTGCGGGTTCGTGCGGGTTCGTGTGGTCTGTGCGGGCTGTGCGGTCTTGCGGGTTCCGTGCGGTCCGTGTGGTCCCGGTTTTTCGATACATAATTCGTAACGGGCTCATTACGTCACACGAATTGTGCGGGTTTTTGACGGGCCGAACCTTGCCGAATAAATACTGATTTTAGAACGAGCCGGTCCCGGTTGTACGGTTCAAACCGCACAATTGGCCACCTCTACCCGTGACTGTTCGTGTAGGAATAAGCTCATTCTTCTCATTAGCTACCACAATGATACCACCTTTCTTTGGCACACACTGAACTGAGCTTGTGACGTCCTCAACCCCGGGGTCAGGAGTTGACGTCATCAACAACAACCAAAAGATAAACAATTCAATAATAGGATATAACTACGACCCCTTTACCAAGATCTTTGCCAGGTTTAAGTATGACTTAGGTTACAACTATTACACACCAACTTACTACAATTTATCCTGATGCCATTATCCTAATACATCAACTCAACAGACCATCTTTGGTCCAGCACAACTACCTCAGTGGAGCTTGATACCACAAGGAACTGGAACTCTGCCCTGACTACCACAGAAGAATCTCCTAGACATCTGCAATACATATATAAAACATTCTGCAAGGGTGAGCAATCAATTGCTCAGCAGTACCACTATATGAATAACAAGTAAAACAGTTTATGATAGAGCAGTGATAGGAACATAATTCATAGCTCGTTAGAAAACAAGTAAATATTCATAACTGGATATTAAAATTAGCATGCTTCCAATAAAACAAACGTAGTAGTGTGCTGTGTATAAATACCAGAGTTCAATTCTTTTAGCATGCTATTTTCATTTCCAAACCTTCCGTTCCATTACAGGAACCATAAAATCAATTGTCCCGTTACGGGGACCCAAAATCATTTGTTCCATTACTGGAACCACAACATCATCTATCTCAAACACGTTGATTTGTTAAACAATTTCAAAACTGAATCAATCAAATCTATTGGACGTTTAACGAGTGAAGATAGCTGATCAGTCTACCCTCACCGGACAGTGAATAGCGGCCGTCTAGAAATAGAATGTGTTCCGGAACTTGGGAAAAGACTAGCTAGGTCTTTCCCCCCACGCTGGACTAATCGGTTAAACAGAATGTCAATCCAATTAGCCACTTACGCAACCTCATGCTGGGCCGTTACCGAATAACGGGCCTCTTACGCAACTCCAATAGATCAACTGAATTCCCTTTTTGTCTCTTTCCAAAATTCCACGACATAGATGGATCAAAACCTTCCACGACATAGGTGGATTAGAACCTTCCATGACATAGGCGGATTAAAACATTCTCTTTATCCAGTTTTCAAAATCACTGTCACCTATCTCTTTTTAAAACCAATCTGTCATGGCACACTATGCATATACTCTTTTCATTTAAATCACATTTAGAGATAGGTGTTTTCAGAAGTTAATTTTCCCCAAAACAATTTGAAAGCAGTGAATTATAGCTACAGGGGATACGTAACTTAAAACATTTCTGTTCCATTACGAGAATAAAACATTTAGCTATTCATATGCACTGATCCATAAAAGAATGGTCAGGGGTACTTGCCTTGCAGAGCTTTACCACTACTACCAACCGACCTTGGACTAACTTGGACACTCGGCTTTATCGCCTTACTATCAGACTATCCTGGATTCGACTTCAATACTCAGGTCTTTCGCTTAGGAACCTCACTGCGCTTGTCGCCTGATCACTAAGTTATCTTAGTTCGATATCAATTCTTGAGTCCTTCGACTAGAATCTACAAAGCCGAAATACCCTGCGTTAGACGTCTAGGTATGCTTGACATATCCTCAAAACACATCTACCCATTCAATATCAAATCCCGACTCGTAATTATATAGATCATAATAACACGCACAACAATTAGGGTTCACAATCTCGGAAATCAGTTCGGTGTTTGTTTTTAGAAAATACGTATACTCGTCATTTTACGAAATTAGGGTCATTGAGTTTTAACAAAACATTCACCAAAACATACAATCACGTTCCGCACAAAATATATGTATATACTTATTTATACTCGTTCGACGTTCCGATAATTACAGGGTAAGTCCCGAATTTCCGAATTTAATTTCCAAAAATTCGGACAGCACCTCCCCTGTTTACCGGCTTACCCGTCGAACAACTCGACGTCAAATCAACAACAACAACCCACAATTAATCCAGATACAATTCCCAACCTCCGATTCAACTCGATAATAACAATTATATTTCCACGCATCTCCAAATTTCACTTAATTACAATTATTAATTATTATTTATATTTATTTATTTTCAAATATTAGGATTCAGATAAACATCATCATCGTCCACCGTCCGCTCGAAAAAGTCATCGCGGACGGCGACAAAATTTCGCGGGTACCTGATTAATTCTCGGGTTTCCAACGCGAAATTCTATTGATTAATAAAATATTTTCCGCACGAAATTAGATATTTTATTTCACGAAACTCAGTCAAGTAATTTCCTGTAGTAAATTCAGTAAAACAGTTAAAATCTAATTATCAACACACGAATATAACACGCGGCCCTAACACAGGACCGGAATTTTGGCCAGAAAAACAATAAAACCAGACAACAATAGTACCACCGCAACAATACACATATCAACAAATGGATATACACACACACGCATACACACGTGTCTATGTATATATACAGAAGCATAACATCCAGAGAACAAGCAGCGAATCACTAGCGATTACCAAAAATCGGAATCGCGGCAACACCAGAAAAGCAACAGGGATCCATGGAGGAAGATTGAAGATGGAGAAAGAGAAATAAAGGGGGAGAGAAGAGAGTGATGCGTGAGAGAGACAAGAGGAGTGAGAGAGATGTGCAAGAGAGATGAAAAGAGGAGAGGGAGTGAGTGAGCTGCGTGTGTGTGTTTTATTCATTAGAAATGGAATTAAACAGAGTCAAGACACATATCCAACCAATTGCTGATAAATTAACACGCGTCTACAAGGATAAATACGAACCTTTTAAGGCCCGGTTTATTCTGAAACTCGCGATTACGAACCGAGTCGCGCTTAAAACAAATTCATAAAATCACCAATCTGGTCTTAAAATGTTAGAAATATCCCGGAGTTTATAAAAACATAAATTTCAGAATTTTAAAATAATTTCCGAAACATAATTCATACCCGCTTTTCTCAACTAAACGAATCGACGCGCGGGTGAAACTAACTCCGAAAATTCCCAAAATAATTTTAAAATTCTCAGAATAATACGAACTTAATAAAATATAAGTTTCATAATTTTTGAAGATTTCCATAACTAAATATGGATTTTACCATTAAACACACTCGTTTCATAATTTTTGAAGATTTCCATAACTAAATATGGATTTTACCATTAAACACACTCAGAAAATCATTTAAAGATAAATAATTAATGAAATATTGATTTCTCAATTTTATAAATTCCAAAAAATAATTATTGAAATTATATAGCCAATAAAATAATTTTAAAGACATTTCAAGTATTTATACAAATAAATTTGTATTAAATCCACTTTTAAAAGTGAAAATAATTCAATACAAATCCATAATTAATTACGAGGACAATTCCAGTACATCAAAAATTACATAATTCAATCCCATACACTAGTAATCACATATACATAATGACAGAGTAATAACCCATTGAATGAACCCACATAAATATTTTATTTAGTTATTTATTCCATAATTGCACATTTAAATAATAATAAAAATATACGGGTCGTTATATCCTTCCCCCCTTAAAAAGATTCTATCCTCAGAATCTGATCTAACTAAACAAGTGAGGACTTTTGTCAAGCACATCTGACTTTAACTTTCAGGTAGACTCTTTTATTCGAGGATTTATTCATCTTATACCTACTATAGACATAAACTCATTACCAAGGACTCGCTCTTAACGATCTAGAATTTGGATTGATCGTTTCACGCAAAACAATTCATATGAGAGCCTCTTGACTCTCAATCAGTGACTTAGTTCAAATCAGGTACATATCGCCTTATCATTGACACGCATATCATATTATTTATATATACTGCAACTGCAGCGGTGATACTAACTTAAAGACAATTTACCTATATTCTTTATACCTCGAATGGTTCAATACAATTAGGACTTTACTTGCCCCTTCTATCCAAACTTAACCAATCTCTTCCAAGGTAAAACTTTTGCCTATACCACGATCCACATTCTATATATTCATGTTCATTTCTTCTCTTCTATTCAAGACATCGGTCCCTAAATAGACCTTGCTTGGTTGGTAGCTGTTTAAACAGCAGGGCTCCTGACCAGGACTTCATACTCTTAAGATTTGATATACAATTGCTACCGTTCAACCCTTCGCGGCATTTCTTTAGGTTTTCACCTTGGCCTTCCTTAGCCCTTAGATGGGCGAGGATGTTATCAATAAATACGATTATACCATGCTAGTACTCCTGATACACCATATTCCTTAGTTGCTTATAGACAACTGATACACTCGTTACTCCGCCCATTATCACCAAAACTTACAGCGCTCATAACCCATTCTAATCACAATCTTTGGTATGTCCTCAGGCTTACCTTTAGCTGACAGTAGTCTGATCTTAGGTCTTCCTCCAAGAACCAACATGTTCCTTTCATAAATAATCAATTCTATGCAGGGTCATTTATTCCTATTCGTCAACTTTTCCAACTTCTGATAATCCTCACGTAACTTCATACATTCATTCTTCTTTCCTATAAATCACATCAGTGTACCACACGGAATGCACCTTGTCTCATTATTCTTTCATCCCACAATCTTGAAGTTTCCTTCCTAATATCCCTTATATGCGCTAGTTACGCCTTATCTTCTTGCTTATGTTTTTGAATACTTATCCTAATATTAGCTTCCGTAGATATTATTGTTTGCTTCTTCTAGTAATCAATTATTTCCCTGGTTCCTTATCAGGGTCTTGAGCAGCTGAACTTTTAATCACCTTACAAGTCTTAGTCTTGGCTGTACTGGACGTCAAACCTTTTGATGCACTACCTTCAAGGCTATCTCAGGAAGTACTCCTACAATTCTTGGCAACATGCCCTACCTTGCCACAGTTATAATAGACGACTCCTGGATTTTCCACCTTACATTCGGACGCATAATGTCCCTTCTGACTACACCTAAAACATTCAGTATTTTCTTTACACCTTCCACCATGTCTCTTACCGCATTGCTTACACTCCGATATAGGCGATTTAACCGAATTGGCCTGATTAGAGCTGGCTGAGGTGTTACTAATTCTATTTAAATAAATACTTTTCTTTCTAAATTCTTTATTCTTACTCCTTCCGACCTTTTTATAATACTTCTGACTGGATCCTTCTTGACCTGATGCTTCTTCCATATTATCAATCTTTCGCTTCTTATCTTCTCGTTCTCTAGCGGCTAACTTCTGATCAAATTCAATTACTAAGGAGGCCTGAACTACGGAAGGATACGTCTTGAGTTGCAGTGACACCACTCCACTACGAATTTCAGGCTTCAATCCTTGTTGAAACCTCCTTGCCTTTTGAGCTTCAGAGCACAAAATATCTGGTACAAATCTAGCCAACTCTGTGAACTTAGCCTCATACTCAGCTACACTTATGTCACCTTGCTTCAGTTCTAGAAACTCAATTTCCATTTGGTTCCTTACACAATCAGGAAAATAATTTTCTAAAAATAACTCAGTAAACCTAGCCCATGGGACAGGGCCTTCTCATTCTAACGCTTTGGTTGACTCCCACCAGTAATTTGCTTCATTTTTTAAGAAATAGCTCGCATAATCAGTCTTAAGATTTTCATTTACTTGACCAAGATTAAAAGCTTTCTCCATCTCTTTTAACCATGCTCCAGCAGCTACTGGATTAGGTTCACCTTTAAACTCAGGAGGGTTAACATTCTGAAAGGAATTAAAACTAGCACTTTGGTTCACTCCTTGTTGTTGCTGCTGCAACAGTAGTTGCTGCTGCTGAACCTGTTGGATTAACTGTAACTGTTGTTGCTGCTGCTGGCACAACAAGTCTAGAATTTCATTTATAGCTGGACCCTCCGCAAAACTACTACTGTTTTCTTTAGAATGGGTAGCTTTCTTGGGTGGCATCTTCCTGAAATATATAAATGAGTTTATATAATAAAAATATTTGACAAAAGGTATCACCGTTTAAACGGTGCACCTGTATCAGGAAAATGCTGCCCAATCACAGTACCCATGTCTTTAATATCGGGGTCCATTTACAAAAGAAATTTAGATTAGCAGCATTAGCAATAATAACAGTAACAGAATCAACAACAGTTCAAGAAATCTAAAATACAAAGAAACTAAATGCCGTAGCACGGTTCCTCAATATAAAAACAACTAACCAACTTCCCATCACTGCTCAAGTACAACATCTAAATTTCTCCAACATACCACAAAAGTCGGCTGAATATATTAGTCACACACTATGTAGAACAAGCCGATAAATCGAGTCATGCTTAAGGAACACTGACTCTACTAAGCACCATCGTTCATATTTCAACCAACCCTTCTTCTAAAGATGATTTCTTGTCACCCGCAAGTAACCCATCAACCATTAATTCACTTTTCCTAAGGCTATAATTCCATCATTAGGTCCTGAACTCTCACGATTCCCACTACTCCAAGGTAATATCTTAATATAGGACTCTCGTTCTTTTCAACAGTCGCTCTTACTTGCTTTCTATAACAAGAACCATCTAATCGCAAAAATTCATTTCCAAAAATATCTGATAGGGATAAATAAATCCTGATTATGTAATTAAATATTACAATAATTATACATGATTTGGGCTGCTAGGCCCAATAAGAAGATGTATGACATTCAGACCAAAAAGGTCAACACATTGATCAGGCCTGATGGACCAGATGAGGCCTGATGGAACAAAGAAGGCCCAAAAGCCCTGATTATTTATTAATTTCGTAATTAATAAATAAGGGAGGAAAACAGCTATTAAGATAAGTCCTAGTGGGAATATAAATCCTTGTAGATTGGCCTCCAAGGAACCTCATGGGATAAGGAATCAGCTTCCTACTTCCTAGGACTCCTAAGTCTATCCTAATTCAGAGACTTGACCACCAAGTCTCCTATACCAAGTCCAATTCAAGGACTCCCCCATCTATATAAGGGGCCTTACCCCATAAATAAGAACTACATTTTTTGGCTTGATTCTTTAATTCACAGAGATATGTAGGCATCTCGTAAAGGCAGAGTTAAGCTACGAAACACGAGAGCAGCCATTAAAGGCCTTGAGCTCCCAAATCTTAGTAATAAATACAACAAATAATAACCTTAGTTTTTTATCCATAACATTTGGCGCCGTCTGTGGGAAAGCACAACAACAACCATGGCGAGAACACGGAGTAAAATTAGAGCTCTGGAGGAAGGAACACCATCGGGGACAACCCAGGTGATTTCTTCAACCGTCGAGATACCCCCTCACTCAACTTATGCATCTACTCAAGGGGAAGCCCAGATAGGGGCAACTCAACTTTAGCCACAAGGGACGATTCCACCGGCTATTCAAGGTACGAATCCTCAAGTTCAATAAGTACATGTACCTGTGAATTCTCGACCCGTCGGGTATGAATATTCAACCGTTATTACTACTAACCCCCCTTATGGGATGCCCCTTTACCCCGAGGTTGGAGGAAGTGAACATGCTGGGCGAAGTGAAGCACGAGGGCAATCGCCCCCTATATACGAGGTTTGGCTCCTATCCCCGAGGATCGGGAATTTTCTGGTCCTTACACTGAGAGAGACTCCGAATCTTTGGATGATGAAGTGGCCCCAAGAAGGAGGCGTGCTGGCAAAGAGCCGATGGCTGATGGAAGCCAACGCCCTCAAAGCACCCAAGGGGCGAATCCCCAAGAAGTGCAGGAAAGGATCAGGGCTCATGAGGCTGAGATTCAAAGGCTGAGGCGCGACTTGGAGGCGCACCAGACTACCAGACCCCAAACACCTCCTAGAGGGAGAAATCCTCCTCCCAGCATAGACCTGGATGGTCCGGTGCAGAGAAGGGCTGTTGTCCCAAGGGCTGATCCAAGCAATCTTTTTCCCCTTGGAGATCCTGATGATCCTACTCCACCCTTTACTGAAGGAATAATGAACGCCCATATTTCAAGGAAGTTCAAGATGCCAACTATCAAAGCTTATGATGGCCCGGGAGATCCCGCTAATCATGTTAGAACATTCTCTAATGCACTGCTGTTGCAGCCCGTGAATGATGCTATAAAGTGTCGGGCCTTCCCTCAAACCCTGTCGGGTATGGCTCAAAGGTGGTACAGTCGCTTGCCCCCAAACTCTATTGAGTCGTTCAGAGAATTAAGCCAGGCTTTTATTAAGCAATTCATCAGTGGGAGAGTTCATGAGAAAAGTTCTGCATCTCTTATGAGCATTGTGCAGGGGACAAAGGAATCCTTGAGAGATTACCTGAATCGTTTCACAAAGGAGGCTTTAAAAGTCCCAGACCTTGATGATAAGCTAGCCATGATAGCACTGCAAAAAGGAACTAGGGATGAGTTTTTTAAGATGTCCTTGGCCAAACGCCCCCCTGAAAGCATGTTGCAGCTCCAGGAGAGGGCAGGGAAGTATATCAAAGTCGAAGAAAGCATGAGGAAGACCGTAGTGAGTAATGAGCCCGCTGTAGGTAAGAAGCGGAAGACTGATCTGGAGTATATCGCTAAGGACAAGTATCCTAGAACTGAGCAAAACCCTGATTCAACCCCCAAGAAGGGAGGACCTGGGTAAAAGTTCACTGAATACGCTAAGCTGAATGCTCCTAGAAGCCAAATCTTGATGGAAATCGAGAAAGATCGAGATATTCGTTGGCCTAAGTCCCTAAAGGCTGATCCTGCCAAGCTAGACAAGAGCAAGTATTGCAGATTTCACAAAGATGTTAGTCATGACACCGATGAGTGTAGGCAGCTGAAAGATGAAATTGAGTTCCTCATTCGAAAAGGAAGATTGAACAAATATACTGGAGAAGGAGGGGATAGAAACAACAACGTGAGAATGAACTTTGATGACCGAAGGAGAGATCAAGAAGATCAGGGGCGAAATCCCCAACCTAGTGGACCGGTGACAAATTCAATCTTCAGAGGACCGCGCCCACAAGGGCCTGTGATCAACACAATTTTTGGAGGACCAACTGCTACAGGGTTATCAAAGAACTCCAGGAAAGCGTATGCTCGAGAAGTTTTGCATATTGTTGGGGAAGCCCCGAAGAGGGCTAGGATAGGAGTAACAATGTCTTTTGATGATTCTGATCTGGAGGGTGTGAAATTTCCCCATGACGACCCGTTGGTCATAACCCCGATAATAGGGAACAACCCGGTAAGAAGGGTCCTTGTGGATAATGGTGCTTCAGTGGATATTTTGCTCCATGACACCTTTTTAAGGATGGGATATAATGACTCCCAATTGACCCCAACCGATATGCCGATATATGGATTCGCAGGAGTGGAATGCCCCGTAGAAGGAATAATCAAGTTGCCAACAACCATAGGACAGGAACTAAGGCAAGCAACTCAGATGTTGGATTTTATGGTGGTGAAGGCTAGTTCGACCTACAACGCTATCATGGGAAGAACAGGGATACATGCCTTTAAGGCAATCCCTTCTTCCGACTCGAGATGGGATTGGAGAAGAAAGAGGAGATAAAAAAATGGCAAGAAGCTGTTATGTGGCCTCTTTGAGGGCAGATGGAGTTGGGGGGCAGGTTCTTCTCATTGAAGATCTGGATATCCGAGAAAATGATGAGAAAAGGGGAAAGCCAGTAGAAGACTTGGTTTCGATTCCTTTAGACCCCGATAATCCTGAGAGGATGACTTTTATTGGAGCCACATTAGAGGAGCCCCTTAGAGGGAAGTTGGTGAAGTTTTTGCAAGAAAATAGTGATGTTTTTGCATGGTCAACAGCTGATATGCCTGGTATAGACCCGAAACTGATTACTCACAAGCTGAATGTAGACCCAAATCGGAAGACTGTAAAACAAAAGAAAAGAAGTTTTGCTCCAGAAAGGCAAGAAGCTATAAAACAGGAAGTGGAGAAGCTCTTGGAGGCTGGTTTCATTGAGGAGATCCAATTTCCAGAGTGGTTGGCAAACCCTGTAATGGTGAAGAAGGCTAATGGAAAATGGAGGATGTGTATATACTTCACTGATCTGAATGATGCGTGCCCTAAAGACTGTTTTCCGTTGCCAAGAATTGATACTTTTATTGATGCCACTGCTGGGCATGATATGTTGAGCTTCATGGATGGATTTAGCGGATACAATCAGATTAAGATGCACGAGGATGACATTCCAAAGGTATCATTCATCACTGACTTTGGTGTTTATTGTTTTCTTGTTATGGCATTTGGTCTTAAGAATGCATGAGCCACCTATCAAAGGTTGGTAAATAAAATTTTTAAGGATCTTATTGGTAAGACTATGGAAGTCTATGTTGATGACATGTTAGTCAAGAGTCTAGTAAAGACTGATCATATAACCCATTTGAGGGAAGCTTTTGAGGTCCTGAGGTACCATAAGATGATGTTGAATCCTACAAAGTGTGCTTTCGGAGTAGGATCTGGAAATTTTTTGGGATTGATGGTCTCCAAGAGAGGGATCGAGGCTAACCCCGATAAAATAAAGGCAATCCTGGACATGGAACCACCAAAAACTGTCAAGGATGTTCAGAAGCTTACAGGAAGGGTTGCTGCGCTGGGACGATTCATCTCCAAGTCAGGAGACAAGTGCCTATCATTCTTTAAGTCCCTAAAAAATATTAAGGACTTTGTATGGAGTGAGGAAAACCAGAAGGCTTTTGAAGAATTGAAGAAATATATGGCACAGGCCCCGTTGTTGGCCAATCCAGCTTTAAATGAAGTTTTATTCTTGTACTTGGCTATTTTAGAGAGTGCCTTGAGCGCTGTGTTGGTTAAGGAGGAACTAAAAGTCCAGAAACCCGTATACTATGTCAGCAAAATTCTGCATGGTGCTGAGTTAAATTATTCAACTATCGAGAAATTTGCTCTAGCCTTGGTAATGGCTTCGAGAAAGCTGCGTCCTTACTTTCAGGCTCATCGGATTGAGGTGCTAACGAATCAGCCCCTGAGAAATATCATTCACAGTCCCAAGGCAAGTGGGAGATTGATTAAGTGGGCAATAGAGTTGGGAGAGTTCGATCTCAAGTATAAGCCACGAACGGCATTAAAAGCCCAGGCACTAGCTGACTTCGTGGTGGAATGTACTATACCCAACCAAGAAGTCGGGGGGCAGGAAGATACCGTACCTCAAGACAAGGAAGTCGATAATGGGCACAAAGAGAAGGATGATAAGGAGAAAGAATATTGGGTTCTCTGTTTTGATGGAGCATCAAAAATGAATTCAAGTGGAGCAGGTTTGGTCTTGCAAAGCCATGACGGGTTCTTAATTGAGTATGCTATGAAGCTGTACTTCCCAACCACAAACAATGAGGCAGAATATGAAGCACTGATAGCTGGTCTTGGCCTAGCTAGGACACTTAGAGTAAAAAACTTAAAGGTCTGTGGAGACTCGAAGCTGATCATATCCCAGGTAAAGGGAGAATTTGAGGTAAGGGATGATACAATGGCTAAGTATGTCCGCCTAGTAAGGGCTGTGATGACCCAATTTAAGGAATGCCATGTTGAGCACATTCCAAGGGAGGAAAATGCTAAGGCAGATGCATTATCAAAGTTTGCTTCATCTGAGATAGAAGAAAGTTCAAGGAGTGTATACTATCGCGTTTTGAAAACACGAAGCATTGATGTTAAGCTTGTGGCTCCTATAGGCCTGGGGATGTCATGGATTGATCCCATTAAGGCTCATATTCAAACCGGCTGGTTGCCAAACGATGCTACTGAAGCACGAAAATTGGTTGTTCGAGCACTAAGATACTTTTTCATAGATGGAATTCTGTATAAAAGATCTTTCGTGGTTCCCTACTTAAGATGTCTCAGGCCTGATTAGGCTCGCTTGGCTCTTGAAGAAGTACATGAAGGCATATGTGGACAACACTTGGGGGCAGGGCCTTGGCTCATAAGATAACCCGTTTAGGCTTTTATTGGCCAGAAATGATGGCTGACGCCAAAGAATATGTGAAGAAGTGTGACCGCTGTCAGAAGCATGCACCTGTTGCTAGACAACCCCCTAGATGCTGACCTCTACCAACTCGCCCATCCCCTTTGCTATGTGGGGAATGGATATTCTGGGGCCTTTCCCATGGCCACGACACAAAGAAAGCTTCTGATTGTAGCCATTGATTATTTCACCAAGTGGATTGAAGCCAAACCCTTGGCCAAAATTACAACTAACCAGGTTGCACAATTCCTGTGGGAAAATATTATGTGCCGTTATGGAATTCCCCGCATCCTAGTCATCGATAATGGAACACAATTCAATAACGAGGAATTCAAGAAGTATTGTGAAGAAAATGAAATTGAGTTACGGTTCACCTCTGTGGCTCACCCGCAAGCCAATGGGCAAGCGGAGGTAGAAAATCGAATAATCCTGGATGGACTAAAGAAGAGGATCAAGAAATCAAGAAATAACTGGGTGGATGAGATACTTCCAATATTATGGGCCTATAGGACTACCTGTAGAGTCACGACTGGAGCAACTCCCTTCATGTTGGCATATGGGGCAGAAGCAGTTGTTCCCGTGGAGATATCACATTCCTCTCCAAGGATTCAAGCTTTCAATGCTGGGGAAAATGAGGAAGGACAAAGGTTGGCTCTGGACTTAATTGATGAAGTGCGAGATGAGGCACATGCAAAGATAGTAGAGTATCAGAAAAAGGCTTCGTTCTACTACAACCTAAGGGTTAAAGAAAGGTTCTTCAAACAGGGTGACCTAGTCTTGAGGAAGGTGGAAGCTTCTGGTCTAGGGCAGAAAGGGAAACTTGCCCCAAATTGGGAAGGGCCATATAAGGTCAAGAGTGTACAAGGTAGAGGAACCTACAAGCTGAAGACTATGGATGGTGTTGAAGTCTCAAGAACTTAGCATGCACAAAACCTGAAGGTTTACTATGTGTGAAGCCATTAAAAATGATTCTCACTTGTCAAGGTGACAAGTAGGTTGAAAAGCACCTTGAAGCTTTGATTGCTTAGGATTTACATGTTTTAGCTTTATTTTTTAGGATTATTAGGAGTGGTGTAAGGGATGAATCCCAAGAGTTGCCATAAACTTGTTTTACAATTGTTTAGTTCATCTTATTATAGAACTATTTGGTGCATACTATTATATGATTAAGTTTGCTTATCTATTTTAGTACAAGTACGGGGAAAATAGGAGATAGCTTTTACAAGGCTAGCAAACTAACAGTACAAGTACTTGAAAAGGATAGTAGAAAAGCAAACAAATAACTTAAAATAACATAATAAATGTAACACCCCCAGATCCGGGGTCGGGGATCCGGGTCGTCACGGTCTTTCTTTCCACAATATCACTTCACTTAATTAATAAATAACCTTATGCTGTGACCCCACACTAACACACACCACAACCCGTTATAGTCTCAGAGATGAAATTTAAATAAGTACAAGTCTTTGAATCCACAATTTAAAAGTTATTACAACCCAAAATGATTACTTGATAAATTTACAGTTAATTGCCATTATCTGCCACAAGTTATAATTATACATAATTGATTCTCAAAAGTAGATGGTCTGATCTACAATAGATCTACCTCTGCAGCTATAGCAGCTACAACATCAACGGGAAGACACAGGACGCTTCCCACGCGCTTGCGCTGGGTCTGCTGGAGTCTGGCCATCTTTCCTAACTGTTGTTGTGTGATGAAGAAATAAAGCAAGGGTGAGCAGCAAGCCCACCAAAATAATATGTATAATGATTTACAATTTATGAGCCTACTCATAATACTCATGAAAGTCTTGGTCAAAAGAAATGAACCAAGTTTGATATCTTAATGCGATGAAGTCGCAAAATATTCAGTATATATACATATATACTTTTCAAAATATTGGAAGTCCTCTTCCATGCATAATACACACAGAATTCCAGTGTATAACTGTATAAAAATATCGTTGCAAGGTGATCTCATATATCTAACCTTGTCTCAACGTTTTTCTGAAAATCTTTGTCATGCCTAAGATAATCATTTACTAGATATAAGTTTAAAAGATGAAGTTACAAAATACTCCAATATACTTATATCTTTTCCAAATACTACTTGAACTACCACCATTCAAGTTATAATTAGTTTCCAAAGTTCATCACATAGACGAGACTACAAGATAATACTTGAATAGATTCAACCTTTAAAATATCATCAAAATAAAATGAAGTTATGAGATACTTCATTTGATGCAAACATTATTTTGAAAACTTGACCCTGCCAACACTCAACAATCGCCCAACCGCAGCCTTTCTATCGAAGTGCTTTGGGTAGTGTTGCAGAAATATCCAATTGGATGATGAACTCATTACGGGAGTTTACCGCGCCAGGAAGACCACTTACGATGATCAGTCGTAGTAGTACAACCCCACCATTTTCTACATGTAGAGGAGAACCTGTCGGATTTACTTGTCTACCGAACACTGAACTCCTAAGGAATGGACCGCCTTAGCGGAACTTCCAGGCCATTTGGGCCAATATAATAAGGCTGGGCCGGCGCTACTCGACCACTTACGCCACTCCTAGTTCAGATGAAATCCATGACTCTGAAACGTAAAGCTCGTTTCCCCCTTTCCCCAAGTAGAAACTTGTTGATACGGCTCCACCAAGAAGTCGTACCTAGTTGGAAAGGAAAACTCACCGATATTTCCCAGGCGATGCCTGTTAATGGATTAACTTGTTCCAAGAATTTTACTTCCCGAATATTGGGTAAGTAATCAAAAACTCTTTTACCAAGACAGCAACCTTGTTGCGAATATAAAACACACCATCGAGCCGGATCCCCCAGGTTTTGAGCGAGTATTTAAATCCCCTTTTTAAAAGGAAGATCTTAAATATAAAAATAGTTTTGGGATCCGCTCTAACTTTTGAAAATCATTTTAAAGACTCGAAAACACTTTAAAGAGTGTTTGGAGTAAAAC
Organism: Apium graveolens; assembly: GCF_009905375.1. NCBI lineage: Eukaryota > Viridiplantae > Streptophyta > Magnoliopsida > Apiales > Apiaceae > Apium > Apium graveolens. Next base: position 104,636,617 of record NC_133653.1, on the reverse strand, counting down.
TGATTTAATGAAGTAAATCAGTCCCCAGAATATTTAGAAAATGTCTGAATATTATTATTTAAATAATATTCCCATAAAAATAATCTTTATAAAATAATTGAAGTAGAAGTATTAAAACTTATACTTGAAATGAATAGCAAATAATCAAAGATATACTTATACGAAAGTAATATCTTTATTTGAATAATCAAAAATAAGTTTGATTATCGACACCTTATTCTTTAATAAATTAAAGAATATATCTCAGCAAATAATCGGAGTCATAGATCCTCAAATGAATATTCAAATAATATTCAATAAATAAAATACTCTGAGTCATAATACCTCGAATGAATATTATAAATAATATTCATTAAATAAAATAAAGGAGTCATACATCCTCAAATGAATATTCAAATAATATTCAATAAATAAATAAAAGGAGTCATAAGTCCTCGAATGAATATTCAAAATAATATTCATTTAAATAAATAAAAGGAGTCATAAGTCCTCGAATGAATATTCAAAATAATATTCATTAATAAAATAAAGTTTAAAGTTATCGAATAAACCTTATTCGATTAATAGTTTGGAAAACTATAACCATATATATATATATAAATATATATATATATATATCCATATCCCTATATACAAGATTACTCGGGATCCTCGACTCCCGGTTTTAGAAAATATTTTCACCTTTGGGTCCCTATTCTAAGGGTATATGCAAGATACAACTATCCTCTAGCATAGGTATTATCAAATAACCAACAGATATAAATTTCAAGAATATGAAACAGGCATGCATATATACCATATCACATGCTACAATATATCGCAAGAATTTGCTAATAACAATCATGCACTATCGCAAGATAATGCATATACATATATTTACATCACAACAACAGTTATAACTGGTAGAAAACTTGCCTGAGCGACTGGGGGTTACGAATGGCTCGGGACGAGTCTGGTAACCTATAAACAACAAGTAAGTTGGAATTAAACCAAAATCACTTGTAATTCTATACTTTAACTAACTTAGACTCTAACGCTTGTTTTGCGCTCACTAATTCGCTTAAGTCACTCGGGTACCCTCGGCTCCACCATTTTTAATAATTTAACCTTTACGAGTTTTAAAGCGATTCCTTCGCGAGTGACTTACCAACTGCCTAAAACACTTACCATAAATGTTTCATGCATTAATTAACCCTTTTTGGTCTTTAACCTACAATTCAAAGTAAGGCGAGGGAACAAAGTTTCGTTCGTGAAACGCCGTTACCTGAAACGGTCGTTTCTCCTAAACCGTAAATCGGAATCGAACGAACTACATATCAAAACGAAGCTCATAACATGAGCTATCTAAACATGGCAGTGGTCACAATCTAGCAGGGGGTTCTCGGGTCCTAATGCTATGCACAAAAACAGTCCAAAGAAAATCGGACGTTACGACGGCTATGTTTACGCGATTTCCCATTTTTAAACTATCCACAATCAACACAAACCATCCTCAAATCCAACACACAACAAACACCCATCCTTATCACATCATAACAATCCCAACAAATCCACATTAACCATTTATACTATTCTTTATCATGAATTTAAACTACACTTAAGTTCATTAATCAACAACCAAGATTTACAACTTCAAAAACAACCCAAAACCCATTAATCTCTACATACACAATCATCAAGTCTCTCATGAACTCTAATACTCATTTTATGCTCTTAACTTTCAATAACAAAGCTTGGTTAAGAGATTATACCTTCCTTGGAGAGTGGAGAATCAAGGGGATGGCTTGGAATCATCTTTAAAGCCCTTATCCAAGCTTAATCTAAACAAAACTTCAAGAACACAAATTTTAGTTCTTGAAAACACTATTCACCATCTTCTTTGATGATTTATAGTAAAAGATTGGCTTGGAATTAGAAGCTTAAACTTATAGGAAGTATGTAACTTAACTAGGAGAAGCTAGGATAATTACCTTGGAAAATAACAAGTGGAGGAGCTTGGACTTTCAAAATTTAAGAAAAGAACCCGAGAGGTTTATGAAGAAGAAGAGAGAATTTTGTGTTTTGCCTTGTCTTGATCTTTTGGTTGGTTGATTTGGTTTTGTTTTTGATTTAGTAAAGTACCTTCTTGCCCTTGGATTTGTGTGGTTACAAAGCCACCACACCTCCTCCTTCCCATGTCATGCTTATCTCATCCACATGATGTCATCCTTCCTTCCTTGTCTTCTTTCTATTGGTTGGATGACATCGTTCCCATTAATCCCTTTGATTAACTTCCTAATCGTTTGCCTAATGACCGCTGATCTGCTATACGGTTCGCTTAACTTTCGTTCTCGTTTATCGTTTGAAGGATCATACCCGGGATCTTATTACTTAGGTTCCCTTAACCTTTCTCAATACATTGTATTCCTTTTATGATCCTCTCTTATAATCCTTTAATTTAAATCCTTTTTATCCTGTTACCTTATACTCAATTCTCTCCGTATATTGTGGATTTCCGGGAAAAATCAAAGTGTTCGGAATTGGATTCTGACGATCTTTACATACACTTATATACTTCATAGAGTACTAATAACATCCCAGAATATCCATAACAGAACCCCTACATAGTGTGGCGTGAAAAGTTTTCTCGATCAGCAAAAACACTATTCATAAGGGTTTCAAATTTTCTCAAAAATTGGGGTTATTACAGTCTCCCCTCCTTAAAAGGATTCCGTCCCGGAATCAGATAGAAATGAATAGGGATACTTTCTTAGCATTACACTTTCTAACTCTCGAGTCAATTTTCCCACATTGTGGTTCTACCACCAAACTCTGCCTAGTTTGATAATCCTTCTCCTAAGCACTTGTTCCTTTTTACTCTATAACCCTTCCTGGTTGCTCCATATAGGTTACGTCGGGTTACATATCTATGCGCTCATATGCCTCTATTTGTCTGGCATCTGAATTACACTTCCTTAACATTAATACGTGGAACACGTTATGAACTTGCTACAGGTTCGGGGGTAGGGCTAGCTCATATGCTAACTTCCCAAACGTCTTAATATATCCAAGGGTCCAACAAATTATAGACTTAGCTTTCCTTTCTTTCCGAACCTCATCAATCCTTTCCAAGGGATACCTATAACATTACTAGGTCCCCTATTTCATACTCTTTATCCTTCCGTGTCAAATCAACATACTTATCATGTCCATCTTGGGCTACTACCAGCCGTCCTCTGATTAGATCTATCATATCCTTGGTCTTTTGGACTACTGCGGGTCCGAGCATCTTGCGCTCTACAACTTCATCCTAACATAAGGGAGATCGACATTGTCTTCCCTCAAGGATCTCATAAGGCGACATCTCGCTAATGACATATGATCTATTGTCGTAAGATAACTCAATCCGAATTAAGTGATCATTCCAAATTCTTTCAAGTCTATTACACAGACTCTCATTTTGCTTTTAACATTAGAGCTTCTGCTTCTCAATACCCATTCTTTTCCAGTTCGTAATCGCTACTACCTTCCGTTCCTAATATTATACTGGTTATACTTTTGCTCGTTAGCGTTCTATAACCTTTTAATAACCACGTCAACCTTAGTATCACGAATGTGTTCCCATTCCGCATACTACCACCACTTTATTACTCCTTTTTCAGTTGCTTCTATTTTCCAAAATTTGATCAATCAAATAGAAGTAAAGGAATTTGTTGAGAGATCACTAAGATCATGAACACTTGTTATATCGCATAGTTAGTACAGAAGGTGGCCAGCCTTTAGTACTTGACAAGCAATTAAACAATAGCTGGTATCCTACTAGGCTTCTATCACACAGATAGATAGTCATTCGGCAATACCTCCCCTTTCTGGAAGGGTTGTTCTTCTCAGCTTACATGAAATGAAAAGAAGAGAAAAGAACGAACTGAAGAGAATTGTATATATGAAAAAAAAAATATACTGCCACAAAATATCTGGCTTGGAATCTACCTCTGAACTATAGAGGTTTGTCATAGGAGAACAAAATATATATGTATTTATATCAACATCAAGTATTATAGCATCGTATTTCACGTGCCTAAATATTTTCGCTATCCCGTCCATCATTCTATGGACCCATGCCCTTCCTCGAGCTTATACACAATTACCTTTGAAACTCCCTCGACATCGAAAATCGAACCTGGGATCTCATTCTAGACATCATCGTTACTAGAATTCTATGCTTGCACCGCAACCTTCCTCGTATAATAATACGACTCCCTATTGATAAGAAAGAATAATGATTCACTAGGTAGACACTCTACTTAATTAGTCTATCGATGATAACTTATACACTACCACGACCCGATTAGTGGTACTCAATCTCAACACCCATTCCAATACAACTCTCACGGTTGTAATCAGCTCAATACTCGCAGAATCATTGCTGCCTCACTATGGTCCACCACTGACCTACTGTAGTCATTCATTTTCCATGAAGTCTTAATAGCTAACCATACGGAGTCCATACATCTCGTATCTAATTCTCCTAAGGAGTTAACATAACCACCAATCACAATTCATGAAGAACACTCCAAACTCTGACGTACTTTCATGACATGAAGTAGATAAAATTGCAGAAGAGTTTCAACCAAAGCAACGATAGCAGGTTAATACCATTCTTAATCATATGCCTTAAATGGAAGACTTAACTCAAAGGTTCGTCTAGTCCTTTTTGAAACATGGTCCTGGCTTATCTCAAGATAGGACCTTCTAAGATAGATAGCCCGTTCATGGCGATTACACGAATTAAACCTTTACTAACTACTATTACGGTTGGGTATTGCACAGTCATCAGAAGGAATGTCAATCTTCCAAACCATAATACAACCTTCACAGTTTTAACCATCATCACTGTATTCCTTTGGCACAAGTGCCTATAATTATCCTCTTACCTTTAAAGTGTCGGCCACCTCTTTGGCCTTTCCTGATAGTACAATTTCCTTACAGTCAATGTCATTTTAACCACCTCCAAATAAATTTTCTACCTTATTTCAATCACAGCTTATGTGAAGATGTCTTCCTTAAAATCTGATGAGTAAAAAAAAAAATCACCATTTTTCCATAAGTTATTGCCTCAATCTTTAGAGGTTAATCACTGTCACGACTGACTCTCAATCATACTTAGAACATCTTTTATCTTAAGTCCTAATTGCCTAGAACAATTTCGACCATTACTGGTTCGATCCATACTTTCTCGTGGTTTAACACGTGCCCCACTTGGCAACATCATAATTACGTCATATTTCCTTTATCAACATTTCTATTCTTGAGAATTTCGAATATTACCTTTCTCCCTGTAAAACCTCTAAGGTTATCCTTCAATCGTTCCTCCTGTATTCCCTAGATACAGGGCATATCAAAATACCATTTACTAATACTAGAACCATTGTCTATATACTTCTGAAAAATTTCTCCACTGATTCTTAAAGGTTGTTGCTACCTTAACCCTTTCCCAATCATACCGTCAAAACTCATACTGTCCCTATTAAGGGTGAAATGCCAACCTTTATGCATTCCCCTAGGATTCATTTTAAGTTACCGATGTTCTATCCTTAATTCCACCTTTAAAAGGTACCTGCATCCTTCCATGGATAAATCAAGTCATATATCCCTGATAAGGGTATCTTATTCAATCATTACCACCTTGATAGTACATGTCTAATTTCACAATAACGTCTGTATTCAAAATGAGGTTAATAAATATGGCCTCCAAAAGATAACAACGGTTATCCGCTTGTCTTGCCTAATTTGGTAACGATAACAAGGATGACCTGGAAGATATTGGTCATGTTCAACGTGAACTTCTTCTTAATAATTCCTTATTTACTTTTGTTGTTTATCTCAACAGTCATCTCAATGTTGGGATATCTTTCATATCTGGCGTCTCCCTTTCTGGGTATCATGCCATTGGTCTTACACTTTACCTTCTTGAAGGTCACTTCCTTCACCCAATTTTCTTAATTTCTTACTTTATTGTCTCCTCAGTCTATCCGCGTCTCATTATTTATCCTTCGAATTATCTCAAGGTTTCCTCGAATCTTCCCAACTTAAAACAGGGGATAAAATATATGTATCTCTTATACCTTCAACCATCGATTTAACTCATGGTGAACCACTCTCATCCGGACGATTACCTACTTTTCTATTTCTATTTCTATGAGTCTTTAGGGTTTCCTCATACCCAACTCCCTTATCATTCCTCAAACTCTCTTGCCTTTATATTCCTTTCTTTTATCATTATTTCATGAACCAACACAACATAAGCATTGATTTCAAACATCCCGTCATTCTGGATTCGTGTCCTCAGAACGAATCTTGACAACTTTTACAACTTAGATTCATAATTTATCATACTCATCCACTTTTGTTCTAGCTCCAAAGCTTTTACACTATCTCCTTATCTTTGGGAATTACTTTCCCGAAAACAATTGACTGAACTTAAATCAGTTTATTCTAACCTCTGGCTCCGTGCCTTTCTTGGTCTTTTACCAGCGGGTGGTCTCTCTCTTAGGAGGGTAAGTGACAAAAACAGTCTTTTGTGGTTCGTCAATCATTCAGAATCTCAAATGATTCCTCTATTTCCTTTAGCCAGGCCCTTGCCTCGACTAGGTCAACCTGTTCCTTGGAACTCTGAGAGCTTAGAGACTTAAATGTCCCAAAAGAATTTCCTATCGCATTGTTTCCTCAAGGTGGTGGTTGGGGATAACAGTCTAAGTTCTGTCTAGACAGGTCCATGAATTGCCGTATAGGAGTACCGTCTCGGGTCTCCTTTCCTTACTCGGCTTTCTGTTTCCTTAGTATGAAATGTTTCATCCTACTCCCCATAATTGGGGTCATCTTTTAATTTAAAATCCTCATTTTACACTCCATTATGTCATGGGTTCCTTCTATCTTGATGGCGACCTCCCTGACTATCACGTTCAGGGTTTGCTCTAAATCTTATTCCTCAAACTATGGCTCTCATCTAAGTTCTCATCCTTACGCTCTTGAACTTTCGGAACCCAAATTCTATAGGAATACCTCATTATTCCCTTATCATCTTTCTCGGTATTAATCTCATATCTATTTGTTGGCTCTCTGCCTTCATTCATCACTTTTACTGGCACAATATTTTCTTTTCCAATAATTCGGGCTGTATTGCAATCTCAAACAGCTTTTCGGTACCGGCTCCGGTTACCTTCACTTCTATTTCCATTTTCTCAAAATCTCTTATAAACTCCCCAAAAGACATTATCATCTTGAGTCTCTCCTTTTTACTAAGGGCATCAGCCACCATATTGGCTTTCCCCGAATGATAACGAATCTCCCAATCATAATTCTTGATTAGCTCTAACCGCCTCCTCTGGCGTATGTTGAGCTCTTTCTATGTAAGAATGTACTAGAGCACTTATGGTTTGTGTAAATCTTGCACTTCTCCCCATACAAGTAGTGCCTCCAATCTTTAGGGAAAAACTATTGCCACGAGCCCAAGCTCATGGGCGGGGATATCAAATTTCATATTACCTTAATTGTCTTGACGCAGACGCGATTATCTTACCGTGCTGCATAAGCACGCACCCTAAGCCCTAGTGCGAAGCGTCACTATACTTCACAAATCTCCTTTTCCATCCGGCAATGCCAGCATAGGGGCCATCACCAATCTTTGCTTCAGTTCTTGAAAGCTGTTCTCGTATTTCTCTGTCCATTCAAACTTCTCAGTCTTACGAGTAAGCCGCGTTAAAGAGGCTACTATCTTTACAACTTGAACGAACCTCCGGTAGAGACCGGCCAATCCTACCTCTGGTAGTCGACCAAACCATGGTCATCAATTCATCAGTGGTCCTTTATCCAATCCTGTCAGGATCCTCCATGGGATCCTCCTCAACAACTATCCCTTCTAGGACAACATCATCAACCGCTACATCCTCACTATCAACATCATCCGGTCCTGCATTAGGACACTCTATCGGATCCGCAATCCGATCTCCAATTAGTAATAAAATATCATCGCGATGTTGCTCCTCAACCTCAGGGTTCGGAGTCCCGCTACCATATACGATAACGAACTACGCTCCTATCACGATATTTATAAGGGTTCCCATAAGGGTTTTAACTGTCAGTGCTACGTTAGGTAGCCCGACTATGAACTTGGCAAGAGTTCTTATTATTTTAGTGAACTTATTATCTTAACGTCCCATCATCTCTGAGGTTTATAACGCTTAGCTCTGATACCATTTCTGTAACACCCCCAGATCCGGGGTCGGGGATCCGGGTCGTCACGGTCTTTCTTTCCACAATATCACTTCACTTAATTAATAAATAACCTTATGCTGTGACCCCACACTAACACACACCACAACCCGTTATAGTCTCAGAGATGAAATTTAAATAAGTACAAGTCTTTGAATCCACAATTTAAAAGTTATTACAACCCAAAATGATTACTTGATAAATTTACAGTTAATTGCCATTATCTGCCACAAGTTATAATTATACATAATTGATTCTCAAAAGTAGATGGTCTGATCTACAATAGATCTACCTCTGCAGCTATAGCAGCTACAACATCAACGGGAAGACACAGGACGCTTCCCACGCGCTTGCGCTGGGTCTGCTGGAGTCTGGCCATCTTTCCTAACTGTTGTTGTGTGATGAAGAAATAAAGCAAGGGTGAGCAGCAAGCCCACCAAAATAATATGTATAATGATTTACAATTTATGAGCCTACTCATAATACTCATGAAAGTCTTGGTCAAAAGAAATGAACCAAGTTTGATATCTTAATGCGATGAAGTCGCAAAATATTCAGTATATATACATATATACTTTTCAAAATATTGGAAGTCCTCTTCCATGCATAATACACACAGAATTCCAGTGTATAACTGTATAAAAATATCGTTGCAAGGTGATCTCATATATCTAACCTTGTCTCAACGTTTTTCTGAAAATCTTTGTCATGCCTAAGATAATCATTTACTAGATATAAGTTTAAAAGATGAAGTTACAAAATACTCCAATATACTTATATCTTTTCCAAATACTACTTGAACTACCACCATTCAAGTTATAATTAGTTTCCAAAGTTCATCACATAGACGAGACTACAAGATAATACTTGAATAGATTCAACCTTTAAAATATCATCAAAATAAAATGAAGTTATGAGATACTTCATTTGATGCAAACATTATTTTGAAAACTTGACCCTGCCAACACTCAACAATCGCCCAACCGCAGCCTTTCTATCGAAGTGCTTTGGGTAGTGTTGCAGAAATATCCAATTGGATGATGAACTCATTACGGGAGTTTACCGCGCCAGGAAGACCACTTACGATGATCAGTCGTAGTAGTACAACCCCACCATTTTCTACATGTAGAGGAGAACCTGTCGGATTTACTTGTCTACCGAACACTGAACTCCTAAGGAATGGACCGCCTTAGCGGAACTTCCAGGCCATTTGGGCCAATATAATAAGGCTGGGCCGGCGCTACTCGACCACTTACGCCACTCCTAGTTCAGATGAAATCCATGACTCTGAAACGTAAAGCTCGTTTCCCCCTTTCCCCAAGTAGAAACTTGTTGATACGGCTCCACCAAGAAGTCGTACCTAGTTGGAAAGGAAAACTCACCGATATTTCCCAGGCGATGCCTGTTAATGGATTAACTTGTTCCAAGAATTTTACTTCCCGAATATTGGGTAAGTAATCAAAAACTCTTTTACCAAGACAGCAACCTTGTTGCGAATATAAAACACACCATCGAGCCGGATCCCCCAGGTTTTGAGCGAGTATTTAAATCCCCTTTTTAAAAGGAAGATCTTAAATATAAAAATAGTTTTGGGATCCGCTCTAACTTTTGAAAATCATTTTAAAGACTCGAAAACACTTTAAAGAGTGTTTGGAGTAAAACTGATTTAATGAAGTAAATCAGTCCCCAGAATATTTAGAAAATGTCTGAATATTATTATTTAAATAATATTCCCATAAAAATAATCTTTATAAAATAATTGAAGTAGAAGTATTAAAACTTATACTTGAAATGAATAGCAAATAATCAAAGATATACTTATACGAAAGTAATATCTTTATTTGAATAATCAAAAATAAGTTTGATTATCGACACCTTATTCTTTAATAAATTAAAGAATATATCTCAGCAAATAATCGGAGTCATAGATCCTCAAATGAATATTCAAATAATATTCAATAAATAAAATACTCTGAGTCATAATACCTCGAATGAATATTATAAATAATATTCATTAAATAAAATAAAGGAGTCATACATCCTCAAATGAATATTCAAATAATATTCAATAAATAAATAAAAGGAGTCATAAGTCCTCGAATGAATATTCAAAATAATATTCATTTAAATAAATAAAAGGAGTCATAAGTCCTCGAATGAATATTCAAAATAATATTCATTAATAAAATAAAGTTTAAAGTTATCGAATAAACCTTATTCGATTAATAGTTTGGAAAACTATAACCATATATATATATATAAATATATATATATATATATATATCCATATCCCTATATACAAGATTACTCGGGATCCTCGACTCCCGGTTTTAGAAAATATTTTCACCTTTGGGTCCCTATTCTAAGGGTATATGCAAGATACAACTATCCTCTAGCATAGGTATTATCAAATAACCAACAGATATAAATTTCAAGAATATGAAACAGGCATGCATATATACCATATCACATGCTACAATATATCGCAAGAATTTGCTAATAACAATCATGCACTATCGCAAGATAATGCATATACATATATTTACATCACAACAACAGTTATAACTGGTAGAAAACTTGCCTGAGCGACTGGGGGTTACGAATGGCTCGGGACGAGTCTGGTAACCTATAAACAACAAGTAAGTTGGAATTAAACCAAAATCACTTGTAATTCTATACTTTAACTAACTTAGACTCTAACGCTTGTTTTGCGCTCACTAATTCGCTTAAGTCACTCGGGTACCCTCGGCTCCACCATTTTTAATAATTTAACCTTTACGAGTTTTAAAGCGATTCCTTCGCGAGTGACTTACCAACTGCCTAAAACACTTACCATAAATGTTTCATGCATTAATTAACCCTTTTTGGTCTTTAACCTACAATTCAAAGTAAGGCGAGGGAACAAAGTTTCGTTCGTGAAACGCCGTTACCTGAAACGGTCGTTTCTCCTAAACCGTAAATCGGAATCGAACGAACTACATATCAAAACGAAGCTCATAACATGAGCTATCTAAACATGGCAGTGGTCACAATCTAGCAGGGGGTTCTCGGGTCCTAATGCTATGCACAAAAACAGTCCAAAGAAAATCGGACGTTACGACGGCTATGTTTACGCGATTTCCCATTTTTAAACTATCCACAATCAACACAAACCATCCTCAAATCCAACACACAACAAACACCCATCCTTATCACATCATAACAATCCCAACAAATCCACATTAACCATTTATACTATTCTTTATCATGAATTTAAACTACACTTAAGTTCATTAATCAACAACCAAGATTTACAACTTCAAAAACAACCCAAAACCCATTAATCTCTACATACACAATCATCAAGTCTCTCATGAACTCTAATACTCATTTTATGCTCTTAACTTTCAATAACAAAGCTTGGTTAAGAGATTATACCTTCCTTGGAGAGTGGAGAATCAAGGGGATGGCTTGGAATCATCTTTAAAGCCCTTATCCAAGCTTAATCTAAACAAAACTTCAAGAACACAAATTTTAGTTCTTGAAAACACTATTCACCATCTTCTTTGATGATTTATAGTAAAAGATTGGCTTGGAATTAGAAGCTTAAACTTATAGGAAGTATGTAACTTAACTAGGAGAAGCTAGGATAATTACCTTGGAAAATAACAAGTGGAGGAGCTTGGACTTTCAAAATTTAAGAAAAGAACCCGAGAGGTTTATGAAGAAGAAGAGAGAATTTTGTGTTTTGCCTTGTCTTGATCTTTTGGTTGGTTGATTTGGTTTTGTTTTTGATTTAGTAAAGTACCTTCTTGCCCTTGGATTTGTGTGGTTACAAAGCCACCACACCTCCTCCTTCCCATGTCATGCTTATCTCATCCACATGATGTCATCCTTCCTTCCTTGTCTTCTTTCTATTGGTTGGATGACATCGTTCCCATTAATCCCTTTGATTAACTTCCTAATCGTTTGCCTAATGACCGCTGATCTGCTATACGGTTCGCTTAACTTTCGTTCTCGTTTATCGTTTGAAGGATCATACCCGGGATCTTATTACTTAGGTTCCCTTAACCTTTCTCAATACATTGTATTCCTTTTATGATCCTCTCTTATAATCCTTTAATTTAAATCCTTTTTATCCTGTTACCTTATACTCAATTCTCTCCGTATATTGTGGATTTCCGGGAAAAATCAAAGTGTTCGGAATTGGATTCTGACGATCTTTACATACACTTATATACTTCATAGAGTACTAATAACATCCCAGAATATCCATAACAGAACCCCTACATAGTGTGGCGTGAAAAGTTTTCTCGATCAGCAAAAACACTATTCATAAGGGTTTCAAATTTTCTCAAAAATTGGGGTTATTACAATAAACCCCGAAGGGTAATAAGTTCTGAATACGACTAAGTCAATACATAGAAAGCCACGATGGGCCAAATAAGAAAAACAAACTACTCAAAGATCCTTGAAAAAGTCATCATCAATGTTTCCTTCATCGGCAGCAGTAGAAGAAGGAACTGGCGTAGGATCAGCATCTCGAGGAGAAACCGCTGCGGCCTCAGTAGAAGTAGTAAGAGTAGGAGAAAGAGGAATATCATCAAGAAAAGGCTCTTTCCCAGGAATAACAGGGACTGGATAGGCGGTGAGAGTCACCTCCGGAATCTTCTTCCCAATCTCCTCCACTATCTTCTCCCAACAGCTAGAAAAGGTCTCCGGGAAGTTAGCATCGTACTCAGCATTTAGGACATCCTGAAAGTCCTGAGATGCCTTATACTCAGCTATCACCTCAGCCCGGGCCCTCTGAGCATCCATCTCCAGCTTACGAACTTTATCCTTTTCATCCGCCAACTCCTTCTCTACCTCACGGAAACGAGTGAAGTTGGCCTCGGAAGCCTTGAGGTACCTGTCCCTATCTCTCTCAGCAATAGTTAGGCTAGTCCTCACATCCTTCAAATTGTGAAGGGCAGCCTGGAGATAGGTATTCATATATACGAGCATATCCAAATACAGTAAGTAAGTATGAAAGAATTAAAAAATAGTTAAAAAAGAAGACAAGGAAGAGGCTTACAGAAGCCACGGCCTGAGCACCCAGACGCTCAATCTGTAGGTCATCAGAAGACTCTACAATCTCAGCCCTGTCACGAGGCGTAATCACACTCTCAGACCAAACAACGGCAGCCTCGGAACTCCCTACCACTGTGTCCCTCCTCTGAAGGCCCCAAGTGACGGTGAAAGGAGAGGTATCCTCATCAAGGCTAAGAGGCCTCTGGGATAAAAAGGTAGGGACGGCCTCCTGAACTGTGACTGAAGGGCCGTCACCAATCCTAACCCGCTTGTCGCGGTGGGTCTCAATAGCAGAGCCCTTGGCAGCACGGGCCTCCCGCTTCTTGAAGATCGTGTCCAAAGCTGCCCTAGCTGCAGAAAGATACAGGCACGTAAGAAGAAGGACAAATAAGGAATTAAGAAAATGGAACAAAAAGGGGAAAGAAATACCCTCGGGACCAAGGTCACTTAGACCTAAACCTTGCAAATTACCCTCTGAAAGGATGAGAATGCAATGATGCAAGTTATCAGCAGTGATGGCCTTGATGGCCGCATCCTCATCTATCCCCAATTTTAGGTCTCTTAAAGACCCGTCTATACTTTTTGAGAAGTTGGGCCTGAAAAAATGGTCCCAACCCTCCTCGGAATCCATAAACACATAAAACCACTCGCTCTTCCATGTTGGATACGAGTCAGGGTTGGTGCCAGAAATACAGCAGGAGCGGGCCAAGGATCTATGAACTATTTTGACCCATCCTTGGTCCTCAGAAGCATTTACAAATTTAAATAAATAACGAAAGACACAAACATTAGGCTCAAAACCGTGTTTACGAGATTGGCCATATAACAGTGAATAAAATGCCAAGAATTGGGTGTGAGTTGGGTCGGACAGACTCGGGCCTCAGCCAAAAGGCGAAAAATGAAAGGATGAGGAGGAAGGCGAAAACCAGCATAGAAGGTTTCCTTATAGACCCGAATGGCCCCAGGCTTTGGGTAGCAGGCCCTATTATTTGGTCCTGGAGCCTCGGCCCTATAAGGGTGAGAAATGCCAAAAAGGCGGGCTATGGTACCTACTTGTTCTGGACCAAATGTAGAAGGATAATTATATGCATCTAAGTGTAACATGTTAGGAAAGGCTTGCCCGAATTCGGTTAAAAGATCCCTAAGAGAAATAACTGAGGAATGTACAAGAGATTTTTTACCTCGGCTGGCCCTAGATGGACGGGCAACAACTTGGGGAACATGGGAGTGAGATGAATCAGAATCCTCCATGGATGAAGACAGAAACCCAGGAAGCTCTTGAAGGTAAGTGAAGAAGATGAAGATTCAAACGGAATCTTCAAAATATGCCTAGAAAGCGGTGGTGTAGAAAGCCGGAAATCGCTTTGAGGTGGCGATTCTTGAGAGAATAATTGCAGAGTAGAAGTGAAGAAATTTTGTGAAAGAAAAAGTGTGAGAAATGAACTCACACTCCACCCCTTATATAGAAGAGCTTAAGGATGCACAAACGTGTCTGGGCCTAAAGAAATGGGCCTAAAAAAGGCGGGAAGCCCATAAAATTTGAATTTTGAAAAGATTTATAATCAAAAATCAAAGTTCATTGAATGAATCAAGGCTCGAAAAGCCTCAACCACGCCCAGAGTGCATGAATCCTAGGCGTGGTACCAAACCTGTCTCCTAGGTGTGGGTGCACAACGCCTAGGATCTATATACAAATTGGCCTTCAACAACGCCCAGGGTGCATTGTTCCTAGCCGTTGTTAGAAGTGAGCCTCCTAGGCGTGGATCAACAACGCCCAGGAAGCATCAGCCTTCAACAACGCCCAGGGTACATTGTTCCTAGCCGTTGTTAGAAGTGTGGCTCCTAGGCGTGGATCAACAACACCCACGAAGCATCAGCCTCCAACAACGCCCAGGACGCAAGTTTCCTAGACGTTGTTAGGAAACTGTCTCCCAGGCATGGATCAACAATGCCCAAGAAGCATCAGCCTCCAACAACGCCCAGGACGCCAGTTTCCTGGACGTTGTTAGGAAACTGTCCCCTAGGCGTGGATCAACAACGCCTAGGAAGCATCAGCCTCCAACAACGCCCAGGACGCAAGTTTCCTAGACGTTGTTAGGAAACTGTCTCCTAGGCGTGGATCAACAACGCCTAGGATGTATTGAGCAGCAAAAGTTCTATTTTTCTGATTATTTGATTAATTAGAAAAATGGGTTAAAATAGGGAAAATTGCTAAAAAATTCCCAATAAATAGGGAAAATAAGCAAAAAAAAATCCCAGAAAATCAGGAAAAGTAAAAAATAATTTCCAAAAATTATTTTTGTTGAAATTTTTTGAAAAATTAAGGGAAAAATCCAGAAAATTAAGGATAAATCCCAGAAATTAAGGGAAAAATCCAGAAAATTAAGGAAAAATCCCAGAATTAATGGAAAAATTCCCGAAAATTCCTGAATAAAAGGAATAGAAGTAAATCGTTGTAAATGTGTAGGTCGCTCCACACTTTACGCAAAAATGGTACCCTGAAAGGGAATGAACGAACTTAACTTTTGCGAAATCTTATACGGTTTCCCAAAAGTTGGGGGCAAATGATAGGGATAAATAAATCCTGATTCTGTAATTAAATATTACAGTAATTATACATGATTTGGGCTGCTAGGCCCAATAAGAAGATGTATGACATTCAGACCAAAAAGGTCAACACATTGATCAGGCCTGATGGACCAGATCAGGCCTGATGGAGCAAAGAAGGCCCAAAAGCCCTGATTATTTATTAATTTCATAATTAATAAATAAGGGAGGAAAACAGCTATTAAGATAAGTCCTAGTGGGAATATAAATCCTTGTAGATTGGCCTCCAAGGAACCTCATGGGATAAGGAATCAGCTTCCTACTTCCTAGGACTCCTAAGTCTATCCTAATTCAGAGACTTGACCACCAAGTCTCCTATACCAAGTCCAATTCAAGGACTCCCCCATCTATATAAGGGGCCTCACCCCATAAATCAGAACTACATTTTTTGGCTTGATTCTCTAATTCACAGAGATACGTAGGCATCTTGTAAAGGCAGAGTTAAGCTACGAAACACGAGAGCAACCATTAAAGGCCTTGAGCTCCCGAATCTTAGTAATAAATACAGCAAATAATAACCTTAGTTTTTTATCCATAACAATATCCAATGAAATTCCCGGCTCAAGGGAATCGAATAAGAAGAAATAATGAAGAAGAAAATATAGGTATGACTGAGAGCAACCATACAAGTACATAAGATGGCCAGTCTTAGTACCATACGGTCACAACACATAACTCGGTGGCGTCCCACTAGACCCTTTTGTCAAAAAGACAAATGGTCAATTCATATGCATTGTTTGCCCCAATCAACCGGAAAGTCACCAAGGAAAAGAATAATATTCAGATAAGAAATTCACAAATAGAAAAGAAAGAATCTGATTTATAAGGAGATCAACAAGACCCTAAGTAGCTTACCTCGGGTTCATAACTTTCTCACAAGAAAGATAAACAACTTATGGAATAGGAAACAATTATTCTGGAGATAAAATACATTTAAAGGAAGAAATAAAAGAGTTCAAAGATGTCACCTCCCATTCTGATCCACATTCACTACCAAACTTAGTCGTCATAACAGCCCCTGACTATTATCACGCTATCCAAACTCACCAAGGTCACACAATCAGTCGAATAACATTCCTTGATACAGAAAATGCGATATTTAGAAATAACGGGGGCGTCTTCTCAGCTGACACAACAAGAGCCCGCTCAATGCTAAATCTTCGTAATCAGACTCGTTTTCTCGAGGGAAACTAGAAATCTCTACCAAACGTTATTAATAATATATATACGAAGGGAATATACTCTAGGTTAGGGCAGTTCCAGTCAATCCTCAACAAACGTTAGGGTTACGCTTCCGAAACCCTTGACTAAACCCATAGACCTGCTCCTCTAGTTAAGTTGCTGACTCACATCTATATATAAACCTTCCTATACTCTTTTGACTCTACTCTTAACCTAAATCCGGGACTCAAACCTGTAGCTCTGATACCAACTGTGACGGCCTCAACCCCGGGGTCAGGAGTTGACGTCATCAACAACAGCCAAAAGATAAACAATTCAATAATAGGATATAACTACGACCCCTTTACCAAGATCTTTGCCAGGTTTAAGTATGACTTAGGTTACAACTATTACACACCAACTTACTACAATTTATCCTGATGCCATTATCCTAATACAGCAACTCAATAGACCATCTTTGGTCCAACACAACTACCTCAGAGGAGCTTGATACCACAAGGAACTGGAACTCTGCCCTGACTACCGCGGAAGAATCTCCTAGACATCTGCAATACATATATAAAACATTTTGCAAGGTTGAGCAATCAATTGCTCAGCAGTACCACTATATGAATAACAAGTAAAACAGTTTATGATAGAGCAGTGATAGGAACAGATATCATAGCTCATTAGAAAACAAGTAAATATTCATAACTGGATATTAAAATTAGCATGCTTCCAATAAAACAAATGTAGTAGTGTGCTGTGTATAAATACCAGAGTTCAATTCTTTTAACATGCTATTTTCATTTCCAAACCTTCATTTCCATTACAGGAACCATAAAATCAATTGTCCCGTTACGGGGACCCAAAGTCATTTGTTCCGTTACTGGAACCACAACATCATCTATCTCAAACACGTTGATTTGTTAAACAATTTCAAAACTGAATCAATCAAATCTATTGGACATTTAACGGGTGAAGATAGTTGATCAGTCTACCCTCACCGGACAACGACTAGCAGCCGTCCAGAAATAGAATATGTTCCGGAACTTGGGAAAAGACTAGCTAGATCTTTCCCCCCACGCTGGACTAATCGGTTAAACAGAATATCAATCCAATTAGCCACTTACGCAACCTCATGCTGGGCCGTTACCGAATAACGGGCCTCTTACGCAACTCCAATAGATCAACTAAATTCCCTTTTTGTCTCTTTCCAAAATTCCACGACATAGGTGGATCAAAACCTTCCACGACATAGGTGGATTAGAACCTTCCACGACATAGGCGGATTAAAACATTCTCTTTATCCAGTTTTCAAAATCACTGTCACCTATCTCTTTTTAAAACCAATATGTCACAACATACTATGTAAATACCCTTTTCATTTAAATCACATTTAGAGATAGGTGTTTTCAGAAGTTACTTTTTCCCAAAACAATTTGAAAGCAGTGAATTATAGCTACAGGGGATACGTAACTTAAAACATTTCTGTTCCATTATGAGAATAAAACATTTAGCTATTCATATGCACTGATCCATAAAAGAATGGTCAGGGGTACTTGCCTTGCAGAGCTTTACCACTACTACCAACCGACCTTGGACTAACTTGGACACTCGGCTTTATCGCCTTACTATCAGACTATCCTGGATTCGACTTCAATGCTCAGGTCCTTCACTTAGAAACCTCGCTGCGCTTGTCGACTGATCACTAAGTTATCTTAGTTCAATATCAATTCTTGAGTCCTTCGACTAGAATCTACAAAGCCGAAATACCCTACGTTAGACGTCTAGGTATGCTTGACATATCCTCAAAACACATATACCCATTCAATATCAAATCCCGACTCGTAATTATATAGATCATAATAACACGCACAATAATTAGGGTTCACAATCTCGGAAATCGGTTCGGTGTTTGTTTTTAGAAAATACGTATACTCGTCATTTTGCGAAATTAGGGTCATTGAGTTTTAACAAAACATTCACCAAAACATACAATCACGTTCCGCACAAAATATATGTATATACTTATTTATACTCGTTCGACGTTCCGATAATTACAGGGTATGTCCCGAATTTCTGAATTTAATTTCCAAAAATTCGGACAGCACCTCCCCTATTTACAGGCCTACCCGTCGAACAACTCGACGTCAAATCAACAACAACAACCCACAATTAATCCAGATACAATTCCCAACCTCCGATTCAACTCGATAATAACAATTATATTTCCACGCATCTCCAAATTTCACTTAATTACAATTATTAATTATTATTTATATTTATTTATTTTCAAATATTAGGACTCAGATAAACATCATCATCGTCCACCGTCCGCTCGAAAAAGTCATTGCGGACGGCGACAAAATTTCGCGGGTACCTAATTAATTCTCGGGTTTCCAACGCGAAATTCTATCGATTAATAAATTATTTTTCACACGAAATTAGATATTTTATTTCACGAAACTCAGTCAAGTAATTTCCTGCAGTAAATTCAATAAAACAGTTAAAATCTAATTATCAACACACGAATATAACATGCGACCCTAACACAGGACCAGAATTTTGGCCGGAAAAATAATAAAACCAGACAGCAACAGTACCACCGCAACAATACACATATCAACAAATGGATATACACATACACGCATACACACGTGTGTATGTATATACACAGAAGCATAACATCCAGAGAACAAGCAGCGAATCACTGGCGATTACCAAAAATCGGAATCGCGGCAACACCAGAAAAGCAACAGAGATCCATGAAGGAAGATTGAAGATGGAGAAAGAGAAATAAAGGGGGAGAGAAGAGAGTGACGCGTGAGAGAGACAAGAGGAGTGAGAGACATGTGCAAGAGAGATGAAAAGAGGAGAGGGAGTGAGTGAGCTGCATGTGTGTGTTTTATTCGTTAGAAATGGAATTAAACAGAGTCAAGACACGTATCCAACCAATTGCTGATAAATTAACACGCGTCTACGAGGATAAATACGAACCTTTTAAGGCCCGGTTTATTCTGAAACTCGCGATTACGAACCGAGTCGCGCTTAAAATAAATTCATAAAATCACCAATATGGTCTTAAAATGTTAGAAATATCCCGGAGTTTATAAAAACATAAATTTCAGAATTTTAAAATAATTTCCGAAACACAATTCATACACGCTTTTCTCAACTAAATGAATCGACGCGCGGGTGAAACTAACTCCGAAAATTCCCAAAATAATTTTAAAATTCTCAGAATAATATGAACTTAATAAAATATAGGTTTCATAATTTTTGAAGATTTCCATAACTAAATATGGATTTTACCATTAAACACACTCAGAAAATCATTTAAAGATAAATAATTAATGAAATATTGATTTCTCAATTTTATAAATTCCTAAAAATAATTATTGAAATTATATAGCCAATAAAATAATTTAAAGACATTTCAAGTATTTATAGAAATAAATTTGTATTAAATCCACTTTTAAAAGTAAAAATAATTCAATACAAATCCATAATTAATTACGAGGACAATTCCAGTACATCAAAAATCACACAATTCAATCCCATACACTAGTAATCACATATACATAATGACAGAGTAATAACCCATTGACTGAACCCACACAAATATTTTATTTAATTATTTATTCCATAATTGCACATTTAAATGATAATAAAAATATACGGGTCGTTATAGAGCTCACCCATGAACTATCAGAAATAAGATAAATGATCCCTACATCTAGCCACTTGAGGATTTCCTTCTTCACAACCTCTTTCATGATCGGATTTAGCCTTCTCTGTTGCTCAACAGTAGGCTTGCTTTGTTGCCCAGTAAAGATATAATTGTTTAAGGGGGGTTGGATACAATTGTATAAATGTTTCGAACAAGTAATAAAATATAACAGATTTTTATATTTCTGATAAAAACTGTTACAAAACTCTCTCAAGAAATACTGATGTTATTGAGAGCTGCTAGGTCGTATGATGCTCGAGATCGATACACTATATGATGACCTAAACTGTGTTTATATACTACACAGCTACAACTAAACAATCTAAGATATGCATTATCAAAAGCTAATCGAAACTGAAATATATCTTCAACTGAATAGATAAAGTCCTATAACTCAGATGTAAAAGATATCTACTCCACAATACAAGGAACATAACAAATCTTCTAAAATGACTGTCTCCAGATACTGACAACATCCAAATGCTGATGATGTATCAAATCCTGACGATATATCAATTACTGATGACACCCGAACAACCAGATCCTGAGCTTCTTCTGATCATTGAGAATCAATACGTAACAATCTTCCCCAATTTATGCTTAATGTAATGAAGCACAAATTCCATTCTCAATGATGCCAAAACCAAATATAAAATGCACAAGGAGTAAAGCTTACTTCAGTATCTTCAGATAACTGGCAGTTGTTTCCAGAAAGTTTTTCGGTCTTTCTTCCTCCTTGTCCTTTAGGACTTTAACATGCTTTTTCTTCAACTCTTTCTTCTCTTCAGTGTCTTCTCCAAGCTGATAGATGGCTGATCTTAATTTAGAAATTGAGCTTTTATTTATCTCAAGATCACCAATTAACATGAAGCTTAAACTGACATCTTCATGATCAGGACTGAAAGATAACTGAGGACTGTTGATAAAAACTTTTAGAACTGCAACTCCCTTTTCCATCTTCATTTCTTGACCAGTATAAGTTGTGTACACAGGAACATAATCACCATTGTATTTATCATCTTTTGTTATGACTCTTCTTCTGATGACTTCAAGTATCATAGAAGACCAATTCCTGGTGACACTGTTCTCAACTCTAAAAAGTTAGTGAATGTATTTCAATTCTATCACAGTCTTCATTAAGAGTTGCTGCAATGTAAAGCCCTTTACTTTACCATCCCTCAAAAAGTACAGAATCTCTTCTCTGACATCATTATCATTTATATTTCTATAAACAATCTTCACAGCTTCAGCTTTCTCAAGATGTGAAGGAGAAACTCTTTCACCAAGATTCTCAGTCAGAGTATTTGTATCCAGTAGATCAGATAATAGAATCTCCATATCAGAATGACCAACTCCTCCTCTGGTTCGAGATTTGACAAGTTTCAGTTTTACATTATATTCCACCCAAGAAGGTCTCTTGATGGACTTATCAATATCTTCCTGTTCTGAAATAGAATCTCTTAACCCTGCTGACACAAATTTAACATACTTGAACCCTTTAGGATAATCAAATATATAAATGTCTTTCCATCTTTTATCCTTCTTGCTGAGAGGAGCATAACTTGTAGACAAATCATGAATCTTCCCTTTTACTTTATGCCATAGCTCTCTCTTTGATTTTAAAACTCTCTGCATATAATCTTTGCATGCTTGATCAGCTTTCCTTCTGTCAAACTTTTCTTTTTCATCAACCTCTGAAATATGAGGAGTGACTACTGTAGTAAGGGATGACTCATTTAATGTTTCAATCAATTTTTTTTCATCAAAGTCAAAATCAATTATCAGGTTCACAGCATCAGGTTCTACTTTTACCTCAGGATTTGTGTCTGCTTCAGGAGTTACATTCTGATTTGCTGTATCAGCTTGATCAATGTCACTGGCTGATCTTTTCTTCCTTTGAATAATCAACACTTCTGGCTTCTGAACTTCTTCAACTTCTTCATGTCCTTATACAGGAACATAACCTTCTCTGAATAGAATATTCAGAAATGCAGAATTAAATGCAGTCACTTGACTTGGTTTAGAAATCCTTCCTCTTCCTCCTCTTCCTCTACCTCTTGTAGATCTTCCACCTCTTTTTCCTCTTCCTTTAGAAGTGTTAGCTTCAGCTTCAATTTGAGCCATTAAATCCTTTTGTTGCATAACTGCTTCTTCAGCTGTTAGATCAGGAAATTCTTCAGTTATAGACCCAAGAACACTCCTAGCATTCTTTTGCTCAAACCTCTTGTCTTTGCAGTACAGGATAATCTCTTCACCTATTTCCTTATGTCTGTAAGGAAAGAATAACCCTTTAGCATCTATTAAATTAGATATTGTAACATCATCATCCTCAGGTGCATCAGTAGTAGTCTTGTGCTTAGCTTTATGAGCACCGGTAGACTTCCTTTGTCCTGAAGAACTAGTCTTCTTGGAATGTTGAGGTTGTTAAGAAGTAGAAGCAATTTGAACTTCTGTAATTGGATTCTTATCACCATCATCATCAATATCTTTATCCTTTTTCTGAATAGAATCTGGTGTACATTTTATAGCAATTATCTTCTCCCCCTTTTGGCATCAGTATTTGAAAGAAGAGAAAATAGAGCATCCAGTTTGTCAGCTACATAAGAGACTTTATCTTCTAAGGAGGAAAGTCTAGAGGTCATGTTGTGTTGAGATTTAACAACATCTGTGATAGTATTTTTCACACTCTTGATTTCAGCTGAGGTAGGTGTGTGAAGCATAAATCCATCAATTTTGTCCTTGACAGCAACATGAGACTTCTTCATTTCATCAAGGTCAGAGTGAATTCCTTTAACAGAAATAGTAGAGGCCTTAAGATGCAACTTTAGATCAGGAGTTTGAATTTTATCATAGGCACAATGAATATGTTGCAGGCCAACAACAGATGAGATAGAAGTATTTGTAAGTCTCCATTTACAATCCCATTCTGTTTGTCGAAAATGCTCAGCATCAGCACTGTAATAAGATGGATTGTCATTGAAGTGTGTAGAAGAACCAATATTTAACTTCTTAGATGCATCAATTGCAGTCTTAAGCTGAGATGTGTCAGAATCATCCTTATCACTGTCATCGTCAAAATCAGACAGACCCTCAGAACAATTTATAGAATTAAGAAGAATTGCCTTGCCTTTACAGAAATCCTTTACAATAGGTGCTTGTGGCTGATGAGATCCTGAAACAGAAACATGGTAACACCTAAATCTCTCTGTTCTTTTCAAGTGATCTCATCACTTCTCACACAATATATTACTTTTAAGAGTAACATGATTCTCACAGAAGAAACTTTATAAGTAAGAAAAAAACTTATAAAATTCTTGTCTCAAGCTACCTCTCCTTTTGCCAGTATAGGAGACTGTCACTCAACATTTTAATTTTCTCACATGATATTTTCACACAGTCTCACAGAAAGGCTCAATCACACATTTAGCAAAGAAATAAGAGATGGCTGAGAAGAGTAGTATGCTTGTCATATAAATAGAGGTAACCTCAGAGGAGACTATTTATAATCATACAAATATGAGAATATATGAGAAATATAACAATACCTGAAGGTGAGTCCTCAAGTGGAAGTGATGATAGTGGAGGAACAAACAACACATTAGGATGCTTTTGCAAACTAGCAATCAGTAAAGGATCATCAATAGTAACTAGTTCAGTTGACGGATGAATCTCAGGAGAAGCTGTTGTAACATCAGGATTTGACCTGTCAAGAGGCGGTGAGAGACCAACATCAGTACTTTGAACTGATGGTTCTTGTGGAGTCCGAGAAATGTGAGCTGCTTCAGTAATGCTTGGTGAAGGTTCTTGTGTGCTCTTCTCAAAAATAGGATCATTGATGATTGCATCCACCTTTGATAGTACCTCCTGATGAGCTTGCTTTTCCTGTAGTAGTTGAATAGAGTCAGCAAGATGATCACTCTGAGCAACATTAACAATAATTTGTGCAGCCTCGTTGTCTACATCTTCCCTTTGAGAAGATAGTTCTTGTGTGACTGGATGTGTTGTAGTTGCTAAATCTCTTTGAGACTTAGGTTCTTGTGTACTGACATCCTTGGCAAGAGGCTGGGTCTTTTTCTTCTTTCTGATATACCCAACTACTTCTTCACTTTTTTCTTTTCAACTTGCTCTTTGCAATTATCTTGATCTCAGCATTTGATTCAATCACTGGAAGCTTGTCGAGCAGAGCACTAGCATCAGGAGTTGGCTCTTTGGTCCAGTACTGTCAATAAAATCATCAGGATGTTTAACAGTGGATTTCTTGGTTTTCAACAAAGACTCTATTTGCATCTGATCATCGGAGTTAAAATCATCTCGTAGAATCAGTCTTCTTTTCCTGACTGGAAAACAATCTTCTTTCTTCCCACTCTCACTCAGTGAGGCTTGTTTAGCTTTCTGTCCAGATGTGACAGATTTCTTAACCAGCCTTTTCTTTGTTACAACTGATGTCTTTTGAGAGACATCAGATGAGGCTAATTTAGAGGCTGGGTGTGTTTGCTGTTTGGAAGAAAAAATGCTTGGGTTACAAATAAGATGGGTGGTTTCTTGATTCTTAGCATCAGAAACTGTGACAGAGGTGCCAACATCAGGATTTGTAGGTCTATTTCTCAACAGAAATTTCCTGACCTCTCTAGGAAGATAGGGAGGTCTTGAAAATTTATTCTTTTCATCCCTTTTAATATGATCAGTGATTGCTTTTTCAGAAATTTAAAAAACAGGAAGTAATTCATCATTATCAAAAATAGAATTAGGGCATAGAAAATTGAAAATTAGTTGTAGAAATCTTGTATACCCTATCACTTCTGATGCATCTGCTCTCCTAGCAATTATGAATTATAGTATAGTATTACCATAATCAAAATTACTAGAGTAAAGAAGAGAGTACCCAATTTTCAGAGAAGTGGATGGAAGAGCATCAAAATGTGTTGTTTTGTTCAAGAAACACCTACTGATGTAATCAAAGAAAAAGTTCCATTCTCTTTTCATTTTAGTCCTTTCCAGTTTTCCAGTGGTTGTGATTTCTCCTTGATAGCCTAAAGTCCTTAGCATATCAAACAACTGCTTAGTGGTATGAGTATCAGGAGCACCATCAAGTGCAGACAATCTCAAGGCTTGAAGTGGAACATCATCATCAACCTCATACCTGTGGCCCTTATACTCAAAAGAAAAGTCATTATTTGTAGCATTAACCAAAGCTGTATTCCACACCTGCATTATAGCCCTGTATGACACTTTGATAGGATTTGTAAGAGCATACCCAATTGGACATTGGAGTAGAAAATCCTGAATATCATGAAAAGATGATGGTAGCTGCTGATGTGTAAGCAGAGCCAAGTAATTGTTAGTGCCAAATGTATTTCCATGAATGATTGTGGTTTGGCTGAAGAGTGATGAAACTTTAGACGATGCCATGATGTGTACAGCTTGTGAGAGAGAGTATAAGTGAGATGTGAACAATGAAGCTATGTGTATGATGAATTGTGTCACATAAGTTCTTGTGGTTTTATAGCTTTGCTACTCTGGAGTATGTATAACACATTCATATGAAGAAGGTAATTTAGTGAATTTGACTTTGGACAGATAATAACTACTGAGTAATATAATTTGACGGTGAAGTAAATTACAGAATGAAAGACAAAATACATACAGATTTGTCAAGACACAACTGTAGAAAGTTGTTTATCAGATAATTCACCATTAACCATTAAATAAGTGAGACACTTAATTATAGAAATAAAACTACTCAGAAATTAATTAAGACTAATAACCTGAATTAGAACGTGCTGACCTGTCATCAGTTTTTGAGACCTCTTTTATGTCAGGATTTGACAGAATCAGGATATGTCGATTCAAATTCAACAGTTTTTTGTCAAAGCATCATAAATTATTAGCAAACCACAATTTTAATCAAAACAATCATCAAAGTATACATTTTAAGTGGATGATGTAAAGATTAACATGCTTCAAGTAAGAACATTCATATGCATACATATCGAAATAAGCATAGACTAAAACTTGCAATCAAAAGAAATTTCATTAATATATCAGATGAGTACATTTCATGAAATTTGTAGATTACATGCAAAAGAAATTACAAGATAGTCTTAGTCTAAAAACAACATCAACATTCTTAGTTGTAAAACTAAGGTTGTTGATGTTGATTAGTTCCTCCTACTATTGACAAATAGCACAGCAAGACGGATGATCTGTTCTTGCTGATGAAGAGCTTCTCGCCGTGCTTCTTCCACGTGATCGAGATGGAGATGATAATCCATCTCAAAGAATAAGAGATCTGTCTGAATCTCCTATGGAACCAAGTTCCACACTTCATCGGGAATGGCAGTGATGTTCCATTCCTGCTGCCAGTCATCACAACTAAACTCTATGTTGAAGTTCTCAAAGTTCATGAACATGTTGAAAAGAACCATTTTTTGTGATAGGAGAAAATAGTGAGAAATTAAAGAGAGAAGATCGTTTTGTGTGAAAATAGGAGATGGTATGACTAAACAGAAATGACGGTTTAAATACTCAAAGGAATATCAAAGGACTAGGGTACTGATCAATTACTACGTGTAGAGTTAAGTTAATGATTTAACCAAAAGATGTCTTGTTAAGGCGCGTCTCCCTAGACTGATTTGTAATGATGACAATGATATATTTATTCATACATGCCCAATTAGCAAATAAATTCACTCAATTCATCATTCATATAATAAAATACATAAAATAATCCTGGCTTAATATCTAGATCAACGTTTAGGACATATCAGGATTTGATCAATATACATCAGTATTTGATCAAATATAAATTGAAAATAATTTATTTGTCCCAACTAACCATACCGAGTTTATTGAAAAGCTTTGTAAATGTTGCTTCAGGTAATGGCTTTGTGAAGATATCAGCCAGCTGCTGATCAGTAGGAACGAAATGAAGCTCAATTGTTCCTTCCATAACATGCTCTTTTATAAAATGATATCTGATGCTGATATGTTTAGTAAGAGAGTGTTGCACCGGATTTCCTGTCATAGCAATAATACTTTAATTATCACAATAAATAGGAATTTTTGAAAATGATAATCCATAGTGCATGGGCTGATTTCTCATCCATAACAACTGAGCACAACAACTCCAGGCTGCAATATATTTAGCCTTAGCAATCGAAGTAGAAATAGATTTCTGCTTCTTGCTGAACCATGAGTCTAGTCTGCCTCCCAAAAACTGACAGCTCCCAGATGTACTCTTCCTGTCTATTTTGCATCCAGCAAAATCAGCATCTGAATAACCACTTAATACAAAATTAGCTTCCCTTACATACCAGAGACCAAGTGAAATAGTACCCTTGAGGTATCTGAAAATTCTCTTTACTGTAATTAGGTGTGGCTCCCTTGGATTTGCCTGAAATCTGGTACACAAATAAGTGGCAAACATAATGCCTGGCCTACTAGCAGTTAGGTATAAAAGAGAACCAATCAAACCTATGTAGCTTGTGACATCAACTGATGTACCTTCATGAGGATCAAGTTTTGTAGCAGTTATCATAGGAGTACTTGCAGTTGCACTTTCTTGCATATTAAACCTCTTCAGTAGATTCCTTGTATACTTGGACTGATTAATGTAGATGCCATTATCAGTCTGTTTAATTTGCAAACCCAAGAAATAGTTCATCTCTCCCATCATACTCATTTGATATCTTGATGGCATCAACTTTGAAAACTTGTCACAAAGTGTTTGATTAGTTGATCAAAAATGATATCATCCACATAAATTTAAACTCAAAGCAAATCTTTACCTTTATTCAGATAAAATAAGGTTTTATCTATTGTACCTCTTGTGAATACACTTTCAAGTAGAAACTGAGCAAGGGTTTCACACCATGCTCTAGGTGCTTGCTTCAGTCCATAGAGTGATTTATCAAGTCTGTAAATATAGTCAGGATGTTTAGGATCCACAAATCCTGGTGGTTATTCAACATAGACTTCCTCTTCAAGTTCTCCATTGAGAAATGCACTCTTGACATCCATCTGAAAGACTTTAAACTTCTTGTGAGTAGCATATTCCAAGAAGATTTTGATTGCTTCCAGCCTAGAAACAGGGGAAAATGTTTCATCATAGTCAATACCTTCCTGTTGGGAATAACCTTTAGTCACCAATCTTGCCTTGTTTCTGATGATTGTTCCATTAGAATCAGTCTTATTTTTGAAGACCCACTTTGTGCCTATAATTGACCTGTTCTTAGGTCTAGGAACCAGCTTCCATACTTCATTTCTTTCGAACTCATTCAATTCTTCTTGCATAGACATGACTCAATCTGCATCCTTGAGTGCATCTTCTACTTTCTTTGATTCTTCTTTTGAAAGTAGATTGTGATATAAGCATTCATTCTGAGTTGCACTCCTTGTCTTTACACCATCATTAGGATTTCCAATGATCAGATCAGGAGTATGATCTTTAGTCCATTTTCTGGCACTAGGAAGTGTCCTTCTGGAGCTAGATGCTCCCCCTGAATTGTATGCCTCATCAAATGTATTTGAGGCTCCCCCTGAATCTTTTGTGTTATCTCATGATGAAATATTGGGACTTGACTCATGTTCATCTGATGTTGAATCAACATTGGATTCTGAGAGATTAGATTGAGAAGAACCTTGAGATGATTCTTCAATGTTAGTACCATCAGCTGACCCTTGTTGTTGCTCCCCCGCAATATGTGCAGGTTCATTAGTATAATGATTATCTTCAGAATCTGAAGGAGTATCAGGATTTGGATTATCAGGAGTTGACAGTTCATTAGAGTTTGATCCATATTACAATAATGCATTTTCATTTACAAATATTAGATTTTCATGAGTGTCTTCTTCAAAACCAGGAATCTTTTTATCATCAAAAGATACATTTATGGAGACAACTACAGTATTTGTTCTCAGATTAAAAACTCTGTATGCTCTTGATGGTAAGTATCCAATAAAGATTCCTTCCTCAGCTTTTGATTCAAACTTTCCTAGATGATCAGAATGAGTTCTCAAAACAAAGCACTTACATCCAAATAGATGAAGATGTTTGAGACTGAGGTTCTTTTCTTTCAGCATCTGATAAGGAGTAACACCATGTCTGTTTATCAGAGTGATATTCTGAGTATAACATGCTATGTTTACTGCTTCAGCCCAGAAGTAAGTAGGTAGTTTTGCTTCTTCTAGCAGAGTTCTGCCAGCTTCAATCAAAGTTCCGTTCTTCCTTTCAACAACACCATTTTATTGAGGTGTACCAGGAGCTGAGAATTGTTTTTGTATGCCTTTGTCCATTTTTGAATTCTTGAACTCAGTGCCATTATCACTTCTCAGAATTTTACTTTATGAGTGGATCCATTTTCAATTTGCCTTATGTGATCCAGAAGAATTTCTGGAGTTTCATCCTTCCTGTGTAGAAAATAAACCAAGTATATCTAGTGAAATCATCAATAATTATGAGTGTGTACCTTTTCTTGTTGATGGACATTATGTTCACTGGTCCAAAGAGGTCCAAGTGTAGCATGTGATATGGCTCAGAAATAGAGAATTCTGTTTTGCTTTTGAAAGATACTCTTCTTTGTTTAGACTTTTAAAAAGCATCACAAAGACCATCAGATGAGTATAGCATATTTGGTAATCCTCTTACCAGCTCCTTCTTAGCAAGTTCATTGATTGAATTGAAGTTGAGATACGAGAGCTTCTTGTGCTAGTTCCAGCTCTAATCTATTGATGCCTTATAGATAAGGCAAGTAGCTTCCTTCTCAAGACTTTCATGTAGCCTAGCTTCATATATGTTACCATGTCTGTATCCTATCAAGACAATTTTCTTTGACTTGTTATGAACAACTTCACAGTGTGAGTCATAAAATACCACATGATAACATCTGTCAGTGATTTGACTGATGCTGAGAAGATTATGCTTCAGTCCTTCCACCAGGGCTACATTCTCTATTGCTACCTTTCCAATTATCAAGTTTCCATATCCCATAGTGTGTCCTACATTTCCATCTCCATAAGATACATCTGATTTAGCCTTCCTCTGAAATTCTGACAACATGGATTTATTTCCAGTCATGTGTCCTGAACATCCACTATCCAAGACAAGTATATTTTACTTGTTACCCTGCAATCAGAAGAATAATTAATTAGAAGGATTTTTAAGGACCCACACTTGTTGGGCCCTCTTTTTGGACAAATTAAGCCTTTGTGTGTCAGGAGTACTTCTGACAGTTTTTTCTTTGTCAGGATTTGTCTTGTCAAAAGGTGATTTAGTAGAACCAAAAGAATTAAGCACACAAGCAACTTTATTAAATTTAGGCAAAGGTTCATAATAGTTGTGATACAGCTTATGATAGGAACTATAAGTATAAATCGAATGCCAACTACTACCATAATGAAAACAAGGATTTTGTGGTTTATAAAATACTGATCTACCCTATTAGGAATATGTGTATTAGTTTGATGATAAGTTAAACAAAACACTTAAGTAGAAATCCAGTGTTTGTAGCCTCAACGGATAAGACCATCTTGGTTATCCGTTGATGGAGTAGCTTTACCTAGAAATAAGTTTAGTACTGTACCACATTTCAGTCTCTGCATTTAAGTTATAATTCTTAGAAGTTGTGGGGAATTATAAGTCATGTTGAATACTAGTGGATATGCAAATAGGAGGGCTAATTGTAAATATTTCATGCCTTGTAATTTTGTATAAATGAAGTAGTATCAACTGAGAGATTAAAGGCCTTCAACGGATAGAAACAAAGCTTCAACGGATGTCTCTAAAGCTTCAACGGATAATATCCATCAACGGATGAGTGCATCAACGGATAAAGCTTCAACTGCTAAAGCATCAACGGATAAAGCCATCAACGGATGAAAGCTTCAACGGATGCTCAGTTCAATAGCAGTTGATAGTGACAATTCATAAGCTGACAGAGGCACATGGGTTGACAGAGACAATTAGAATGTGGTAGCCTCTTGGAGGAATCAAGAAAAAGCAGCATTTCCATTCTAGTGCAAACAAGGAAGTATTCAAAGATTCACAGATTATCTTAGATTGCATTGGATAGAGAAATGAAGAAGAAACATGTGAAGAACTATTTTATAATTGTATTTTATCTTTGTCTTTACTTGTAAACTTGATGATATATAAACCAAGTAGCAGCTAGTAATTAGATGTAAATTTTCTAGAGCTGTTTAGAAAAACATAGAGAGAAAATCATCTAGTTTGTACTAGGATGCAGCTGTGATCAATTTTTTGTATCACAGATTTTCTGAAATACACATCTCTGGTGGAACAACAAATCCACCAGAAAAGTTTTTAAAGCCTTTGTGTTCTTTACATTTGTGTCTTGAATAAACATCTGTCTGCACCTGCTCAAAGCAATTCACACACATCTGTTCATCATACACTTAGCTTTTGAAACTGGTCAAAACTTGAAAAAGTTTTGAGATTTACATTCAACCCCCTTCTGTAAATCTCATTGTTAGTTCCATGGGAATAACAATTGGTATCAGAGCTAGCTCTTGACATACAAAGAGTTTAAAGATCTATTCCACTAACAACATGAGTAAGAAGGATATTGGAGTGAAGATTCCAATCCTGGAAAGAGATAATTATCATCACTGGAAAGTGAAGATGCATCTACATCTTCTCTCTCAAGATGAAAGCTACATCAACTGCATTAAGAATGGTCCTCACATCCCTCACAAAGTGGCCACAGCTGCCACTGCCACAGTTGCTGTTGGACAGTCTATTCCCAAGCCAAAAGCAGAATGGACTGATGAAGATATTAAAAAGGTTCACAAGGACAAGAAGGCCATGAACGTTCTGTTTAATGGCCTAGACAAATATATGTTTGATAATGTCATTAACAGCCAAACTGTTAAGGAAATTTGGGATACTGTGCAACTTATCTATGAAGGTACTGAACAAGTTAGAGAAAACAAAATGCAGCTTCTTATTCAACAATATGAATATTTTCATTCTGAAGAAGGAGAATCATTGAATGATACCTTCAATAGATTTCATAAACTATTGAATGGATTGAAGCTATAGGGCAGAGTGTACCAAGTCAAGGATTCCAACTTAAAATTTCTGAGGTCTCTACCAAAGGAATGGAAGCCTATGACTGTTTCACTAAGGAATTCTCAAGATTATAAGGACTTCACACTTGAAAGATTATATGGAATTTTGTAGACCTATGAACTTGAGATGGAGCAAGATGAGCTGATGGAGAAGGGAAAGAGAAAAGGTGGACTAGTTGCACTTGTAGCTGAAAATGAGAGAACTGAAGCCATGAATGAAGAAAAGACAATGCCAAGTCTCAAAATTGGCACAAGCAAATCAGAATCAAGTAAGGGAAAGGAGCAAGCAACTGAGGTTGAAGACAATTCCAGTCAAGATGACTCTGATGATGTTGATGAACATCTGGCTTTTCTGTCCAGAAGGTTTGCAAAGATGAAATTCAAGAAAAACATTAGAGCCACTAAGCCAAACAAGAACATGGTGGACAAATCTAAGTTCAAGTGTTATAACTGTGGCATAAGTGGACACTTTGCAAGTGAGTGCAGAAAGTCAACTTCTGAAAAAAGAAATTTGAGCAAGTGGATTACAAAAAGAAATATTTCGAATTGCTCAAACAAAAGGAAAGGGCTTTTCTAGACTCAGGAAAATGACTGGGCAACTGATGGAGCCAATGAAGATGATGATATGAAGTATGTCAACTTAGCCCTGATGGCTAATTCTGATGAAAATGAAACTAGTTCATCAAGCAACCAGGTAATTACTATTGACCTCTCTCAGCTTTCTAAAAATGAATGCAATGAAGCTATAAATGACATGTCCAATGAATTATATCATTTACGTGTTTCCCTTATTCACTGGCTAAAGAGAACACAAGAATTAAAGAGAACAATTTGTTTTTAAGTGATAGGAATGCTGTGTTTGAGGGTAAGGTAATTGAGCTTGAAAAGATTAAAATCAAATGCTTATCTGTTGAGAGTGAACTAGAAGAGTCTGTTAAGAAAGTAGAAGTTCTTTCTAGACAACTAGAATGTGAGCAAGAGGTAATCAAGGCCTGGAAAACACATTTAGGGATGTTAGTGCTCAAATTGTCAAGGTTCAAGGAATTGAATCACTCTGTGAAAATGCGTGGAAGAAAAATAAAAAGGAAATAGAATTAATTGATGGACTGTCAACGGATGTGGAATCAACGTATGATGAAAGTCATCCGTTGAAGGAAGAAAAGGAGCATCCGTTGAAGGCTCATCAATTGAAACAGGAAAATAATTCTAAAAGGAATAATTTGAAAAATCTCAGTAAGAAGTTTGGTTCAACTTCCAAGAACTTTGTCAAAGAAGAAGCTAGCACATCCAAAGATGCCAGTAAGGTGAATATAGGACACATGACTTTAGATCAATTGAAAAATAGGCTTAAGTTGGTTGAGGATAAAAAGGAAACTAAAAGAAAATCTAATAGAAATGGAAAGGTAGGGATTAACAAACACAATAATTACACACCTGATAAGTATGCTCCTAAAAAAAGTTGTGTGCATTGTAGTAGTGTTAATCATCTATCTACTAACTGTAAATCTGTTAAGAATGCTCCCATGCCTTTAACACCTTTCATGCCTAACATGTCTATGTCACCACTGCATGCTATGCCTGTTATGTCTCAACAGAATCCATATGCATATTTTTCAAAATGCCATATGTTAATAATCCTTATTTTGATGCATTTAGTATGCCTCAAATGCCATACAACGTGCCTATATGGAATAATATGTTTGCATAATCTATGCCTTATCAAATTCAATCAAATGTGTTAAATGATTCTGTGACTAACCCTACACTTCAACCAACTACATCTGAGATCAAGGTTGACTCAAATTTACCTAAGTCAAAAGGTGCAGGAAGTGTGAAGTCTAGGAAAAAGACTAACAAGGCTGGACCCAAGGAAACTTGGGTACCAAAATCAACTTGATTTGATTTTGTTGTGTGCAGGGAAAAAGAAGGAATCTATGATACTTGGACAGTGGTTGTTCAAGGCACATGACAGGAGATTTCACCCTGCTCACAGAGTTCAAGGAGAGAGCTGGCCCTAGCATAACCTTTGGAGATGACAGCAAAGGGTTCACTATGGGATATGGCTTGATTTCAAAGGAAAATGTCATCATTGATGAAGTTGCATTAGTTGATGGTCTCAAACACAATCTATTGAGCATCAGTCAACTATGTGACAGAGGGAATACTGTTTCCTTCAATTCTGAAGCCTATGTTGTCACCATTAAAAAGGACAACAAAGTGGTTCTAACTGGAGTTAGAAAAGGGAATGTGTACTTGGCTGACTTGAACTCTACAGATGCAGAATCAATTATTTATCTTTTCAGCAAAGCAAGTCAAGATGAAAGTTGGCTATGACACAAGAAGCTGTCCCATTTGAATTTCAAGACAATGAATGATCTAGTCAAAAAGGACTTAGTTAGAGGAATGCCTCTAGTGGAATTCTCAAGGGATGGACTGTGTGATGCTTGTCAGAAAGGAAAGCAAAAGAGAGCATCATTCAGTAAGAAGCTTGAATCAGCAATTGATGAACCATTACAACTGCTACACATGGATCTTTTTGGACCAGTCAATGTATTGTCAATTTCAAGAAAAAGATATTGCCTAGTGATTGTAGATGATTTCTCAAAGTTTTCATGGACCTATTTTCTTGGATCAAAGGATGAAGCTAGTAAAATCATTATCAATCATATCAAGCAAGTCAACAACCATCCAGATTTCAAAGTAAGGAATATCAGGAATGACAATGGAACTGAGTTCAGGAATTCTACCATGAGGTTGTTCTGTGAAGAAAATGGGATCATGCATGGGTTCTCAGCTCTAAGGACTCCACAACAGAATGGTGTGGTGGAAAGGAAGAACATATCACTAATTGAAGCTGCAAGAACAATGCTTGAAGAGTCAAAACTCCCAACATACTTTTGGGCTGAGGCTGTTAACTGTGCATGTTACACTCAGAATATTTCTCTAATCAATCAGGCAAAAGGCATGACTCCCTATCAATTATTCAAGAGAAGAAAACCAACCTTAAACTTCCTTCATGTCTTTGGTTGCAAATGCTACATTCTAAGGAACCAACCTGATCACAAAGGCAAGTTTGATGCAAAGGCTGATGAAGAGATATTTTTGGTTATTCTGCTGGAAAATCATATAGGGTCTACAATCTAAGAACCAACATTGTTATGGAATCTGTGCATGTTGTGTTTGATGATAAAAGGATTGATGGACTAATAGATGAGGGACATCATGAAGTACTCAAATTTGACAACATTGAGATAGATTGTGATGATAGTGAAGATGAGAATGATGGAGAAGACACTTCAAAAAGGATTCAAAATCTGCCTTTGGATAATGCACAAAATGCTGCATCAGTTGAAAGTCATAATTCAGCATCCGTTGACAGAAGTAATGCAGCATCCGTTGAAAGATAAAGTGCATCATCCGTTGAAGTACATAATGGAGCATCCGTTGATCATAATTCATCAACGGATAATCAATTTACATCATCAGTTCATAGAACTCCCAGTTCCTTGCAAAGGACCAATAACTCAGGGGGAGTTTCAACCAATCAACACTCTATCTCACATCATGACAATACTGAGGCAACCTCATCTAGAGCTAATCTACCACGTCAAAGGAAATGGACCAAGAATCATCCTTTTGAACTAATCATTGGTGATGCAACATCTAAGGTGCAAACTAGAAGGGCTACTCAAGATGAATGTCTATACAATAGTTTTCTATCACAGGAGGAACCTAAGAGAGTGGAAGAAGCTCTATTGGATCCATATTGGATTTTAGCAATGCAAGAGGAGCTAAACCAATTTGAGAGGAACAAAGTATGGATGCTGGTACCCAAGCCAAAGAACAAAAGTTCTATTGACACAAAATGGGTATTCAGAAACAAGATGGATGAAAATGGCATTGTCATAAGGAATAAAGCTAGATTGGTTGCCAAGGGCTACTCTCAACAAGAGGGAATAGATTTTGATGAGATATTTGCTCCTGTTGCAAGACTTGAAGCCATCAGAATTTTTCTAGCCTATGCAGCCCATGCCAATTTCAAAGTCTATCAAATGGATGTCAAGAGTGCATTTCTGAATGGAGAATTGGAGGAAGAAGTTTATGTGAGCCAACCCAGACCATGTGTATTATCTATTGAAAGCACTCTATGGACTAAATCAAGCACCTAGAGCCTGGTATGAGACTTTGTCAAAATTTTTCCTAGATAATTACTTCACAAGAGGTACTGTTGACAAAATTCTTTTCTTTAGAAATGTTAATGGCTCTACAATACTTGTTCAAATTTATTTAGATGATATTATATTTGGCTCTACAGATGATAAACTTTGTAAAAAGTTTACTAAGTTAATGCAAAGTAAATATGAAATGAGCATGATGGGAGAGCTAACTTATTTTCTTGGTTTACAAGTTAAACAAGTTAGTGGTGGAATTTTCATTAGTCAAACTAAATATATTTATGATCTTTTAAAGAAGTTTGACTTAATGGAATGTTCATCTGCAAAAGCTCCCATGGCCACTACCACCAAGCTTGAATTAAACAAGGCTGAAAAGTCTGTGGACATTACAAGCTATAGAGGCATGGTTGGTTCACTTCTATATTTAACTGCTAGTAGACCTGATATAATGTTTTCTACATGTCTTTGTGCTAGATTTCAAGCTGATCCTAGAGAATCTCACTTAGTTGCTATTAAAAGAATTTTCAGATATCTCAAAGGGACTCCAAATCTAGGAATTTGGTACCCTAGAGAGTCTGGTTTTGATCTAATTGGCTACTCAGATGCATATTATGCAGGTTGCAAAATAGACAGGAAAAGTACAACTGGCACCTGTCAATTTCTAGGGAATAAGCTTGTGTCATGGTTCCGTAAGAAGCAAAATTATGTTTCTACATTAACAGCTGAAGCTGAGTACATTGCTGCTGGTAGTTGCTGTGCACATATATTATGGATGAGGAATCAACTATTTGACTAAGGACTAAATGTTGACAAAATTCCAATATTCTGTGACAACACAAGTGCCATTGCCATTACTGAAAATCCAGTGCAGCATTCAAGAACCAAGCACATTGACATCAAGTACCACTTCATAAGGGAACATGTGATGAATGGTACAGTGGAACTTTATTTTGTTCCAAGTGAAAAATAAATTGCAGACATATTCACCAAGCCACTTGATGAATCAACATTCACAAGATTAGTAAGTGAGCTAGGTATGCTTAATTATTCCTAAATTCATGTTCTAATTGTAATTTGTTTTGTAGCCTGAAATGAATTTGTTGCAAGAACAAAGTTGGCTTTAAGTAAAGTTTATTCTATCAATGGATATTCCCTATCCGTTGAAAGCCAAAGTTGTTCTATCAACGGATGTCCATTATCCGTTGAAAGATAAATACATTTCTGGTAATTTTATCCTTCAACGGATAAAACTGTGTTAAACTTCAACGGATAACTGTTTACCTCATCCGTTGAAGTGTCACATCAGTTGTTTTGAGTGAGTCACAACCATTGATTCTATTTACTTAACCGTTGATATATATATATACACAGTTGTATGTATTTGTATTAAAGGCAGTTTTTAGAATACTTACAGTTTTTCTTTTATTCTCAAACGGCTGTAATTCACTTAAAAATATTTTTTAATCATTTTCTTTATGTTCTTATTTGAGAAAGTATAAAAGCCCCTTTGAATTCTTATTTTCACTTTACGCTTTCTTGCAATTTTTAAAAGCATTTACTCTCTTTCTCTCCCAAAACTCTCAACCTTTCTCTGCAACTTCTACTCACAACAATGGCACCAGTAGTAAAGATAATGTCCCAATCTGGGTTTGTCTATGAGAAAAACAATTTCGTAGCTTTGGTTAAAAAGAATGAAGCCCACTCAGATTATCACAAGATGATGGACTTCATCAAAAACTGCAAACTGAGCTATACAATGCTGGAAGCCCCAATGATTTACTTTGAGGTAGTTGAGGAAATGTGGACAACTGCAGAGTTCAACCCCACTGAGATGACCATCTCTTTCTCTCTCAAATGTAAGGATTACTGTATTAACTGTGATGATATACAGTCCTATTTTAAATTACCTAAAAACAATGCCATGACACCACACACTGATAATGATGTATCTAGCATGTTAGATTCCATAGGCTATTCCCTTGATTCTACTAGTTTAGGCAGTATTAAGAGAAAAGGCCTTAGGAAAGAATGAAGTTTTCTTGGTGATGCCTTTATCAAGGTTTTCTCTGGGAAAATTAGTAATTTTGATGCAATAACTTCATCTCTTGTTAATATGCTTTATATGCTGGTTTCTGATAGGTACTTGAATTTTAGCAATTATGTTATGCTAGAATTGGGAACTAGGTTAGGTAACAAGGCTAATAGACCTCATAACATCTACTATGCTAGATTCTTTATGTTATTGGCTAACCATGTTGCTGAAGGTTTGGTCATAACTAATGAGAGTAATAAACTCAAATGCTGGGCACAAGAGAAGAGGGTCCTTATAGACCTTTTGAGAATTAACCTCAACAGTCAGGTGCCATTGGTATACTTACCAATCATGAATGTGAAAGAGATGTGTCCTAAGTCCAATCATGTATGATGATTTAGGAATAACTTTTATGTAATCTATTTTGATTTCATTGATATTAATAAAAGACTTGTTTTGGTTTTATTGTGGCCTTGATCTATTTAAGTGTTTAAATAAGATATATCATAGTTTAGAGTAAAGCTTTTTATGGATTATGATGAGATCATAATAATGAGACCTAAAAGATGATAACTCTAAACTTAAATATTTCCTGGTCGTAGGATTACTAACTGGTAATTAGTAATCCGCAAAGATCGGTACATACTATGCTTGCTTCATTATGAATGATGTCTGTTCTCATAGATATTTGTGTGGTCACACTATAGCTAGTATGTAGGTGCTTATTATAGAATAAGTTCACTGAACATGACTCACACAACTGAACAACTGATGGAGTTCACTCACGTGTCAGCAGTTGTTCACATAGTGATAGTTGTACAAGTATCCTTAGACTTGAGGTCATCATAGTCATCTTGTGTACACTGAACTATGCTTTGGTTTAGTTCTTACTCTCCAGGGACAATTATAAGGGCTCTACTGGGTATAAGAATTTGTACACGAAGATAGTGTATGATCAATAAAGGATCTACCCCTTCCAGTGAAGGAAGAGAATATTCAATGCTGATCCACTTATGCTAGTTCAGGAATCTCTGGCCAGAGTGAATGAAATTAGAAAGGAGTTTCTAATTTACATTAAATAGAACTAAGCATAGTGAATGGGAAAGCAAATGATTAAATAAGATAGGCTTGACACAAGTTCCATGCCTTATATTTAATCATGACATTGTAGGGTAGAAGGAATTTATTGTACGGTAACTACTCACTGAATAGGTTCTTGGTATTCTAAGCAGTGAATTCGTATTATCCGGATAGTCGCGATATGCTGAGAAGTATCCCTCACGATGTAGAATAAATATGATTAATTTATTAATTAATCATATTTAATAAATTAGAGAATTTATATAAATAATGATAAAATAGTTTTATTATTATTTATTTCTACTACCGGCTTAATATTGAACCTACAGGGTCACACCATCAAAGAGAATGATTTAATGGTGGAGGAATTAATTAATAATGGCTGATAATTATTTATTTGTGAAATAAATATTTAATTAGCAAATTTAATAATTGATTAAATGAGATTTAATTAATTATAAATTAATTAAGAAAATTTTTTAATATTATTAATTAAGAATTTAATTTTGGAAATTAAATCAAGTGAGAGAATTATTTTTCTAAAGTGTTTAGGAAAGGGATTAATGATTAAAAGGTGTTTTAATTATTAGTTAATTGGTTAATAAGAATAATCAATTAAAGGGTTAATAATAATAATATTTTATGGAAAATTTTCAGCTGAAAATTTTGCCTATAAATATACTATTATAAACCCTATTTGCCTTAACCCAAATAATTAACCCTAATTCTAAAGTAGAACAAGAAGGAGGCAACTAATTCTCTCAACCTCTTCCTCCTCCATCACATTGTACTCTTGGTGGATACCGGTGGAGTGCTTCACACTTGAGGAGCAGCTGCTAGGGATTTCCGTTCATCATTTTTGGATCGCTATTAAAGACCTCCATCTTTCCATTAACGTAAAGCTTCTTAAGGTAAACATACTGAACTACGAATTAAATATTATTTTTCGCATGGATCCTGCGGAGGGTTTCGGTTTTTTTAAGATTTAAATTTACGTTTTCGTTGCGTTTATGTGCTAAAAACCCTTCAATGGCATCAGAGCTACTTGCGAAAAGTTTTTAATTCGTTTATGTGTTTAACTGTTTTCGATATATGAGCATGTACGTGATTCACCATGATTTGATGTTGATATAATAGGCTTATATATGTATGGTTTTGAATATATGATATTCTTGTGAGTTGTATAATCATAAGATGATTATGTAATCTGTATATATACTGATATATACATGATTTATGTTTGTTATAATTATGAGAATCATATTAGATACGAATTATGAATTGGTTGCTGCAGATTTGCTGAAATCTGTGGCTGGTGTCCGATTTACGCAAACGAATACCCTATTCCATAGGTAAATGAGCGTCTGAACAAAACTGATAGCCAAAGCTATCAGCGACTCGTCTGTAAGGCGTTGGACGTCTTATACTGCCCGTAAATAGTGATTCTTGTTTTTATGATTTGATTCTGATTTTTCTGATTTTTATCATATTTTTTTTATGATTAGATCATGGATAATATGATATGTTAATATCAGATTATGTGTTTTAACATGCTTGTATGTGTTGTATGAGCATGTTGGATGGTTATGGGCTTTCGACCTTAGTGTAATGGTTTTGGTTTTGGTTTTAAATACGACTTGCATGTCGTCAATCTTTGTAATCATAAATCTCGAATGTAACTCGAGTTATTCTTGTAAGTTCATTAGATTACTTTTACTTTCAATCTATGTAATGTAATTGAAGAGCTATCCAATGGAGGTGATACAAAGAAGAAGACGAGGCATACAAGAAGTCTAAACAAAGAAGAAGACTTATGTAAAAAGTAGTTGTATTTATTTCCATCACCATATTAGATTGACCTTGATCTTTATCATGAGCTTGATAAAGATCATATAGGATGGGGCCATAACCAAACACATTTACTTTATTGCACTTTACATTTACTTGTTTATTTAATTTTATCTATGAGATATATGCCTATGTTTACCATGCGATGATAGATTTAGGTGAACTTAAATCAATGTAAGACGTGCTCTAGAAAATCTAGAATAGGAATCGTTTCTTGCCTTAACAATAATATTATGAATGCAATCATGAGATTCTTGTGTATATGAAACACGTAATTAAATATAAATTTTTAATATTGAGAGAAAGGGTGATTCTATCAAAATCAGATTTCTATCTGTAAGAAGGGGGTATTAAGTGACGCCTCTTGACAATGCTCCCCCTGATCTGGGAATCATCTGATTATCGATTATTGATTTGAAATATTTAATTTAAAAGGAAGTATCTCTTTATAATATGATTATGATTGTAACATAATATAATCCCTCTAAAATTAAATAATATCAAGTATTAATTGACCAATGACACAATGGGCTTGTGTCGGTCAAAGCCTTCCAACATGGTAGAAAGTAGTTCTTATTTTTAAATCATTGTCATTTCGTGCTACAGCCGAGGGCTTTGATTTCGAAATAAGAAATACTTGTCTATTACATAAAGATGTGTACATTGAATTAGAATCTAAAGGTCGTTACGTGCTACAACCGTGGGCCGTTGTAGACTGATTCAATTGTACGAAATGTTGGGTTAGACTTGACTTAGAATATTGAGTTTGTCATGCTACAACCATGACTCAATTATTCAAGAGGCTAAAGTTTTATTAGGGAATAACATAAGATGTAATTGACAAGAGTTGCCTGCCTATTGAACATCACATGACGTTTCGTGCTACAGCCGAGGTTGTGTGATGGAATGTAGGATCCCAATTCCCACTAGCATTATGAATGCTTAATTTTCACTTAGGGGTTGTATAAATTAGATAAACTAGTGGGAGCCACTTATGAATAAAGACCCGATTCATATAGTGTTTTGAAATGAAATTGAATATTTGCTAAGTGTTGTTATGTGTTCATCATTTACAGATTTACTATATTCGTTATGTCTTCTGCACTATCACTCCGGAGTATACTAGATGCTCATAAGTTGACTGGTCCTAATTTTGTTGACTGGCTTCGAAACTTGAGAATTGTTCTCAGGGTTGAGAAGCTGGAATATGTGCTTGACTCACCTAAGCCTACTGAACCTGCTAGCAATGCACATAATGATGAACATGTTGTGTATCGTAAGTGGATACATGATACAAATATTGCTCAATGCATCATGCTAGCTTCCATGAACATTGAGCTACAGAAGCAACATGAGCATATGGATGCTCACACTATCCTTATGCATCTACAAGAGTTGTATGATGTGGCAGGGAGGACAGCTCGATATGAGATATCGAAGGAGCTGTTCGGTTGTAGGATATCTGAGGGATCATCTGTGAATGACCATGTACTTAAGATGATCAATTTGATTGAACATCTTGGATAACTTGGTTTTGCCATGGATGGGGAGCTGAGCCAAGACTTGGTCTTACAATCACTTCCGAGTTCGTTCTCGCAGTTTGTTGTGAACTTTCACATGAATAAGCTGGATTCAGCCTGCCTGAACTCCATAACATGTTGAAGACTGCGGAATCGAATTTTTCCCCTAAGAAGAGTTCTGTTCTTCTAATTGGTGAAGGTTCCAATCCTAAGAAAAGGAAGAAGAACCCTTCCAAGAAGAAGAAAGTAGGTGAGAAAAAGCCGGTTCCACCAAAAGCTGAAGACCCCAAGAGCAAAGCTGTTTGCTTTCACTGTAACAAGGTGGTGCACTGGAAGAGGAACTACAAGGTTTACCTTGCAGAATTGAATAAGAAGAAGGGTAGTGAGACTACCGCTTCTGA
This sequence comes from Apium graveolens, assembly GCF_009905375.1. NCBI lineage: Eukaryota > Viridiplantae > Streptophyta > Magnoliopsida > Apiales > Apiaceae > Apium > Apium graveolens. Next base: position 104,592,674 of record NC_133653.1, on the reverse strand, counting down.
TTCAGGTATGTTCATGATCGAAGTTAATATGTCACTAAGTCAAATTTCTACTTGGGTATTAGATACCGCCTGTGGTTCTCATATTTGCAATTCGTTGCAGGGACTAAGGAGAAGTTGGACTCTTGAAGAAGAGGAGGTGATTCTACGGATGGGAAATGAAGCAAGAGTTGCTGCTGAAGCTGTAGGATCATTTCATTTACATATTCCTACGGGCAAGACTATTGTTCTAAATAATTGTTATTTTGTTCCCTCGATTGTGAGGAATATTATTTCTATTCCACGTTAGACTTGGCTGGATTTTCGTTTATTATTCAGAATAATAAATGTTTAATTCTTAGAGATAACGTTCTTTATGGAAGTGGTATTTTAAACAATGGTCTGTATGTATGTGACATAGAGCATAATTTACTACAAATTGAACATACTAATAAAAGAAAAAGGGATGATGAAAATCTCACTTTCTGGTGGCACTGCGGACTTGGTCATATTAGTGAAAATAGATTACGGACATTGCATAAGGTATGGTTACTTGACCCCTTTGATTTTGAATCATATCCTACATGCGAGTCTTGTCTATTGGGTAAAATGACCAAATCTCCATTTAGTGGACATGGAGAGAGGGCTGCAGATATGCTAGGATTGGTACACACAGATGTATGTGGACCAATGTCTACGCAAGTCATGGGTGGATTTTCATACTTCATTGCTTTCATAGATGATCGATCTAGATTCAGATATGTGTATTTGATGAAACACCAGTCTGAAGCCTTTGAAAAGTTCAAAGAATATAAGTATGAAGTGGAAAAACAAACCAAACATAGTATTATAACTCTTCGATCAGATCGAGGTGGTGAATACTTGAATGGAGAGTTTCTAGCTTATCTCAGAGAAAATGGTATAGTCTCCCAGTGGACTCCCCCATATACTCCACAGTTGAATGGGGTATCTGAAAGGAGAAATCGAACTTTGTTAGACATGGTTCGGTCCATGATGAGCTATGCGAATCTTCCAGTATTCCTATGGGGTTATGCATTGGAAACCTCAGCATATTTACTGAATAAGGTGCCTTCCAAATCTGTTCCTCAAACTCCATATGAGATATGGAAAGAAAGGAAACCGAGTCTTAAACACGTTAAGATTTGGGGATGTCCAGCTTATGTCAAGAAAGTTGACCCAGATAAGCTGGAATCTCGATCCGTAAAATGTAATCTTGTGGGATATCCTAAAGAGACTTTAGGGTATTACTTTTACACCGATCATCGGGTGTTTGTCTCCAGACATGCTACCTTCTTGGAAAAGCAGTTTATCCTTGAAGGAAACAAACGGAGCAAAATTAAACTTGATGAAGTTCAAGAAGCACAAACTACTACGGATCAAGTGGAAACACCTGTTCAGACTAAACAACCTTCTGTGGAACAGCCCATTCGTAGGTCAGGGAGAGTGTCTCGCCAACCTGAGAGGTATTATGGCCTTGTCATTGAGAATGACAATGAGTTGTCAATCATTGATGATGACGACCCTGTGACCTATAATGAGGCTATGAGTAGTGTTGACTCAGAGAAATGGCATAGTGCCATAAAACTCGAAATAGAATCTATGTATATCAACCAAGTATGGACTCTGGTTGAGGCGCCTGAAGGTGTTAAGCCTATTGGGCGTAAGTGGGTATACAAAAGAAAGATTGGAGCAGATGGCCAGGTGGAGACCTATAAGGCCAGGCTCGTGGCAAAAGGATTCAAACAAAGGCAAGGGATTGACTTTGATGAAACTTTTTCTCCTGTAGCCCTGTTAAAATCAATTCGGATTTTGCTTGCGATTGCTGCTTACTACGACTATGAGATCTGGCAAATGGACGTGAAAACGGCCTTCCTCAATGGGGAACTTGAAGAGGAAGTGTATATGACAAAACCAGAGGGTTTTCTTTCCAAGGGAAATGAACACCTAGTGTGTAAGCTGCTGCAAACCATATATGGTTTAAGGAAAACATCTCATAGATGGAACATCCATTTTGATGAGACAATCAAAGAATTTGGTTTTATCAAAAACATAGATGAACCATGTGTCTACAAGAAGATTAGTGGGAGCGCGATAACATTTCTTGTATTGTATGTGGATGACATACTTCTTATAGGAAATGTTTTGCCATTGGTATACTTACCAATCATGAATGTGAAAGAGATGTGTCCTAAGTCCAATCATGTATGATGATTTAGGAATAACTTTTATATAATCTATTTTGATTTCATTGATATTAATAAAAGACTTGTTTTGGTTTTATTGCGGGCTTTATCTATTTAAGTGTTTAAATAAGATATACCATAGTTTAGAGTAAAGCTTTTTATGGATTATGATGAGATCATAATAATGAGACCTAAAAGATGATAACTCTAAACTTAAATATTTCCTGGTCGTAGGATTACTAACTGGTAATTAGTAATCCGCAAAGATCGGTACATACTATGCTTGCTTCATTATGAAGGATGTCTGTTCTCATAGACATTTGTGTGGTGACACTATAGCTAGTATGTAGGTGCTTATTATAGAATAAGTTCACTGAACATGACTCACACAGCTGAACAACTGATGGAGTTCACTCACGTGTCAGCAGTTGTTCACATAGTGATAGTTGTACAAGTATCCTTAGACTTGAGGTCATCATAGTCATCTTGTGTACACTAAACTATGCTTTGGTTTAGTTCTTAGTCTCCAGGGACAATTATAAGGGCTCTACTGGGTATAAGAATTTGTACACGAAGATAGTGTATGATCAATAAAGGATCTACCCCTTCCAGTGAAGGAAGAGAATGTTCAATACTGATCCACTTATGCTAGTTCAGGAATCTCTGGCCAGAGTGAATGAAATTAGAAAGGAGTTTCTAATTTACATTAAATAGAACTAAGCATAGTGATTGGGAAAGAAAATGATTAAATAAGATAGGATTGACACAAGTTCCATGCCTTGTATTTAATCATGACATTGTAGGGTAGAAGGAATTTATTGTATGGTAACTACTCACTGAATAGGTTCTTGATATTCTAAGCAGTGAATTCGTATTATCCGGATAGTCGCGATATGCTGAGAAGTATCCCTCACGATGTCGAATAAATATGATTAATTTATTAATTAATCATATTTAATGAATTAGAGAATTTATATAAATAATGATAAAATAGTTTTATTATTATTTATTTCTACTATCGGCTTAATATTGAACCTACAGGGTCACACCATCAAAGATAATGATTTAATGGTGGAGGAATTAATTAATAATGGCTGATAATTATTTATTTGTGAAATAAATAATTAATTAGAAAATTTAATAATTGATTAAATGAGATTTAATTAATTATAAATTAATTAAGAAAAGATCTTAATATTATTAATTAAGAATTTAATTTTGGAAATTAAATCACGTGAGAGAATTATTTTTCTAAAGTGGTTAGAAAAGGGATTAATGATTAAAAGGTGTTTTAATTATTAGTTAATTGGTTAATAAGAATAATCAATTAAAGGGTTAATAATAATAATAATATTTTATGGAAAATTTTCAGCTGGAAATTTTGCCTATAAATATACTATTATAAACCCTATTTGCCTTAACCCAAATAATTAACCCTAATTCTAAAGTAGAACAAGAGGGAGGCAACTAATTCTCTCAACCTCTTCCTCCTCCATCACATTGTACTCTTGGTGGATACCGGTGGAGTGCTTCACACTTGAGGAGCAGCTGCTAGGGATTTCCGTTCATCGTTCTTGGATCGCTATTAAAGACCTCCATCTTTCCATTAACGTAAAGCTTCTTAAGATAAACATACTGAACTACGAATTAAATATTATTTTTCGCATGGATCCTGCGGAGGGTTTTGTTTTTTTTTAAGATTTAAATTTATATTTTCGTTGCGTTAATGTTCTAAAAACCCTTCAGAATGCACCTCAGGTATGTAGGTAAATACTTCTTAAACTCTTACTTCTTCCAACCCCATCACTTCTTTGCCTTTAAGTGTGGCCATGGGATCTGTGTCAATGCCCCAACAGATTTCTACCAAGGCCACCAAACCTAAAGTTTTAAAACCCAAGTCAAAGAAAGCCACCTCTGTTGTCTCTCAAAAGACAACAGTTGTAACACCTACCATGAACCTTGAGGGGAGTGTACAGGTTATTAGTGGTGAGGGGAGGGGTGAACATCAAGAAAACCCCCAGAATAAGGTAGGAGAGGTGAGTGGTACCCAAGCTAGCCAAGCCACAATTTCTCAAAAGACTGTGGTGGTTGAAAAGGATTCAAACTCATCCCTAGTTGCATCCTCCCAAAAGGGTGCACCTATTGAAAATAGTCCCCAACCAGGGACACAGAACAAAATAGGGAGGGACATTGAAGCCACACACTCACCTGTAAAAGCCTTCACAGGAAGAAAGAAGGTCAAAACCCTAGTTTCCATACAGGGTGCACACACTGCACAGATACAACCACCTGTATCTATGCCTTCTCAAATTCAGCTTGATGTGAATCCAACAAATGTGGAGTCACAGACCCATTCTCTCAAAATTGACACACATCAATCACCAAATTCTCCATCACCATCTCTGGATGTGGACATGATATTCGTATCAATTCCTGATTCTCCCTCTTTATAACTCAGGGAGGAGCCCCACTCAAATACTGGTGATCATCATCTTTTAGATGATTTGTTGGATCATCAGCCAATTCTATCAGACTTAGTTGAAGAATCTGTGTCACCTAAATTAAAATCAATCCACACAGATTCAACAATTATGCCATTTTCAATTTCTACTTCTTTTCCTTCTTCAACGGATATTCCTCATCCGTTGACAAGTGGTTGTTCTTCAACGGATAAGCTTAACAACATTTATCCGTTGATACCATCAGTTTCAACTTCAACGGATACTCCTTATCCGTTGATGGTCTCTACACAAACAACTGAATTAACTCCAAGTGTAGAAGACATGGTTACTGTACAATCACTTCTAGGATTGAGGGAAGGGAGTGAAAACTTGAGTGAAATGCTGGGTTGCTCCCAGGCAAAAGGAGAGCTTGAGAGTATAAATATGCATGCTATTTCTTCCAGCATGGCAAAAGAAAGTGAGAGGAGTACCACCTTAGTAGGTGAAGGTGAGGGTGTGAGGAGTGTGAGCCAGGGGGAGCCCCTGATGCAAGAAAAGAGAGAAATTGAGAGAAAAGCAGGTACAGGAAATATAAGGGTGGATCCAACCATTGCTAGTGAGTCAATGATTGTGGATGATGCTGAAAAGGAAAGACAATTTCAGTAACATTACAAAGCTGTAATTGATAACATTTCCTTGGATTCTGACACTTTTACTCATCCTGTGTCAGCCTATCAACTGTTGGCTATTCAGGGCAATGAGGAGGCAGAAAAGACTTTAAATCTAGTACATACTTTAGAATCTCTACAAAGGGATAAAGCTGCTGTCAATAGGATGCCTTCTATAGCTGGTGAGCCATCTGAAGAATTTGGAATAAATTCTAATGATGATGAATCTGATTCTTTTGATGGAAGCATGAACTTAGGGGGAGCTGAAGGCCCAAGTTCTATTCCAGAGTTACCTGAATGGGCATTGACAAAGGGGTCTACACCAGGGCATTTCAATGTATCCTTAGTCAAACAAGTCATGTCTATCCAAAAGGCCATTCAGGAAACTTCAAATGCTGGTACCAAGGCTATTCTTCAAGCCCACCTAGATTCTCTACATCTCATGAAGCTACAATAATTAAGACAGAATCTAAGTGTGGATGAACTCAAGAAAGATATAGCTGACTTGAAGTCCTACAATTCTGAGAAGCTGGATTCAATCATGCCCTTTGGTACCATGCAGGAACTATTACTGAGACTGAGAAGAGAATCAGATGCTGAAAAGAAGATGACCAAATTGGAGGAAAGAGTTCAAGCCATTGAAAACTCTGTGGTCACCATTCTTCACAATCAACAGTCTCAGACTAGTCTTCTAATGCAACTGGCTAAAGCACAAGGATTGACCCCTCTATTTTTTGATAACAAAAAGGGGGAGAATAAAAGGGAAGGGGAAGGGGAAGGGGAGCCATCTACACATATACAAATATCAAAAGTGCTAGTTCAGCCATCACTACTTCTCCAACACTTCAAATCAAAGGAAAGCTTGATGGAATTGATCTAATCCAGCTAGCAACAGCTGAGATGAAGGTGAAAGAGAAAAGGAGAAAAATTGATGAAAGGATGCAACAAGTGTTTGGCTCTTCAACTACAAAATCCTTATCTGTGAAACATAGCACAAAAGTTGAGCCAATCATTATGGAGCACAAGCCAGTAAGGAGGAATAAGGTTGGAGAAACTTCTTTCAGGAACCTGAAGCCCATGGTACTCAAGCCAACCACTAGATTTAACAAGGACTCTACAAAGAACCCTCTAAGCTTTTCTCAACTAAAAGAAGTAGAGTTTCCTCTTCCAAAGCCTGATGAAGACAAAGTTTTAGGTGGTAACATCATAAAGCACAAAGAGACCAAGGATGTAGTGGAAAGAATGAATATGGCTATCATCTATAGAGAGGGAAAGATCATCTGTGTGATGCAAGGACATCCCAAATTCTCAATATCCAAGAGGGAAGAGACCAAGAGGCTAAAGGAAGAAGCTAAAAAGCTGAAGGCTGACGAAAGAGCACAAGCAAAGCTTGAAAAATAGCTAAAGTCAAGTCGAATTGAAGAAAAGAAGAAGATTGAAGACAAGAGTGAAGGAAACAAGACTGAAAGCATAAATGTGGATATGAGGAATATGGTTGGTGAGAGTGTGGAGGAAAGAAGTGAGGAAAGAAAGGAATGGCAGAAAGGGAACAGAAAGAAGGTCAAGGCAAAAAGGAAGAGTGAAGATGACACTGAGGAAACCCAATCAAAATCTAAACCACTACCTTCTATTCCTGAACCTGTTGTGGCTGATCCCAGTATAAATATTCATGGTGAAACAATCATCCCTAAAGAGGAACCTATTGATTGGGACATCATCAAATTGCCTACCTTCCTAACTACTTCTCCACCACCAAAGAAAATGAAAAGAAAATCCAAATCAACACCTCCCCTAACCTCAAGTAAATTCACTCAGAAACATAAACCTAAGTCTAAGCCACAAGCCTCAAAGGATGATTATGTTCACATTTGTGACATAAAAGAACATACATATATTGAACTCTTCCTGGATGAGCTGGAGGAAGTAAGGGGAATAAGTGCCTATAGACAGCTACCAGAAAGGCTAGTGTTCAAATATAAAGGAAATGTGGAAAGGACTTGGCCTCTTCAAAGAATTCTAAGCGAGGGATATTCTACCTTGGTTAGAGTCTACTCAGCTATCAAAAGGGATACTGGCTTTACCAGGACTGCCAAAACTGAGATTCTCAACAAGATTGCCAGCATACGGAAGAATTGGTGGGAGTCAAATTTCTTGCCTAGAACATTACTCATCCCTGTGCATGGAATCACAATTCATAAATCACCTCATTGGTTGATGGAGTTCAGAGACAATAAAGGAGTCAGAAGATTTTTCAGACTTGAAGACCAACTTAAAATTGCCAGTAATGAAACTCTCAAGGACATGCAATCTAAGTTGGATATCAGTGAAGAAGATGAAGCTGAATTCTACAAACAACTCCAACTCCAAGTAGAGGAAAATGACAGGAGGCTAGGGAAGAAAACAAGGGAACAAAGGAAAAGAAAATGATTTGCTCAGACAAAAGGAGCACCCTTGGAAACACTGTAAATCTTCAATTCTATCTCAGTACATACACCTTTGCAGCACTTTTGAATTTCTACTTGATCTCAACTCATATATTTGTTAAGTGTTTTGTTATCATCAAGTTAACCCTGAATTTATGCCTACAATTCTAGTTGACATAAATAGGGGGAGATTGTTAGGAATATGTGTATTACTTTGATGATAAGTTAAACAAAACACTTAAGTAGAAATCCAGTGTTTGTAGTCTCAACGGATAAGACCATCTTGGCTATCCGTTGATGGAGTAGCTTTACTTAGAAATAAGTTTAGTATTTAGCACATTTCAGTCTTTGCATTTAAGTTATAATTCTTAGAAGTTGTGGGAAATTTTAAGTCATGTTGACTACTAGTGGATATGCAAATAGGAGGGCTAATTGTAAATATTTCATGCCTCGTAATTTTGTATAAATAAAGTAGTATCAATTGATAGATTAAAGGCCTTCAACGGATGAGAAACAAAGTTTCAACAGATGTCTCTAAAGCTTCAACGGATAACATCCATCAACGGATGAGTGCATCAACGGATAAAGCTTCAAATGCTAAAGCATCAACGGATAAAGCCATCAACAGATGAAAGCTTCAACGGATGCTCAGTTCAATAGCAGTTGATAGTGACAATTCATAAGCTGACATAGGCACATGGGTTGACAGAGACAATTGGAATGTGGTAGCCTCTTGGAGGAATCAAGAAAAAGCAGCATTTCCATTCTAGTGCAAACAAGGAAGTATTCAAAGATTCACAGATTATCTTAGATTGCATTGGATAGAGAAATGAAGAAGAAACATGTGAAGAACTATTTTATAATTGTATTTTATCTTTGTCTTCACTTGTAAACTTGGTGATATATAAACCAAGTAGCAGCTAGTAATTAGATGTGAATTTTCCAGAGCTGTTTAGAAAAACATAAAGAGAAAATCATCTAGTTTGTACTAGGAAGCAACTGTGATCAATTCTTTGTATCACAGATTTTCTGAAATACACATCTCTGGTGGAACAACAAATCCACCAGAAAAGTTTTTAAAGACTTTGTGTTCTTTACATTTGTGTCTTGAATATACATCTGTCTGCACCTGCTCAAAGCAATTCACACACATCTGTTCATCATACACTTAGCTTTTGAAACTGCTCAAAACTTGAAAAAGTTTTGAGATTTACATTCAACCCCCCTTCTGTAAATCTCATTGTTAGTTCCTTGAGAATAACATACCCCTAACATCAGACTCAGGAATAACAGTTTTCATTTTCTTACTCCTCCTGCAATCAATAGCAAGATGATTAGTATTTCCACAGTTAAAACAAGTTTTTCTAGGAGCATTAGGAACAACCTTATAATTAGAATCCTTAGAAATACCTTGCTTACCATTCCTGTTTCTTTTAGGACTTTTTACTTGAGGTTTGTCAGTAACCTCAGATAATTTCTTTTTCAATTGTCTTGTAGACAAAAGTCCTACGTTCTTTTCTTTCTTAACAGTTTTAATGGTTTCCTTGCTTTCCTTTCTTTGAGATTTATTACTTACTAATTTTTCTTTTGATCCTAATGTTGAACCCTTTTCAAAGATAGATTTAGGTTCATCAGCTTCTGAAGAGATAAACTTAACATGAGTCTTAAGGGAAATTTTATTTTCAGTATCAACATCTTTAAGTCCATCTTTATAGCCAAGGCATTCTTTCCAGTTTTTCTTTAAGATCATTTCATGAACCTTTTTGCCTGAATCAGTCCAGGCTTTAAGGGTTTTTCTCTCATTTTCTAAATCTTTTTCTAATGTACTGTATCTAGCCTCAAGGATCCTTACTGTATGTGTAGCTCTCTCACATTCTTTCTTCAAATCAATCTGATTTATTAAGTTAACCTCTAACTGTACATTCCTAGACTTTAAGATCTCAATTTCAGTTATAAGTCTATCATTTTCTAGAGTCTTATTCTTAAAATTACCATGCAGAGATTTAAGAATAAATTTCAATTCAGATATATCTTCAGTATCAAAAGAGAAGAAAGGAGTCAATACCTTAGATTCAGAGGACATAGGATCATCGAAGCTAGCCATCAGTGCATACCATGTGTCTTCATTTTCAGAATCATAGAAGTCCATCCAATTCTTGCTTGATGTAATCAGGGCTTTGTTCTTCCCTTTGTCATGCTTTGTCTTCTTGCACTCTGTAGCAAAGTGACCAGGTTCATCACAGTTGTAGCACTTGATTTTTGTCCTGTCTACCTTTCCAGCTTTATAGTCCTTTCCATCTCTTCTTCCAGTTGATTTCCTTTCACCTCCAGTGAACTTCTTGGCTCTTAACCAGTAATGCAGCCATTTGCATGACATCCGAATCTGTCATGTTCTCATCAGTTTCAGAATCAGTATCATCATTAGGATTTGATGATGAATCATCAACATCTGATTCTGGAAGATTGTACTTCTTCCTTACAACTTTAACAGACCTTTCTTTTGAAGCTTTATCATTCACTTTCAAAGCAACTGATTTTCCTTTGCTGCCTTTCCTCTCTTTCCTTTGCTGGACTTTCAAGTCATGAGTTCTCAGCATGCCATAGACTTCATCCAGAGTAATTATTTTCTTCTTGATCAGGCTTGGCCTCAAAGTGTTCATATTCTTGAATCAGAACAACCCTTATGTTCTTCTTGATGGCCATGGTTCCTTGACATTGAGTTTCAAGATCATCTCAGATCTCTTTGGCAGTCTTGTAGGCTATAACCCTATTTGACATCACAGAATCAAGACTGTTATGCAAAAATTTTTCTTACCTTTGCATCTTTCAGCACAACTACTTTCTCTTCTGGTGTCCACTCACTCTTCTCCTTTAACTGATAATGTTCAGCAACAGTAGGAGTTGCAGGCACCAGTTTTCTTGGCATGTAGGGTCCATCATTAATTACGTCGAGATAATCTGGATCTGTAGCTTCCAGGTGCATGACCATCTTCACCTTCCATGTAGGATATTCAGTCTTTTTCAGAATGGGGATTTTAATACTTTCATACTTATTCAGAGACATGTTTAGATCGCTTCTGATTGTAAATTTATCAGTTTGCTCTGATACCAATTGTTTCTCAGTAAAGATATATTGTTTAAGGGGGGTTGGATACAATTGTATAAATGTTTCGAACAAGTAATAAAATATAACAGCTTTTTATATTTTTGATAAAAACTGTTACAAAACTCTCTCAAGAAATACTAATGTTCTTGGAGCTGCTAGGCCGTGTGATGCTCAAGATCGATACACTATGTGATGACCTAAAATGTATTTATATACTACACAGTTACAACTAAACAATCTAAGATATGCATTATCAAAAGCTAACCGAAACTGATACATATCTTCAACTGAATAGATAAAGTCCTATAACTCAGACATAAAAGATATCTACTCCACAATACAAGGAACAAAACAAATCTTCTAAGCTGACTGTCTCCAGATACTAAAGACATCCAAATGCTGATGATGTGTTAAATCCTGATGACACATCAAATACTGATGACACCTGAACAGCCAGATCCTGAGCTTCTTCTAATCATTGAGAATCAATACGTAACATGCTTCCTTCCTCTAGAAGAATTTTGTGCATGCAATACGAAGGGTTGATTCCCTTGATATCTGCTATAGTCCAACCAATTGCCGATTTGAATTCTCTAAGAATTCTCAAAAGCATCTCCTTATCGCTACCTGAAAGGTCAGATGCAATAATAACAGGCAAAGTAGAAGTATCACCTAAAAACGCATACCTTAAATATTCAGGTAAAGGCTTAAGCTCAAGAGCAGGAGCTCCTCAATAGATGGCTTGAGGCGCTTAGGAGCTTTGTTCAACTCCTCCAATCAAAGAGATTCAAAAGGCATATCCATCTTTCGCTTCCAGGGAGAAGCATTCAAATATTGCAAGTGCTCTTCACCTTCATCATCTTCACTATCGGAATTCCCCAACAAGGCCTTTTCTAAGGCATCAGACCTTAGCAATCGATCGAGTTCATAATTGACCACAGAATCAACCATCTCCACCTTAAAACACTCCTCATTTTCCACATTGAACACATTAAAAGTTACATCTTGATCCATCACTCGCATGGTGAGCTCACCTTTCTGCACATCAATCAAGGTTCGACCAGTAGCCAAGAAAGGTCTTCCCAAGATAATGGGAATCTTCTTATCCTCCTCGAAATCAAGAATTACAAAATCAGCAGGGAAGATGAGTTTATCCACCTTGACCAAGACATCCTCCACAATACCCCGCGGATATGTAATAGAACGGTCGGCCAACTGCAAAGTCATATAAGTAGGCTTTGGATCAGGCAAGTCCAACTTCTTGAAGATTGACAAGGGAATCAGATTGATGCTAGCTCCCAAGTCACATAGACACTTGTCAAATGACATCTTTCAAATTGTGCAAGGAATAGTGAAGCTTCCAGGATCTTTAAGCTTCGGAGGCAATTTCTGATGCAGCACAACACTGCATTCCTTCGTGAGAGCAACGGTCTCTAAGTCATCAAGCTTCACCTTCCTAGAGAGAATACCTTTCATGAACTTCGCATAACTAGGCATTTGTTTAAGAGCTTCAGCGAAAGGTATGTTGATGTAAAGTTTCTTAAACACCTCTAGAAACTTCTCAAACTACTTATCCAGCTTTTTCTTTTGCAGCCTCTTAGGAAAAGGAGGTGGAGGATAGATATGTTTCTCCCCTGTATTACCCTCATGAGGAGTGTGCTTAACAGTAGTCTTCATCGGTTTAACTTCTTCTTTCTTCTACACTTCTTCTTTTTCAGCCTCAACTTCATATTCTGGAGTCTTAGCTTTTTCAGGATTTGTAACCTTACCAGACCTCAATGTAATTGCCTTAACATGCTCCTTAGCTTCCTTCTTGCCTGGAACTTCAGTATCGCTCGGAAGCGTGCCAGGTTGATGATTCAGTAAGGCATTAGTAATTTGCCCAATCTGATTCTCCAAGGTCTTGATAGACACAACTTGGCTCTTGCACATGAGCCTCAACTCCTCCAATTCAGATTTTTCATTAGCTTACGGTAACTGCTGAAGTTGAAGTTGTTGCCTAGGGGCATATTGCGCTTGTTGAAAACTAGGAGGGTTATACTGCTTTGCTGTGTATGGCTGATAAGATTGTTACATCGCATTCTGATTGTTACTCCAGCTGAAGTTGTTACGACCGGCATTTTATGTAATATTATTTGTGAATAATATTAAGTTAAATAAAAATATATTCAATGATTGTGCGCTAGTGTGAGTAAAAATTTCTGCATTATAAATTTGCTTTGTGTAGTATATGATTTTTCAAAGCAAAAGTTTACTTAATTTCTTTATTTTTGATTTATAAGGAATATTCTAAGCCTTGGAGAAATTTTCTTTTAAAAGATATTTTGTTCACAAATTTTGAAAGTGATTTTATAAAATCTCTAAAAAAATCCAAGTTATTTTATGGTATAAATTTTATAATTTTTGAACTTGTGTTTTATTTTATAAAAATAAATCTTTATAAATATAATTAGCAAATTACATAGTTATCCTTGCATGCAAATTCCTTCCATACATTCCAAAAGGGCTAAAGAGTCAATAACCACCCCACTAACTCTTATTTCCTAGCCAAATACCTTCTTTACCCTTGCATGCAAATTCAACCAAGTTTAAGTGGAAGGTTAATCATGACAATTCCTAATTCCACTCACTTTTGCCAATACAAAAACCATAAGACAAGCAAAGTCATGATCATTTTACTCATCACCCACACCACACTCACTCTCTCCTCCCTCCCCTTCTCCCTCACTCTCGGCTCTCTCTCATTCTCGGGTTTTTAGACCGAGAACCCCCCCTCCCCATTTTTCTTCATTTCTCCACCAAGCTTCTACTCTTTATACAAGATCTCGAGACGAGGGAAAACTTGCCATAAAAGTCGAGTGAAGCTCCAGTTGTTGCTCCTACCAGTCAGACCAGACCAGTCTATCTCAAGGCAAGTGATTCAACTTGACCTTCGCATTTACTGTAACCAGTTCATATATATATCGATGCAATTATCCTGAGTCATTTTGATATATTTAAATCAAGAGTATCTTTTGTTTATCTTTGAGTTACATAGAGATGCCATGAACCCTCGAGTACGTATTGCAAGTAGTTCAAAAGTCTTTCATGATAGTTTAATGCCATGATAAAATAGAGATGTGTTATAATACCTTATTGATCCTTTTGATTATCATGCTATTGATCCCTGAGAAATCTTGATGTTGCACCCTGATGCTTTGATTCAACTCTTGAAATAACCTCGATAGAAACTTTATCTTGATATCTAAAAGCCAATCTTTTCTTAAATTCATTCATGATTGTTTGATAACCCTATCCTTACCCTAAAGCTTGATGCCCTGTTATATCTTGAGCTGATGATCACTTCCTTTATATTTTAGCACCTCTATCCTATTGGAACCAGTGATGCTTATCTCCTTGATGTTCTAATACCTATACCTTGTCTACAACCATTGCTTTAAGCCTAGTTTGGCATTACTCTTTCATATTATCCAATAGCCTTGCTTAATTTCCTTGTCAAAATTCTTGTTTATGGAAATCTCTCGATTACCCTAATATAGTAAAGTCTAGTAGATCATGGCCCTGAGATTTAGAGTCAGAATTCCAGTGTTTCAAGTTGATCTATAATCCCCTGATAAAAATGATTTCAGTCAAAAGAGATTTTGTCATAAATCGGCATCAGTTTTCGAAATGAATAAAAGGTGGATTTTTCAGTCCCAAAGGGGGACAAATGTTTTCTTGAATGGTGGATCTGGACTGAGACGCGAGTCCTTTCCACACTTATATTAGGCTTAAAAGTTGCCTAGGGATTCCCAATAATGTTTTAGAACCCAGCGAGGTTCGGGATTACTTCGCGGCTGATCACCGGCTGTAATCCGTAGCGTCATAAAATGATTTTGATTAAGAATGGTTTTAAAATTTGTTTTGATGCAAGCAAAATGATGCCAACTCACATATGTTTTTATCTTTCGATTATCATTGGTTATGTCATTCCATTGTCATTCCTAAAGGTATATCTCGATTTATGCTTTGCGTTGTATTGTTAGCACTTGTTGAGCTTTTGGCTCACTTCTTGCTTTACCCTGATGTTACAGCTAGCAGCCATGGTTAGATTCAAGCAGACTGCCCGTAAGACCTGTGATGCTGACGCTTATGTTCGAGCTCAGGTAGAATAAGTAATAATAGTTGTGTGAGGACTCGGTATTTGTAATCAGATGTAATAGTTGGTAGTGTTGGGCTGTTCCAAACCCTAAACTGTAAGATCTTGGATTTTGGTTGTGTAATACTCATTAAAATGATGTAATAGCTATAATTATTTTGCTATTTAAGTTGGGGGTGTGACAGAAGTTAGGATGCTTGCGGTTATTGGGATGATAAGTGGCTGGAGCTTGTTGTTGTGATCTCTGAAATTTGCTCACAATTTGAGCTGATTCGCTAGAAATAGCACACTACTCAGTTTCATGTGCCCCCGCACAAAGCTCACAAACACTAGTGATTTGATTAACTCCATAATTATCCAAAGAGTCCACTTTCATCGTCAAAACTTGAAGTTGAGCTGCTATAGCAGTAGTTGTATCTACTTCCAGAATTCCTGTTACTTTTCCTTGCAACATTCTTTGCGTAGGATTCTGGTATTCATTAGCTGCCATTAGCTCAATCAACTCATAAGCTTCATTATAGCTTTTGGCCCATAAGGCTCCACCAGATGCTGCATCGAGCATAGATCTAGACTGAGCGTCCAAACCATTGTAGAAATAGTTTATAATCATCCAATCAGGCATGCCATGATGTGCGAACTTCCTTAGCATCTCCTTATATCGATCCCAAGCCTCACACAGAGATTCTCCAGTTATGTGCAAACTGAGTAAGAGCATTCTTGATTACAGCAGTCTTCGCCATAGGAAAGAATTTAGTGAGAAACTTTTGAGCAAGATCCTCCCATTTGGTGATAGACCCTGGTGGTAGAGAATGTAACCAGCACTTTGCTTCATCCCTCAGAGAGAATGGGAAGAGTCGCAGCATGATAGCATCTTCAGTCACCCCATTGAACTTGAAAGTGTCGCAGATCTCGATGAAATCCATGATGTGCATGTTGGGGTCTTCTATAGGAGAACCCCCAAACTGAACTGAGTTCTATATCATCTGAATCATGCTCGACTTGATCTCAAAAGTGTTAGCCGAGATGGCTGGTCTGATGATGCTCGACTGAATATCATTCATCTTAGGCTGAGAATAGTCCATCAGAGCCTTAGAAATTTCTGCTTGATCTCCCATCACTACTAAAGCTGGTTCCTCAACTTTCTCTTCATCCTAAAAAACTTCCCTTCGAATCACTACAGCTTCTTCCTCGGCTTGATCCAGAGTTCTCTTACGAGCTCGCGAACGCGTATGCATACACGCTCACTAGAGTACCCGAAACATGACAAGGAAAAGAGTAGGTAAGTAACAATGTCCAAGTCAATAAAATTTAACGATCACTGATGACAAACACATAAAATAAAAATTAACACCAAGTCCCCGACAGCGGCGCCAAAAACTTGTTAGTCGCTAAACACGCGCCAATATTTCACGCAAGTATACGCGATCGCAAGTAATATAGAATTATTTCTAGTTCGTTCCCACAGAGACTGGTTAAATTAACTATGTGATTTATGCACTTATGCAACCATGATATGACTATTATCCAATGCTAAGACGAATAATAATTTGGGTTTCAATAGCCTTTTCGTTCTTAACCTTAGCATGTAATGGTGATGACACTAATAAGATAAAACGAAATTGATAAATGCCAACTTTCGTTGTACGAATACCATACTACCAGACATCCACAAAAGAGATAGAAGCTGATAAGACACCAATTATATTGAGACCCTATATGTCTATAGAATTTGAAAACATAACGGTTTAATGCACAAGTTATCTATCGTGATTATATAGGGAAAGTAAGATGGTTAAAATTACCTATGAATCATGCATAACAATAACACATGAACCTATGTTAGCATGGCAAGTTATAAATCCTTAAATTCACTGTTGCTTCATTAAGAATTAACACGCTATCTTATAAGTTCGCGTCACTCATAAGACGAATAAGCACAACCAATACTAGGCTATCATACAAAAATCACACACTAAGGCATCAAAACAAATCAACTATAGAAATCCATAAATAAATCTGCTAGAACCCCAGGATAACGATTAGCCCATAATTGGACACATTATCAACGTGGGTTCCGATGAAGCATGGTATAATAAACGTAGTCTTTATAAACAAATAATAAACAAAGTACGAAACAAGAGTATAGGTTCACGAATAAGAAAACTAGCATCCAAAGTTATAACTTAGAACAAAGAATCACAAGTATAAACTAGATCTTCTTCGCTTTCGTTGAATTGTGCTATAACGGTCTTCTTACGCCTTCTCCTTGTGCTCTGGTACATCTCCTTATGAAAAATGACCTTTATTCAGGTATATATAGTAGCCCATGCATAGTAAAAATCCTCAAATCAAAAGGCCAATAGAATCAAGATTTAAATTTCCCGACCTGGCGTGGTCGCGCGCTTGATCAGCGCGGGCGCGCTGTGTCTCTGTACTTCGGGCGCGGGCGCGCGCTATGACACCGCGAGAGCGCTGGCCTTCTGGAGAAAATTCCATTTTCTTCTTTTCTTGCTGCAATAAGTTGGTCTTCACGAGCTTTATTTCTTGGACACCATCCTAACACCATATTGGCATAAAATCAATGCTAATTCACCTGAATTCCGTATTAATGCCTGAAATGCAAAAACACTAGAAAATACATTAAAACACCAACAACTTGAGTACAAATACACCAATTCAAAGCTTAATGGAGCGTTATAAAGTGTCATAAATGCCACTCAACACTCTAATGGCCAAGTCAGATGAAACTGAAGACAGTTCATCAAGAAATTAGGTTATCACTACAAACCTAGCACACCTTTATAATGATGAATGCAATGATGCTATAAATGACATATCTACTGAATTATATCACTTTTGTGTGACACTTAAATCACTCACTAAAGAAAATAATAGAATTAAAGAGAATAATTTATTTTTGAGTAATAGAAATATTATGTTAGATACTCAATTTATTGAGTTTGAGAAATTGAAAATAGAGTGTAAGATTGCCAATGATGAATTAACTGAATCTTTGAAGAAAGAAGAGATTTTGAGAAAGCAGCTTGAACGTGAGCAAGAGGTGATCAATGCCTGGAAAACATCAAGGGATGTAAGTGCCCAAATTGCCAAAATTCAAGGAATTGAGTCTTTCTGTGAAGAAGCCTGTAAAGAAAAGAAGAAGAAACTAGACCCTGTCCCAGTTGAGGTTTATCAACAGATATGAAATTAATAGATGATGAACTTATCCATTGAAAGCTGAAAATTCCTATTCGTTGAAAGATAAAAAAGCCTATTCGTTGATGCAGAAAAAGACCATTAGCAAGGCAAAGCTAACCAAGCTCAGTGAGAAGTATGGTTTAGTAACCAAGAACTTTGTTCAAGGGGAATCAAGAAAAACCAAAGATGCAAGCAGAGTGAATGTAGGGCATCTGTCAATGAAGTAGTTGAGTGACGGATTGGAGAAGATTGAGGTCAAGGAAGATTCAAAAAGGAAAAACAATAAGAATGGGAAAGTAGGGATAAATAAACACAATAACTACACACCTGATAAGTATGCACCTAGAAAGACATGTATTAAATGTGATAGTGTTAATCATTTATCTACTAATTGCAAGTCTGTGATACATGCACCCATGTCTGCACCTCCATATTTTCCTAACATGCCTATACCACCCATGCATGATTTTCCTGTTACCTGCACAAAATCTATCTGCATATTATGCTAATATGCCATTTGCACACAATCCTTATTATAATATCCGGGATATAGCGTGTAATTATTTTTGTTGATAAATAACTATTATGTGATTATATTGTAATTTTTGGTGAATTATCTGATGATTGGTGTTGTTATGCGGATGTTTATATGTGGTAAAGTATAAGTATGTTAATTTTATTATGTCTAGAATAAAATATAGATAATTAAGGTATTTTTCTGGTAATTTTTGGAGTGTTATATGATTTTATATTGATTTATTAATTTATTAATTTTTTTTGAATAATTACAAAATCATTTTCTAAAGCCATGAATCGTCCAACCTCAACCATTTTTACATTTTTACAACCCGAAACTCTTCCGAAAACTCCTTCTTAACCTAATATGGTAATTCCAGACATTTTTGATGTTTTGACTTTTATGATCCGGATTACGGTTTGACCCGTGCGCGGCCCGACGCAATATTTTCGATACGCTAACCCTTTTCGATAGCATTATCTTCGTACAAATCGTTTTATAAAAGCCCGGTTTTGATAATTATCCGAAATAGGATAATGCTTATCCAAAACAGGATAGTGCCTATCCAAAACAGGATAGTGCTTATCCAAAACAGGATAGTGTTTATCCAAGACTATCGTATTTATAGTTACTTATCGGCAAAGCAACGTATTTATTGATCCAACACGATCCAGAACGTACTAATATTCCGTAAATATAAATAGCCAACACAGTATTGTATTTTGTACAGATAATCATTTGCAAACAGTAAAACTATATGATTTTCAAAGAAAAACCTTAAAATTCATCGCGTTTTTCATAATCAAACGCACAAACGAAGGCGTTAACAAACTCCGATTCGGGCGTGCAATATATCAAATCGAAGCTCTCGAAAAGTTCTTTCATAATCAATCATCCATTTCAGTGCAGAAATCAAGGTGATTTTCTTATTTAATTAATTTAATTCGAATTATTAAGTAATTAAAATAAGAATTTTTGTTCTTGATGTTGTTTGTGTGATTTGATGTTAAAATCATGTAGATCTTTTCTTCCTGGTCATTTTGGTATATCATATGATGAATTTGGAGTTCAATAACATGTTCAAATTGCTGTTTGATTCTGGAAATTGAAATTTGGGTTTATGTGTTTGAATGTTCTTGATTGAAAATTAGGCGTTTTTTTGTTAGGGGTTATTAGATGAAATTGATTACATGGTTGTGCAGATCGTAGAAAAATAAATCTATTGGTATATTTGAAATTAACAAACGATTCTTGGATTGCTCTAATTGAGCTTCGCCGAAAAAACGATTCGAACGGCGGCGAAAAATTCCGATGGAATTTCCGGATGATTCACTGCGTGTTTGATCACGTTTTTGGTATAAATAGGTTCCTGGTATAAAGAACTCCTGATCTACACAATTTGATGGTGTTCTGAGTGATTTTGAACGTCGCCGGAAAAGCTTGGACCGCCGGTAATGGCATCTGGTCGGCAACCGGCGACAAGGATGACAAATTTACAGAACTGCCCCTGTAGTTTGTCCAAACTTATAGTTTAGTCCCTCCTATTGTAAAAATTTATAAAAACGGATTTCTGTTTTAAATTATTTAAAAATGATATTTTTATTATTTTAAAAATTAGAAAAATGGTTATTTAATTATTTTAAATCCAGAAAATTGTTTTAATTATAATTATTTAAAAATAAATCTGAATTATTTTATTAATTAATTTTAATTAATTTTTAATTATTTTAATTAATCTATTAATTTATTATTAATTGATTATTTAATTTAATTAATTATTAATTAATTTTAATTAATTTAATAATTAAATTTAACTATTTATTTTTGATTTAAAAATTCTGAAACATAGTTTCGAGCTTCAAAATATAATTTTAAATTATTTTCAAGGCTCGATAATTATTATAAAAAAAATTTAAAGCCAGATTCGAGTATTCGAACTCTGTTATTTAATTATAAATTGATTCGGAGACCCGTTTTAATTCCGAAAAATGTTCAAAAATTCGTATTAAATACCTGGAAAATCATTTTGACCCCGAATCTTCTTTGAAAAATTATTTTGATCAAATATCTTGCGTGCTATGTGCTACATGCTATCTAATTGATGTGTTATATGCCTATGTGGTTATTGTTTGACGGTTTTTGCTATAACCTTCAATTTGTAAATCGGATTTGGGTAAAACGAAGGGTAGATAAAAGCTTATGACATCTATGTGACGATTAGAATAGTATGAGATTGAGTATTGATAGATATTTGTGATGCCTAGAAGAGTAAGAAAGGCATATAAAAAGAAAGTCAGTGATCAGTAGATAGAATTGAAGTGTAGAAAGAGAATGCAAGTGATTGAAGAATAGAAGCAAGGCATAGAAAAATAAGGAAAGTGATTGATGAGTAGAACTGTTAGATGAGTACAAGTAAAGTTGGAAAACATCTATTATAAAGCAAGTCCTTCTGAACCTTTCCTCGAGATATATTTTAAATATTTCTGAACTTTCTCATAACATGTTGCTAGTATTAAAAATAAAGCTTGTTTTGCATTACAAGCGCTTTAAACTAGTCAACCTTGAACCCTAATCATATCATTGAACTTGAGTTGTAAGCTTTATTCTTGTAAACCACCAACGGTTGATTTCCCAGATATTAAACCATACTGATACAATACCACTCCATAAATCCATACACACCATAAAACCAAGTATTTCAACAGAATTTCTTGAGCATACAGAAACTTATACACCCTGGAATACCCTATCACATCAAAGATCAATACCCTGTATTATCTTTGAACCATTGTTCTTCAGATACTTGATTCTTCATCAGGCTTGAAGCCATTCTTCATATTTACACCTTGATACACCCTGGTGATACCTGTGATATATTTTATGCTCTGAGATAAATGTTTTATCAATGTTAATCATGATGCTGTTTTTATTGAATTACAATGGTTATCATATTAAATTATTTTAGAATTGGATGGTTTTATAAATATAGACCAGATTCGTGGTCATATTAGGCCAATGCGTGCCTTCGATCCAGTATAGAGAGCAAAGCTGGGAGCCTTGCTCGGGGTTAGTGCGTGACTGATCAGCAGTCTAACCTTGGTTTTTAAAAATGAAAAGAATATCCAATTCTATTCATTGCTTATCTAGAAACTTAATTCTTATGAATCATTTCAACTGATCATTGTTGAACCTCAGTTATTGCTATTATGACTTGCTGAGCTAGTTAGCTCACTCTTGCAAATCTTTTATGTTATTTTACAGTTGAAAAGAAAATTGTTGGTAGCGAGGATTCCCAGTCCAGTGTACGAGCTAGGATTCCAGGATAAGATGGACCGAGTTAGCAGGAGCTTTATAATGTAGATGAGTTATGTAAGATTGTAAGAATGATATCATTATCAGTTATAAGCGGAACTAGTTGGGATTTGGTACGATGTAATAAAAGTTAAGGTTGTGACTTGTTTTCATACTTTAACCTGTTGCGATCCATGGTTATGGTAAGAAGGGTCTTTGCATATATTACTTTCATAAGCAGGTATTTATATATTGAGTATGTGTGTGTTGTGAACCCCAAACTTCTGACCCGGGTTTGGAGGGTGTTACACTTATTATACAGCATTTAAAATGCCTCAAATGTCATTTAGCATGCCTTACTGAAATAATATGTTTACACAATCTTTTCCATACCATGTTAATCCTAGTGTGCATGATAATTGTGTAACTAATCAAGTGTTTTAAAGTCCTACTCCTAAGACAAAGGTTGATCACAGTCACCTAAGTGTAATGATGGAAAGACTAAGAAGCCTAAGAAAAAGGCTAAAAAGGATGAACCCAAGGAAACTTGGGTACCAAAATTAACTTGATTTGGTTTTGATATGTGAAGGGAAACATATAATATATGGTATCTAGACAGTGGTTGATCAAGGCACATGATTGGAGATTCTACCCTGCTCATTGAGTTCAAGAAAAGAGCTGGCCCAAGCATTACCTTTGTAGTTGACAACAGAGGGTATACTATTGGATATGGCTTGATTTCAAGAGAGAATATCATCAATGAAAAAGTTGTTGTAGTTGATGAACTCAAATACAATCTTTTGAGTGTCAGTCAACTATGTGATAAAGGTAACTTTGTTACTTTCACAACTGAAGCATGTGTTGTTACCTGCAAGAAAAATAACAAAATGGTCCTTACTGGAGTAAGGAAAGGAAATGTGTATCTAGTTGATTTCTACTCAACAAATGCAGATTTAATAACTTGTCTTTTCAGCAAAGCAAGTCAAGATGAAAAGTTGGCTATGGTACAAGAAGCTGTGTCATTTGAACTTCAAGATCATGAATGAATGGGTCAGGAAAGACCTTGTTAAGGGCATTCCTTGAGTTCTCAAGAGATATACTGTGTGGTGTTTGTCAAAAAGGAAAACATGTAAAATCATCATTCAAAAAGAAGCTTGAATCGATAATTGATGAACCTCTACAATTGTTGCACATGGATTTGTTTGGACCAGTCAATGTATTGTCAATCTAAAAGAAGAAGTATTGCCTAGTGATTGTGGATGATTTTTAAAGCTCTCATGGACATATTTTCTTGGATCTAAATATGAAGCTAGTGAAATCATTATCAATCATATAGGGAAAGTCAACAATCATCATGATCTCAAAGTAAGAAGAATTAGGAGTGACAATGGAACTGAGTTCAAGAATTCTAGAATGAGGTTGTTCTGTGAAGAAAATGGAATCATGCATGAGTTCTCAGCTACAAGGAATCCACAACAAAATGGAGTAGTTGAAAGTAAAAATAGATCATTGATTGATGCTGCTAGAACCATGCTAGAAGAATCAAAGTTACCAACTTATTTCTGGGCTGAAGCTGTCAACACTGCATGCTACTCTCAGAATATATCTTTGATTAATCAAGCCAAGTGCATGACTCCTTATCAGTTGTTCAAGAATATGAAGCCAACACTGAACTTTCTTCATGTATTTGGATGTAATTGTTATATTCTAAGGAATCAAACTGATCAACATAGAAATTTGATGTCAAATCTGATGAAGGTATCTTTGTTGGATATGTTGTTGGAAAAGCATATAGAGTCTACAATTTGAGAATCAACATTGTTATGGAATCTATAAATGTTGTGTTTGATGATAAAAGGATTGAAGGATTTTATGATGAAGGTTTCCATGAGAGCCTCAAATTTGATAATGTTGAGATGTATTGTGATGACAGTGATGATGAAAATGATCTAGAAGTGGTGACTAAAGGAGATTCAAACTTGTCATCAAAAGAATAAATAGCAGTTGATGCACAGAATGATGTATCCATTGAAAGACAAAATATATTATCAGTTGAAAGACAAAGTGCATCATCCGTTGATAGGAAAAACTCATTATCCATTGATAGACAAGGTGGATCATCAGTTGACAGACATTCAGCATCCGTTGATCATTCTTCAGTAGGCGCTGAAAATCATCCTAAATCACTGTTTGATAGAACTCCAATAAAATTCACCGACTCAGGGGAGTTTCATATAGTTAACACTCAGTCACACATCAAGATAACAATGAGGCATCTTCATCTAGAGCTAATCTACCACCTCAAAGATAATGGACAGAGATCACCCATTCGAACTGATCATTGATGATGCAACATCTAGAGTACAAACAAGGAAAGTAACTCAAGATGAATGTTTGTATATCAGCTTTGTGTCACAGGAAGAGCCAAAGAAGGTAGAAGAAGCTTTAATGGATCCTGATTGGGTTTTATCTATGCAGGAAGAGCTAAACCAATTTGAAATAAATGAAGTATGAAAGCTGGTACCCAGACCAAAAGGCAAGAATTCTATTGACACCAAATGGGTATTCAGAAACAAGATGGATGAGAATTTTATAGTTATAAGGAATAAAGCTAGATTGGTTGCTAAGGGCAACTGTCAATAAGAAGGAATAGATTTTGATGAAACATTTGCTCTAGTTGCAAGACTTGAAGCAATTAGAATCTTTCTAGCCTATACAGCCCATGCCAATTTCAAATTCTATCAAATGGATGTGAAAAGTACATTTCAGAATGGAGATTTTGGAGGAGGAAGTCTATGTTAGTCAACCTCCAGGTTTTGAAGACCCAACTTTTCATATTATGTTTACTATCTTTTGAAAGAACTTTATGGATTGAAGCAAGCACCTAGAGCCTGGTATGATACTTTGTCAAAGTTCCTTTTAGAAAATCATTTCACAAGAGGTACCGTTGACAAAACTCTTTTCTTTAGAAATGTTAATGGCTCCAGTATACTTGTTCATATTTATAAAGATGATATTATATTTGGCTCCACAGATGATAAACTTTGCAAAAAGTTTTCCAAATCGATGCAAAGTAAATATGAAATGAGCATGATGGGAGAACTAACTTACTTTCTTCGTTTACAAGTTAAGCAAGTTAGTGATGATATATTCATCAGTCAAACTAAATAGATTTATGAACTTTTAAAGAAGTTTGACTTAATGGATTGCACATCTGCAAAAACTCCCATGACCACTGCTACTAAGTTTGAATTGAACACTACTGAAAAGTCTGTGGACATTTCAAACTTTAGAGATATGGCTGGCTCACTTTTATATTTAACTGGTAGTAGGCCAAATATAATGTTTACTAATTGTCTTTGTGCTATATTTTAGGATGATCCTAGAAAATATCATTTAGTAGCTATTAATAGAATTTTCAGATATCTCAAAGGCACACCAAAACTTGGCATTTGGTACCTGCAGATTCTGGCTTTGATCTAATTGGTTACTGAGATGCAGATTTTGTAGGGTGCAAAATAGACAAAAAAAGCACAATTGGCACATGTCAATTTCTAGGAAACAAGCTTGTGTCCTGGTTTAGTAAGAAACAGAATTCAGTTTCCACTTCCACAACTGAGGCTGAATATATTACTGCTGGTAGCTGTTATGCACGAATTTTATGGATGAAAAATCAACTATTGGATTATGGTCTTCATGTGGACAAGATTCCAATTTTCTGTGATAACACAAGTGCTATTTCCATCACTAAAAATTTTGTGCAACATTCAAGGACAAAGCACATGGACATCAAATACCACTTCATAAGAGAGCATGTTATGAATGGTACTGTGGAACTTCATTTTATTCCAAGTGAGAAACATCTTGTAGACATCTTTACCAAGCCACTTGATGAATCAACTTTTACTAGGTTGGTAAGTGAGTTAGGTATGCTAAACTACTCTGAACATTATTCTTGACGTCTATGCAATTTAAAATGTAGCCATAAATAAATTTAATTTTCCTGTTAAGGGTGAAATTTTTGGCTAAGGCAAAATTATCCATTCAACGGATGTTCATTATCCGCTGAGAGTGAATATCTTTTGATTGCTTATATCCGTTGAAAGTTAAATATATTTCTGGGTACTTTATCCATCGATGGATAATAGTACCTTTGATATCCGGTGATTCTTATCAATCATAACCTTTGATTCTTAAAACCATATTCGTTGACACATGCATACAGTCATGTGTGTATACGTTGATGGACTGTTTTAGAATTTCTACAATTTTCTTTAATTTTGAACGGTTATTTTTTGCAATTGTCATTGAGTGTTTAATTTTACTTTTAATCATTTATTTATCTTTTTTCTGAGAAAGTATAAAAGTCAATCATTTACCGATCTCACTTTTATATTTCTTTAATTACTCAAGGCAATTTCAACTCTCTTTCATCTCCAAAACCCCTTTCACTCTGTAGCTTCGAATATAGTATCAATGGAACCTGTTGTAAAAATCATGTCTTAGTCTGTGTATGTTTATTAGAAAAACAACTTTGTAGCTTTGGTGGACAAGAGCGCTGCTCAGGAAGACTATCACAAAATGATGGACTTCATTAGCAACTACAAATTGAAGTATGTCATGCTCAAGTCACCAATTATTTAATGTGAAGTTGTGAAGGAAGTCTGGACATCTATTGTGTTTGATTCAAATAATATGACTCTCACCTTTACTCTTAAAGGTACTAATTATTGTGTTAATTCTGATGTTATTCAGTCATGCTTTAAATTACCTGAAAATAACATAATTGTTCCACACACTGACATTGATGTGGTTAACTTGCTCAATTCTATGGGCTATTCCCTTGATACTGCTAGTTTAGGTAGCATTAAGAGGAAGGGTCTTAGAAAATAGTGGAGTTTTATGTGTGATGCTTTTATCAAGGTATTTTCAGAAAAAATCAGTAATTTTGATGCAATTACTTCCTCTATGTTTAATATTCTTTACATGCTCTTAACTAATAAATATTTTGATTTTAGCAATTATGTCTTGCTAGAGTTAGGGTATAAATTAAGAGATATACATAAGACACCTAGAAATATGTATTATGCTAGATTTTTAATGATGCTAGCTAACCATGTTTCTGAGGATCTGGTAATTGAGAACCCAAACAACAAACATGCTTGTTGGGTTCAAGAAAAGAGAGTTCTTGCAGATTTGAGCAAGAAGAATCTCAACAATGAAGTTGTAGGATTTTATACATCACAAAAGCATGGTATAACATTTTCTTGATATAAAATCCATATAATCGCATACAAATCGTGAATAAAACATATGGGATCGATTTCTAACCTTTAAAAGTGATCCAAGAATGATGAGCGGAGATCCCTAGCAGCTGCTCCTCAAGTGTGAAGCACTCCACAGGTATCCACCAAGAGATCAAAGTAATGAAGGAGGAAGGGGTTCAGAGAATTGCCTCCTTTTCTTTTCTTCTTTAAATTAGGGTTTGTTTTTGGGTTGAGGCAAATAGGGTTTATAATAGTATATTTATAGGCAAAAATTTCAGCGGAAAATTTTCCCATAAAATATTATTATTATTAACCCTTTAATTGATTATTCTCATTAACCAATTAACTAATAATTAAAACACCTTTTAATCATTAACCCTTTTTCTAAACACTTTAGAAAATAATTCTCTCACTTGATTTAATTTCCAAAAGTTAAATTCTTAATTAATAATATTAAGAACTTTTTCTTATTTAATTTATAATTAATTAAATCTCATTTAATCAATTATTAAATTTGCTAATTAATTATTTATTTCACAAATAAATAATTACTAGCCATTATTAATTAATTCCCCCACCATTAAATCATTCTCTTTTATGGTGTGACCCTGTAGGTTCAATATTAAGCCGGTAGTAGAAATAAATAATAATAAAACTATTTTATCATTATTTATATAAATTCTCTAATTCATTAAATATGATTAATTAATAAATTAATCATATTTATTCTACATCGTGAGGGATACTTCTCAGCATATCGCGACTATCCGGATAATACGAATTCACTGCTTAGAATACCAAGAACCCATTCAGTGAATAGTTACCGTACAATCAATTCCTTCTACCCTGCAATGTCATGATTAAATACAAGGCATGGAACTCGTGTCAAGCCTATCTTATTTAATCATTTGCTTTCCCATTCACTATGCTTAGTTCTAATTGATGTGAATTAGAAACTCCCTTCTAATTTCATTCACTCTGGCTAGAGATTCCTGAACTAGCATAAGTGGATCAACATTGAACATTCTCTTCCTTCACTGGAAGGGGTAGATCCTTTATTGATTATACACTATCTTCATGTACAAATTCCTACACTCAGTAGAGCCCTTATTATTGTCCCTGGAGACTAAGAACTAAACCAAAGTATAGTTCAGTGTATACAAGATGACTATGATGACCTCAAGTCTAAGGATACTTGTACAACTATCACTATGTGAACATCTGCTGACACGTGAGTGAACTCCATCAGTTGTTCAGCTGTGTGAGTCATGTTCAGCGAACTTATTATATAATAAGCACCTACATACTAGCTATAGTGTCACCACACAAATATCTATGAGAACAGACATCCTTCATAATGAAGCAAGCATAGTATGTACCGATCTTTGCGGATTATTAATTACCAGTTAGTAATCCTGCGACCAGGAACTATTTAAGTTCAGAGTTATTATCTTTTAGGTCTCATTATTATGATCTCATCATAATCCATAAAAAGCTTTACTCTAAACTATGGTATATCTTATTTAAACACTTAAATAGATAAAGCCCGCAATAAAACCAAAACAAGTCTTTTATTAATATCAATGAAATCAAAACAGATTACATAAAAGTTATTCCTAAATCATCATACATGATTAGACTTAAGACACATCTCTTTCAATCTCCCATTTGTACTAAAGCCAATCACTCTGGTATCTAATACCCATCTTGTCTTTATGATGATCAAAGTGACTTTGAGAAAGTGGCTTTGTTAAAGGGTCTGCTATGTTGTTATGTGTGTCAACTCTCTTGACGTTGACATCTCCTCTTTCAACAATCTCCCTAATAAGATGAAAGCGCCGCAGGACATGCTTGGAATTCTTATGAGATCTTGGTTCCTTAAATTGTGCTATTGCTGTGTTGTTATCACAATACAACACAATAGGCTCCTCAACTAGGAACAACTCCCAACTCAGAAACAAATTTCTTCATCCAAATGGCTTGTTTTGCAGCCTCACTTGCAGCTATATATTCTGCTTCCGTTGTGGAGTCAGCCGTTGTAGACTGTTTGGAACTCTTCCAACTAATCGCACCACCATTCAGAGTAAACACGTACCCTAACATGGATTTGCTATCATCACTTTCTGATTGAAAACTAGAGTCAGTATAACCCTCTATTTTCAACTCAAATTCACCACCAAAAATAAGAAAAGTATCCTTAGTCCTTCGCAAGTACTTAAGGATGTTCTTCACTGCTTTCCAGTGGTCTTCACCTGGATCGGACTGATATCTGCTCGTCACACTAAATGAATAAGCAACATCAAGCCTAGTACATAACATCGCGTACATGATAGATCCTATTATTGAAGCATAAGGAATCTTACTCATACGCTCTCTTTCCTCAGGTGTCTTAGGAGATATCTTTTCGGAAAGGGACACTCCATGGCTCATCGGTATGAGACCTCTTTTGGAGTTTTCCATGCTAAACCTTTTAAGCACTTTCTAGATGTATGTACCCTGGGTAAGACCTATCATTCCTCTAGATCTATCTCTATAGATCTTCATACCGAGAATGTAGGATGCTTCTCCCAAGTCCTTCATAGTGAAGTTCTTCGATAGCCACACTTTGACTGATTGCATCATCGGTATATTATTTCCTATAAGAAGTATGTCATCCACATACAATACAAGAAATGTTACCGTGCTCCCACTAACCTTCTTGTAGATATATGGTTCATCTATGTTTTGGATAAAACCAAACTCTTTGATTGTCTCATCAAAATGGATGTTCCATCTACGAGAAGCTTGCTTTAAACCATATATAGTTCGCAGCAGCTTACACACGAGGTGTTCATTTCTCTTGGAAAGAAAACCCTCTGGCTGTGTCATATACACTTCCTCTTCAAGTTTCCCATCGAGGAAGGCCGTTTTCACGTCCATTTGCCAGATCTCATAGTCGTAGTAAGCAGCAATCGCAAGCAAAATCCGAATTGATTTTAACAAGGCTACAGGCGAAAAAGTTTCATCAAAGTCAATCCCTTGCCTTTGTTTGAATCTTTTTGCCACGAGCCTGGCCTTATAGGTCTCCACCTGGCCATCTGCTCCAATTTTTCTTTTGTATACCCATTTGCACTCAATAGGCTTCACACCCTCAGGTGCTTCAACCAAAGTCCATACTTGGTTGGTATACATAGATTCCATTTCGGATTTCATGGCACTTTGCCATTTCTTTGAGTCAACACTACTCATAGCCTCATTATAGGTCACAGGGTCGTCATCATCAATGATTGACAACTCATTGTCATTCTCAATGACAAGGCCATAATACCTCTCAGGTTGGCGAGACACTCTCCCTGACCTACGAATGGGTTGTTTCACAGATGGTTGTTCAGTCTGAATAGGTGTTTCCACTTGAACCATAGTAGTTTGTGCTTCTTGAACTTCATCAAGTTCAATTTTGCTCCCACTGTTTCCTTCAAGGATAAACTGCTTTTCCAAGAAGGTAGCATGTCTGGAGACAAACACCCTATGATCGGTGTAAAAGTAATACCCTAAAGTCTCTTTAAGATATCCCATAAAATTACATTTTACGGATCCAGATTCCAGCTTATCTGGGTCAACTTTCTTGACATAAGCTGGACATCCCCAAATCTTAACGTGTTTAAGAATCGGTTTCCTTTCTTTCCATATCTCATATGGAGTTTGAGGAACAGATTTGGAAGGCACCTTATTCAGTAAATATGCTGAGGTTTCCAATACATAACCCCTCAAGAATACTGGAAGATTCGCATAGCTCATCATGGACCGAACCATGTCTAACAAAGTTCAATTTCTCCTTTCAGATACCCTATTCAACTGTGGAGTATATGGAGGAGTCCACTGGGAGACTATACCATTTTCTTTGAGATAATCTAGAAACTCTCCATTCAAGTATTCACCACCTCGATCTGATCGAAAAGTTATAATACTATGTTTGGTTTGTTTCTCCACTTCATACTTATATTCTTTGAACTTTTCAAAGGCTTCTGACTTGTGTTTCATCAAATACACATATCCGAATCTAGATCGATCATCTATGAAAGTAATGAAGTATGAAAATCCACCCATGGCTTGCGTAGACATTGGTCCACATACATCTGTGTGTACAAATCCTAGCAAATCTGCAGCCCCCTCTCTATGTCCACTAAATGAAGATTTGGTCATTTTACCCAATAGACAAGACTCGCATGTAGGATATGATTCAAAATCAAAAGGGTCAAGTAACCCTTCCTTATGCAATGTCCGCAGTCTATTTTCACTAATATGACCAAGTCTGCAGTGCCACAAAAAAGTGAGATTTTCATCATCCCTTTTTCTTTTATTAGTATGTTCAATTTGTAGTAAATTATGCTCTATGTCACATACATACAGACCATTATTTAAAATACCACTTCCATAAAGAACGTTATCTCTAAGAATTGAACATTTATTATTCTGAATAACAAATGAAAATCCAGCCAAGTCTAACATGGGAATAGAAATAATATTCCTCACAATCGAGGGAATAAAATAACAATTATTTAAAACAATAGTCTTGCACGTAGGCATATGTAAATGAAATGATCCTACAGCTTCAGCAGCAACTCTTGCTCCATTTCCCATCCGTGGAATCACCTCCTCTTCCTCAAGAGTCCTACTTCTCCTTAGTCCCTGCAACGAATTGCAAATATGAGAACCACAGGCGGTATCTAATACCCAAGTAAAAATTTGATTTAATGACATATTCAATTCAATCATGAACATACCTGAAACAGAAGCGGTAGTCTCACTACCCTTCTTCTTCTTCAATTCTGCAAGGTAAACCTTGTAGTTCCTCATCCAGTGCCCCACTTTGTTACAGTGAAAGTAAACAGCTTTGCTCTTGGGGTCTTCAGCTTTTGGTGGAACCGGCTTTTTCTCACCTACTTTCATCTTCTTGGAAGGGTTCTTCTTCCTTTTCTTAGGATTGGAACCTTCACCAATTAGAAAAACAGAACTCTTCTTAGGGGGGAAATTCGATTCCGCAGTCTTCAATATGTTGTGGAGTTCAGGCAGGCTGACATCCAGCTTATTCATGTGAAAGTTCACAACAAACTGCGAGAACGAACCCGGAAGTGATTGCAAGACCAAGTCTTGGCTCAGCTCCCCATCCATGGTAAAACCAAGTTGTCCAAGACATTCAATCAAATTGATCATCTTAAGTACATGGTCATTTACAGATGATCCCTCAGACATCCTACAACCGAACAGCTCCTTCGATATCTCATATCGAGCTGTCCTCCCTGCCACATCATATAACTCTTGTAGATGCATAAGGATAGTGTGAGCATCCATATGCTCATGCTGCTTCTGTAGCTCAATGTTCATGGAAGCTAGCATGATGCATTGAGCAACATTTGCATCATCTATCCACTTACGATACACAACATGTTCATCATTATGTGCATCGTTAACAGGTTCAGTAGGCTTAGGTGAGTCAAGCACATATTCCAGCTTCTCAACCCTGAGAACAATTCTCAAGTTTCTAAGCCAGTCAGCAAAATTAGGACCAGTCAACTTGTGAGCATCTAGTATACTCCGGAGTGATAGTGCAGAAGACATAACGTATATAGTAAATCTGTAAATGATGAACACATAACAACACTTAGCAAATATTCAATTTCATTTCAAAACACTATATGAATCGGGTCTTTATTCATAAGTGGCTCCTACTAGTTTATCTAATTTATACAACCCCTAAGTGAAAAATTAAGCATTCATAATGCTAGTGGGAATAGGGATCCTACATTCCATCACACAACCTCGGCTGTAGCATGAAACATCATGTGATGTTCAATAGGCAGACAACTCTTGTCAATTACATCTTATGTTATTCCCTAATAAAACTTTAGCCTCTTGAATAATTGAGTCACGGCTGTAGCACGACAGACTCAATATTCTAAGTCAAGTCTAACCCAACATTTCATACAATTGAATCAGTCTCCAACGGCCCACGGCTGCAGCACGTAACGACCTTTAGATTCTAATTCAATGTACAAATCTCTATGTAATAGACAAGTATTTATTATTTTGAAATCAAAGCCCTCGGCTGTAGCACGAAACGACAATGATTTAAAAATAAGAACTACTTTCTACCATGTTGGAAGGCTTTGACCGACACAAGCCCGTTGTGTCATTGGCCAATTACTACTTGATATTATTTAATTTTAGAGGGATTATATTATGTTACAATCATAATCATATTATAAAGAGATTCTTCCTTTTAAATTAAATATTTCAAATCAATAATCGATAATCAGATGATTCCCAGATCGGGGGGAGCATTGTCAAGAGGCGTCACTTAATAACCCTTTCTTACAGATCGAAATCTGTTTTTGACAGAATCATCCTTTCTCTCAATATTGAAAATTCATATTTAATTACGTGTTTCATAAACACAAAAATCTCATGATTGTATTCATAATATTTATATTAAGGTCATGAAACAATTTCACTATACTAGATTGTCTAACATATGCCTTATGTTAATTAAGTTCACCTAAATTTATCATCGCATGATAAGTTAAGTATACATCACATATATAAGCATGAATAAATGTAAAGGTAGGCATGTTAAATCATGTAGCATATTACTCTAAGCAATATACATCACTATGTATCACATGAAGCATTTAAAAGTAATTAAAACAATTAAAAACAACTTTAAAACACTACTATTAGCTATAAACAGTCCGAAACTATTTCAGAAAATATAATTTAATATACCATTAGAAGCGTCTCGAAAAAACGAATCCAACGGCACCAAGCACGCCCCAAACGGACCGACCACACGCCTCGAGAAGCGGTCTGACGTGCCACCACGCGCACACGCACCGTCAGGCGCGTAACTGACACTCAGCCACTCGCCTCCACGCGCCACACGCGCCCTGACAGCTGAGCTGACGTCAGTGTGACGTCATCTGATGACGTCAGCATGACGTCAGCATCAGCGCTGACCAGTTGACCGCGCGTGTCTGACACGCGCTGCGCGTGACACAGGAGCGCGTGACCCTCACGCGCGCTAGCCAGTCGCGCGGTCCTTCGCCCGTTTCTGTCTTCTGCCGTTTTTTTTAATCAGCCGCCATGGAACGTCGTGCCAACCCATCAACATCAGTACACACCTTTTTTTTTGATTTTCAGCAGGATACAATATATATATACATAACATATTACACATATATACATATTTAATTACAAATTTTAATTAAAACATCTTTAAAAATTCATAATAATTAATCCACACATCAGAAAATTATAAAAAAATACCTAGATGATCTACAACACTTGTAGAGCCCATATCTACAGTCAAAACAATTTTGAGAAACAATTTATAATCAATCATAATTAATCCATGATATAACTTGCAAAAATCATAATAAATTCATACAAGATCAGAAATTCTGAAATTTTTATCACAAATCTATATGCATATAACCTAAACTCTGATACCATTGTAGGATTTTATACATCACAGAAGCATGGTATAACATTTTCTTGATATAAAATTCATATAATCGCATACAAATCGTGAATAAAACATATGGGATCGATTTCTAACCTTTAAAAGCGATCCAAGAATGATGAGCGGAGATCCCTAGAAGCTGCTCCTCAAGTGTGAAGCACTCCACCGGTATCCACCAAGAGTTCAAAGTAATGAAGGAGGAAGGGGTTGTGAGAATTGCCTCCTTTTCTTAAATTATGGTTTGTTTTTAGGTTGAGGCAAATGGGGTTTATAATAGTATATTTATAGGCAAAAATTTCAGCTGAAAATTTTTCCATAAAATTTTATTATTATTAACCCTTTAATTGATTATTCTCATTAACCAATTAACCAATAACTAAAACACCTTTTAATCATTAACCCTTTTTCTACACACTTAAGAAAATAATTCTCTCACTTGATTTAATTTCCAAAAGTTAAATTTTTAATTAATAATATTAAGAACTTTTTATTAATTAATTTATAATTAATTAAATCTCATTTAATCAATTATTAAATTTGCTAATTAATTATTTATTTCACAAATAAATAATTACTAGCCATTATTAATTAATTCCTCCACCATTAAATCATTCTCTTTTATGGTGTGACCCTGTAGGTTCAATATTAAGCCGGTAGTAGAAATAAATAATAATAAAACTATTTTATCATTATTTATATAAATTCTCTAATTCATTAAATATGATTAATTAATGAATTAATCATATTTATTCTACATCGTGAGGGATACTTCTCAGCATATCGCGACTATCCTGATAATACGAATTCACTGCTTAGAATACCAAGAACCCATTCAGTGAATAGTTACCGTACAATCAATTTCTTCTACCCTGTAATGTCACGGTTAAATACAAGGCATGGAACTCGTGTCAAGCCTATCTTATTTAATCATATGCTTTCCCATTCACTATGCTTAGTTCTAATTAATGTGATTTAGAAACTCCTTTCTATTTTCATTCACTCTGGCCAGAGATTCCTGAACTAGCATAAGTGGATCAGCATTGAACATTCTATTCCTTCACTGGAAGGGGTAGATCCTTTATTGATCATACACTATCTTCGTGTACAAATTCCTACACCCAGTAGAGCCCTTATTATTATCCCTGGAGACTAAGAACTAAACCAAAGTATAGTTCAGTGTACACAAGATGACTATGATGAACTCAAATCTAAGGATACTTGTACAACTATCACTATGTGAACATCTGCTGACACGTGAGTGAACTCCATCAGTTGTTCAGCTGTGTGAGTCATGTTTAGTGAACTATTATATAATAAGCACCTACATACTAGCTATAGTGTCACCACACAAATGTCTATGAGAACAGACATCCTTCATAATGAAGCAAGCATAGTATGTACCGATCTTTGCAGATTACTAATTACCAGTTAGTAATCCTACAACCAGGAACTATTTAAATTCAGAGTTATTATCTTTTAGGTCTCATTATTATGATCTCATCATAATCCATAAAAAGCTTTATTTTAAACTATGGTATATCTTATTTAAACACTTAAATAGATAAAGCCCGCAATAAAACCAAAACAAGTATTTTATTAATATCAATGAAATCAAAACAAATTACATAAAAGTTATTCTTAAATCATCATACATGATTGGACTTAGGACACCTCTCTTTCAGAAGTGCCTCTCAACTATCTTCCGATCATTGAGGCACCTCAGGTAAGTGAGGTAAACATTTCTGCTCCTATCTCTTCCCAACCTACAGTTTCTTTGACATCAACTATGGCTATGACATCTGTGACAGTGACCAAATAGATGCCTACCCAAGTCACCAAACCAAAATCTTCAAAATCCAAGTCTAAGAAACCAACCTCTAGTGTCTGTCAAAAGACACCAGTTTTAACAACTACCACAACACTTGAGGGGAGTGAACAGGGTGGTGAGTCAGGTGAGGGAAGGGATGACAATCAAAGAAACCCGAAGGACAAGGTAGGTGAGATTAGTGAGTCCCAAACCAGCCACACCACAGTCTCCCAACAGACTATGGTGATTAATAAGAAAATAAGCTCATTTCTAGTTACATCATCCCAAAAAGATACAGCTATTGAAACAAGCTCTCAACCAAAAGCACAGGACAAGAACGTAGGGACACTGACCAAACACAAACCTACATTAAAAAGAAGAAGGCTAAATCCATGGGGAAGTCACAGGGTGCACAAGGAATACAGTCTTTGACTCAGTTACCGTACCTTCTCAAATTCAGCTTGATGTGGATCCAATAAATGTGGAGCCACAACCAAATTCTTTCATAATCGAAACACCACACACACAAAATTCTCCAACAAATTCTCTGGATGTGGATATGATCAACACATCAATTACTGATTCTCCATCTCTCAAATTTATGGAGGAGCCAAAATCTCAAGCAAGTGATCATCATCTAATTGATGATTTGTTGGAACACTTGCCATTTCTTTCTCAAACTATTGAAGGGTCTGTGCACCAAAATTTAAAATCAATCTCCGCAGACTCAATAATAGTTTCAACTCCTATTTCCATTGTTTCTACTTCATCAACGGATATCCTTCATCCGTTGACAAGTGATTGTCCTTCAACAGATATGCTTCACAGCAGTTATCCGCTAATGACCACAACTACAACTTCAATGGATATCCCTTATCCGTTGATAGTCACTGTACCACTTGATATTTCCTAATTAGTTACAAGTGCAGATGATTTAGT
Source organism: Apium graveolens (assembly GCF_009905375.1). Taxonomy (NCBI): domain Eukaryota; kingdom Viridiplantae; phylum Streptophyta; class Magnoliopsida; order Apiales; family Apiaceae; genus Apium; species Apium graveolens. The sequence goes on along the minus strand of NC_133653.1, from coordinate 104,555,201 downwards.
AGTTGTTCAATCACTCTTAGGTTTGAGGGAAGGGAGTGAATTAAGTGAGAGGTTGGTTGCTCCCAGGAAAAAGGAGAAGAAAAGAGTGAAACTATGCATGCTATTTCTTCCAGCATGGAAAAGAGAGTGAGAGGAGTCACACCTTAGATGGTAAAGGTGAGGGTGTGAGAGTGGTGAGCCAAGGGGAGCCCTTGATGCAAGAACAGAGAGAACGTAAGAGAAAAGCAAGTACTGGTGATATAAGGGTGGCATCCATTGTTAGTAAGTCAATGGATGTCAGTGATACAGAAAAATAGAGACTATATCAACAAGAATATCAAGCTATTATAGATTCTAACTCTTTGGATGTTGAGACATTTACTAACCCTATTATAGCCTATCAAGAATTGGTTTCTCAGGGCAATGAGGAGGTTGAGACGGCACTTAATCTAGTTGTTAGTCCCTTAACAATATGACAAGAATTACAGAAGGGGGTTGAATGGAATTGTTGAAACTTTTTCTTAAAATAAAAATGTTCTAACTCGCATATATATAAGTGTGAGTTGATTGGCACAATGCGGAATAGTTACTTAAAAGAATGAAATCACAAGTAATTAAAAACAAGAGTCTTTAAAAACTTTCTGGTGGATGAATGATTCCACCAGAGATATATATTATATATCGAGAGAACCCTGTGTGCAAAATGCTCACAGCTGCTTACAATAATTGAACAACTAAGAGTATGGAGAAATGCTAAGAATTCTGCTTACAAATGTTTCTATGCTTGTATCTTAGATAGATGGTTTCTTAGTTGCTACTTCTTGGTTTATATATCACCAAGATTATAAAGTAATGAGATAGGATAATAAAACAAAAACTATCTAGTCTATTATAATGCTACTTCATTACTCTATTCCAGCATCTTTGAACATCTTCATAATAGCATGGAAATGGAAATGCTTCTTTGTTCTCAAAACCCAGTTGAATAGGCTACCACATTCTATTTGCATCCACTCGATGCATGTGACTGTGTTGTCACTGTCAACAGATATTTGAATTCTTTATCCGTCGGGCTCATGATCATCCGTCAAGTTATTGATCATCCGTCGGGTTGTCTTGTTGATCATCCGTCGACTTCATTATAGTTTATCCGTCGGGTAGCAATCTGGCACTTGACTTCATTTCATTTATGCAGAATTACATGACATCATCTATGTACAATTAATCAACCTATTCTGTATATCTAGTTAAAGTCAACATGACTTGAATACTACTTACAGAATCTATACAATGGTGTATGCAGAAATGTGCTACAGACTTATTGTTACATAAGCTACTCACTCGATGGATAATAAGTCATCATTCGTCGGGACTATAATGAGTCATCCGTCGGGACTATAAATCTTATCCGTCGAGTTCTACATAATTTCACTAAGTAAAATCTACCAAGGTGTTGTGTTCATGAAATCATCAAGTACACAACATATACACAACAATCTCCCCCAATTTATGTCTACTGGAATTGTAGCCATAAATTAAGAGATACTTGATGCTAACAAAACACCCTCAAAATACAACTTTAAAAAGAAAGTAGATATTACTGAAAAGTGCTTCAAATAACAAAATGTACAAAGTTTTTCTCACAGTCATTTTCAAGATGCTCCTCTAGCCTGAGCAGATTTATCTAGTTCCTTGAAGGTCTGGATCTCTTTCCAAGCTTTCGGTTGTTTTCCTCAATCTGATTATGGAGCTGCCTGTGGAATTCCAGTTCATCAGATTCTTTTAGCTTCCCTTACATTTCCAAAAGAGTCTCATTGCTATAGATGCTCAATTGGTCTTCTAATCTGAAAAATCTTCTCACACCTTTGTCATCCATAAACTCCATCAGCCAGTAGGGCCTTAGATGCACTCTTCTCCCTGTGTAAGGGATAATTAGAGTCTTTGGAAGTGCATCTTTAGCTCTAACACTCCTTAGCTCTTCAATCTTCTTCAGTACCAATCTTCTTGCAGTAATATTGAACCCAAAATTCTTCTTGAAGGATGAATAAACTTTAATCAGTACATCTTGGCTTTCTTGAAGGATCCTGTGAAGTGGCCACTGAATCTCCTTTCCTCCTTTGTACTTGAACACTAACCTTTCAGGTAGGTTTCTATATGCATCAATTCCTCTCACTTCATCTAGTTCATCTAGATAGAGGTTTAGATCAGAAAATTCTTTGATGTCACACAAGTACATGTAATCTCCCCTATTGACTTTGGACTGAGCTTTGACTACAGATTTAGATTTGAGAGGAGACATCTTCACTTTCTTGACTGCTCTTGACTTTGTTCTTCTTGGCTTGCTAAGGATTGGTAGATTAAAGTCAGGAATTGGTATGTTCTCCCATTCTATTGGCTCATCCTTGGGCACAATAGGTTCACCATGAATATTCCTATAGGGATCTACCACCCTGATATCTTCAAAAACCACAGAGGGCTTTGATGCTTGAGTTGTAGATGGTGTGGATTCTTTAGGAAATTGATCTTCCAATTCCTTGTCAACAATATCCAGTTTCCTTTTAGTTCTTTTAGCCAATTCCTTGATTCTTGGAGATTTCTTCTGTTGTTTAACTTGCTTCTTTGATTCAGTGATTTCAGATGGCTGAACAGGAATTTGTTGTGATGAATTTATAACATGTAGCTTGGCTAAGATAGCAATTTGCTCTTTCTTCAGTTTAGCCGTTTTAGCATCTAGAGCAGCTTGCTTCTTTTCCTGCTTCAATCTAGCCTTTTCTTCTCTCTTTGCTTGAGAAAATTGAGGATGTCCAGCCACCACACAAATTTCTTTCAAAAATCTTGGCAATTCTCCTTTTAGAAGCTGAATTAGCTGGATCTTTGTAGAAAGCAATTGATCTTGATAGAAGCTTCTTTTCATCAGGCTTGGATGTCTCATACACAGTATCCAAGGGGTTCTTCAATGATGATTTTGAGTAGTTCACCCTTGGTTTAAGAATTATTTCCACCTTTGGAGATTTGATGCAGGAAGGCTGTCCTCTTTCCAGATAGTTCATGCTCATCTCATTCATACTAATTTGCTTGACTTGAGAGTGATGGATGGCTGACTTAACTGGCTCCTTGACAAGTTCAAACTTCTTCTGTATTTCCTCATCAATCTTCTCCCAGTTGACTAAACTCAACTTCTCCTTATCAGCTGCTCTTATGTTGGCTGCTGCTGCATTGATCAGATCTATACTATATGTAATTGATGGCCTTGAGACAGTAATTGAAGGCACAATTACTTTACTGATTTGAATTTGAAGCCTCCCCCCCTCACTTGGTCTCCCCCCTTCACTTGGTCCTTTCTCCCCCCTTTTTGTTATCATCAAGTTAAGGTGAGGGGGGTTTGAACAGCCACCAGTTTTAGTAGTAGATTTGTCTGTTGGGCTTGATGAAGATGAATGGCAGTTAAAGATGCTTCCATGGCTGACATTCTTTTGTCCAAGGCATTTATCTTGGTTGACAGATCAGAATTTTTCCATAATTGCCTCTTGATGTCAAGCATTGTAGCTTCTGGAAGTTTAGAATCTATCTTGTCTTAAATGGCCTTCTTCATCTCCTCAATATCACCCTTCATGGTGTTTACATCCCTAGCATGCTGGAAGCTTTGGATTTGTTGAAGTTGCATGGAGGCTAGATGTGCCTGAAGGAGCTTCTTGGTGCTGGCATTAGTAGTGGTTTGAAGAGCAGTATTTGTCTGATTGATTAGCTGGATCAGGGTTGTCTTGAAGTAATGCTCATCACAGTGCTTTGAGAAGGCCCATGATGGCATACCTGATCTTGAACTTGAGCCTACTTCTCCCCCTATGTCCATTGCTTCATCTTCACTATCCCCACTCCCATCTCCAAAGAAATCAGCTGAACCACCAGTCTCATAGTCCACATCACCAGCTGTATAAGGCAAAGCTGTGATGGCATCCTTAGCTCTCATCATAGACTGTGTGGTATGCACCAAATTCAGCATCCTTTCTGCATTGTCATTGCCCTGTTCAGCTAGAAGTTGATAAGCTGGAACAGGGTGAGTAAATGCCTCAGCATCAAGGGAGGTGGAATCTATAACAGCTTTAGGATGCTGAGATAGTCCCTCCATGTCTACATCCTGGACATTCATTAACTCACTAGAAATGACATCCATCATTATAGCTCCAGTACCTGCATTTCTCTCATTTTCTCTCTTTTGTTGCATCAGGGTCTCACCCTGGCTCCCCACCCTCACACCCTCACCTTCACCTACTAAGGTGGGACTCCACTCACTCTCTTTTTCCAATCCTGAAGAAATGGATTGCATAGTTTCATTCATTTCCTCTCCTTTTTCCTGAGAGCAACCCAGACTCTCACTCAAAGCACTCTTCTCTCTCAATCCTAAGAGTGACTGCACAACCACTAAATCTTATGCACTTGAAATAAATGAAGTTTGAAGTTATGCAGAGATACTCGACGGATGAGTGATATCCATCGAGTGAGTGGTTTTGCTATCCGACAGATAACTGCTGTCAAGCTTATCCGTCGGGATACAATCACTACTCGACGGATGAACAATATCTGTCGAGAGAGTAGAAATGAATGAGCTGGGAATAAAAACTATTGTTGACTATGTGCTAATTGAAGATATTCTGGGCACAGATGATACAACAGTTCCTGAAAGAATTGGCAAGTGAGCCAATAAATCATCTAAAAGATGATGCTCACTTGCACTAGATTTTGGCTTCCCCAACAGAGTTAAAGAAGGGGAATCAGGAATTGATGTGTTTATCATATCCACATCCAGAGAATTTGTTGGTGAGTTAGGTGTTTGAGGTGCTTCTATAACTAGAGATTTTGGCTGTGGCTCCACATTTATTGGAGCCACATCAAACTGAATTTGTGAAGGTGCAGTGACTGTGTCTGTTGCACCAGTTTGCACTGTGTGTGTACCATGTGCATCCCCAAAGGTTTTAGATTTCTTCTTTCTGGCATAAGTTTGGGGTGAGCTTGTGTCCCTAACCCTCTTGGCCTGTCCTCTTGGTTGAGAGCTTTGTTCAATAACTACATCCTTTTGGGAGGATGCAGCTAGAAATGAGCTTTTATCCTTTTTAAGCAATGTGGTTTGTTGGGAAACTGCAGTGTGGCTAGGCTGGGATCCATACAACTCTCCAACCTTATTCTTGGGGTTTCTTTTATGTTCACCCCTTCCCTCACCTAACTTACCCTCCTTCACACTCCCCTCTTTGGCTTTAGTGGATTTTGCAACTGGCATCTTTTGAGAGATACTAGAGGGGGCTTTCTTTGATTTGGATTTTAAAATAATTATAAGTTTGGTAGCTTGGGTAGGCAACTGTTTGGTCATTAACACAGTTCCCATAGCCACACTAGAACTCAAAGAAATTGTTGAGGTTGGAATAGTTGTAGGGATAGATGAACTTACCTCACTTACCTGAGGGGCTTGCATTACAGGAAAATAAAACAATGGCACATCCTTGTGATGATTGACCCTGTTCAAATCTGCAATGAGCCTTCTCTCTTGAACCCAACAATCTAATTTGTTATTAGGGTTCTCAAGCACAATCTCTTCACATAGGTGGTTAGCTAACATCATAAGGAATCTAGCATAATACACATTCTTACCTCTTTTATTTAACTCTCCCAGTTTAAAACCTAACTCAAATAAAACAAGGTCACTAAAATTAAAATACTTATCTGTAACTAGCATGTAGAGCATGTTAAGTATGGAAATATTCACTGAATCAAAATTACTGATCTTTCCTGAGAAAACCTTTATAACTACATCACACATGAAACTCCATTCTTTCCTAAGACCCATTCTCCTAATGTCACTCAGTTTAGAAGTAGGAAGTGCATAGTTCATGGAATTAAGCATATTGATTATATCAGTGTCAGTGTGTGGTGAAGTTATATTGTCATCAGGAATTTTGAAACATGCTTTTATCACATCACTATTGATACAGAATTCTTTACCTTTAATGGTTAGTGTGATGGTCTTATCTGTAGAGTTGTAGGTAGCAGTGGTCCACATCTCTTCAACAACTTCACAGAAGATTGTGGGTGATTCCAGCATGACATAATTGAGCTTGCAATTCTTCACAAAGTCCATCATCTTGTGATAGTCACCAGATTGCTGAATACCCTTGTTAACAAGTACAGTGAAGTTGTTCTTCTCATAAATGAACCCAGTTTGAGACATAATCTTTACAACAGGTGCCATTTTTAGAGAATAAGAGCTTGAAGAGAAAGAGAGTAAGTGCTTTGAGAGAGAATGAAATTAGAGCAGTTGAATTGAGAATGATAAAAGAAAAGCGATTGAAATGAAATAAGCTTTGATACTATCTCAAAAATAACTGATAAAATTAATAAATAAAATAAAGTAACCAATAGAAATTGCCTAAAATAGCCATTTAAAAAATAAACTGTAAAAATTCCACCCATTATACGTCGTGTTATGCTTACAAACTGTAAGTATACTCGATGGATAATGTACAGGGAATTAACGGCGGAGATTAAGATAATTCGACGGATGAGGATAAACTGTTATCCGTCGAGACATAAAATATTCCATAAAAATAATTGATTTTTATTAGCACATAATATACCGACGAATGATCAAACTCGATGGATAAAGATAATCCGTCGAGATATAAATTTTGACTTAGCCAAAATTTCATCCAAGACTGAAAAATCAATTAAATTTCTGGCTGCATTTCAACTTGCAAATTAACTCATATAGATTTAAGAGTAATTAAGCATACCTAACTCACTTACCAACCTTGACAAGGTGGATTCAGCCAGTGGCTTGGTAAAGATATCTGCAAGTTGCTTCTCACTTGGAACAAAATGTAGCTCCATAGTACCACTCATTACATGTTCCCTTATGAAATGGTACTTGATATCTATATGCTTTGTCCTTGAATGTTGTACTGGATTTTCAGTGATGGCAGTTGCACTTGTGTTATCACAGAAAATAGGAATCCTTTCAACTTGCAGACCATAGTCTAGCAATTGATTTCTCATCCATAAAATCTGTGCACAGCAACTACCAGCAGTAATATATTCAGCTTCAGCTGTAGAAGTATAAACTGAATTTTGCTTTTTACTGAACCAGGACACAAGCTTGTTTCCTAGAAATTGGCAGGTTCTTGTTGTACTTTTTCTATCAATTCTACAACCTGCATAATCAGCATCTTAATAACCAGTTAGATCAAAACCAGAATCTCTAGGGTACCAAATGCCAAGTTTTGGTGTTCCCTTGAGATATCTGAAAATTCCCTTAATAGCTATTAAGTGAGATTCTCTAGGATCAGCCTGAAATCTAGCACATAAACATGTATCAAACATTATATTTGGCCTACTAGCTGTTAAGTACAAAAGTGAGCCAACCATGCCTCTATAACTTGAAATATCCACAGACTTTTCAGTAGTATTTAATTCAAGCCTAGTTGCAGTGGTCATGGGAGTTTTTGCAGATGTGCAATCCACTAGATCAAACTTCTTTAAAAGATCAAAAATGTATTTAGTTTGACTAATGAATATTCCATCACTAACTTGCTTAACTTGTAAACCAAGAAAGTAAGTCAGTTCTCCCATCATACTCATTTCATACTTACTTTGCATTAGTTTGGCAAACTTTTTGCAAAGTTTCTCATCTGTAGAGCCAAAAATAATATCATCTACATAAATTTGAACAAGTATACTAGATCCATTAACATTTCTGAAAAACAAAGTTTTATCTACAGTACCTCTTGTAAAGTGATTTTCCAAAAGGAACTTTGATAAAGTGTCATACCAGGCTCTAGGTGCTTGCTTCAGTCCATAAAGTGCTTTCAAAAGATAATAGACATGATCTGGAAAATTTGGATCTTCAAAACCAGGAGGTTGACTGACATAGACTTCCTCCTCCAAATCTCCATTCAGAAAGGCACTTTTGACATCCATTTGATAGACCTTGAAATTGGCATGGGCTGCATAGGCTAAGACTATTCTGATGGCTTCAAGTCTTGCAACAGGAGAAAATGTTTCATCAAAATCTATACCTTCTTGTTGACAATAGCCCTTAGAAACCAATCTAGCTTTGTTCCTGACTACCATGCCATTTTCATCCATCTTGTTTCTGAATACCCACTTGGTGTCTATTGAATTCTTTCCTTTAGGCTTGGGCACCGGCTTCCATACATTATTCCTTTCAAACTAGTTTAGCTCCTCCTGCATAGCTAAAATCCAATCAGGATCCAACAAAGCTTCTTCTACCTTCTTTGGCTCTTCCTTGGAAAGAAAGCTACTGTATAGACATTCTTCTTGAGTTGCTCTCCTTGTTTGAACTCTAGAAGAAACATCACCAATAATAAGCTCAAAGGGGTGATCTTTTGTCCATTTTCTTTATTGAGGTAGATTAGCTCTAGATGAAGAAACCTCATTGTTTTCTTGATGTGTGATTGAGTTTTGATTGTTAGAAGCTCCCCCTGAGTTTGTGGATCTTTGATTTGAGAAATGGGAGCTTTCTATAGGTGATCTATCTTGACTTCCTGCTCCTTTTGATAACCCGACGGATGGTGAATTTTGAGTGCCGACGGATGAAGCTGGTTGTCTCCCAACGGATAACGCAGATTGCCTCCCGATAGATGAAGCATTATGCATGAGTTTTGTGCTTCATTGGTAGTAGATTTATCTACATTATCCTTAGACACTGTTTTTTGATCACTTTCATCATCACTAACCATCTCCACATTGTCGAATTTGAGGCTCTCATGGTAATCTCCATCTTTCAGTCCTTCAATCTTTTTATCATCAAACACAACATGTATTGATTCCACAACAATGTTGGTTCTTAGATTGTAGATTCTATATGCTTTACCAACAGCATATCCAACAAAAATTCCTTCATCTGCTTTAGCATCAAACTTTCCATTTTGATCAGTTTGATTTCTCAGAATATAGCACTTGCAGCCAAAGACATGAAGAAAATTTAGAGTTGGCTTCTTGTTCTTGAACAATTGGTAGGGAGTCATGCATCTTGCTTGATTAACCAGAGAAATATTCTGAGTGTAACATGCAGTATTTACAGTTTCAGCCCAGAAATAGGTTGGCAATTTAGATTCTTCAAGCATTGTCCTTTTAGCTTCAATAAGTGATCTGTTCTTCCTTTCCACTACTTCATTCTGTTGTGGAGTCCTTGCTGCTGAAAACTCATGCAGAATCCCATTTTCCTCACAAAATGCTCTCATGACAGAATTCTCGAACTCAGTTCCATCGTCACTCCTGATTCTTCTAACCTTGAAATCAGGATGATTATTGACTTGCCTTATGTGATTGATGATGATTTCACTAGCCTCATCTTTAGACTTTAGGAAATATGTCCAAGAGAACTTTGAGAAATCATCTACAATTACTAGGAAAAATCTTTTCCTTGAGATGGACAACACATTGACTGGTCCAAACAAATCCATGTGAAGCAGTTGCAAAGTCTCTTCAATTGTTGAATCAAGTTTCTTCCTGAATGATGCTTTAATCTGCTTCCCTTTTTGGCAGGCATCATATAGTCCATCCTTAGAAAACTCCACTAGAGGAATGCCTCTAACCAGTTCTTTCTTTACTAGCTCATTCATGGTCTTGGAGTTTTAATGTGATAGCTTCTTGTGCCATAGCCAACTTTCATCCTGACTTGCTTTACTGAGAAGACAAGTAACAGATTCTGCATTAGATGAGTTGAAATCAACTAGGTACACATTTTCCTTTCTCACACCAGTGAGAACCACTTTGTTGCTTCTTTTATTAGTCACAACACAGGCTTCTGAGTTGAAGGTTACTAAGTTGCCTTTCTCACAAAGCTAGCTGATACTCAACAAATTGTGTTTGAGACCATCCACTAAGGCAACCTCCTCAATGATGACATTGTCCTTTGAAATCAAGTCATATCCCACAGTATAACCCTTGCTGTCATCTCCAAAAGTAATACTTGGGCCAGCTCTCTCCTTGAACTCTGTGAGCAGGGTAGAATCACCAGTCATGTGTCTTGAACAACCACTATCCAAGTACCAAAGATTCTTTCTGTTTCCCTGCACACATCAAAATCAAATCAAGTTGATTTTTGTACCCAAGTTTCCTTGGGTCCTGCCTTGTTAGCTTTCTTTTTCTGTTTCTTAGGCTTTATCTCATTTGACTTAGGGATATCAGATTCATCCTTGGTCATTTAAGTTGGACCTTTGAAACCATTCATTGCAATAGAATTATCATGCATATTGTAATCAACAGGGAATGGCATGCTATTAGTAAACATGTTATTCCAGTATGGCATGCTAAATGGCATTTGTGGCATACTAAATGCAGCATAATAAGGATTAGGTGCAAATGGCATGTTAGCAAACTGTGCATTCACATTCTGTGTAGACATAGCATTCATAGGCATGGGAGACATGGCATTCATGTTTCGAAAGTGAGGTGGCACAGACATGGAAGTAGGAATGGCATATTTGCAATTAACAGATAGATAATTTACACTACCACACTTGACACAGATTTTTCTAGGAGCATATTTATCAGGTGTGTAGTTGTTGTGTTTGTTAATACCTACTTTACCATTTCTATTATTTTTCTTTTTAGTCTCTGTTTTTACCTCTATCTTTTTAAGTCTGCCACTTAACTATTTGACAGTCATGTGACCAACATTAGCCTTTTTCCCTCTCTTAACTTGATTCGATTCTCCTGAAACAAAGTTCTTGGAAACAGACCCATACTTCTCATTCAGCTTAACAAGTTTGGATTTACTGATAGGCTTGCTCACAACCGACGGATGAGGATTTTCATCATTGGACGTATAACCCTTTTTGTTATCCGACGGATGATCCTCATCATCCGTCGAGTCTACATCTGTTAGCACTCCATCTACCAAATTTGGTTCCAGTTTCTCTTTGTTCTTTTTCCAGGCTGCATCACAGAAAGACTCAATTCCTTGAACTTTGGTGATTTGAGCATGGACATCCCTGGATGTTTTCCATGCCTTAATCACCTCTTGTTCACGCTCGAGCTACTTCTTTAAAATTTCTTCTTTCTTCAAGTACTCAGTTAATTCCTCCTTGGCAATCTTACACTCAATTCTTAACTTTTCAAAATCAATGAACTAAAACTCAAGCACATTATTTCTCTCACTCAAAAATAAGTTGTTTTCCTTGATTTTAGCATTTTCTTTAGTAAGAGACTTAAGTGTAACACACAAATGATATAACTCTGTAGACATGTCATTTATGGCATCATTACACTCAGCTTTAGATAAATGTGCAAGGTTTGTAGTAATTATCTGATTACTTGAAGAACTTGTTTCTATTTTATCAGACTTGGCCATTAGGGCTAGATTAACATAGCTGACATCTTCATCTTCATCCAGACCATCTGCTGCCCAGTCATTTTCTTGTGTTATGAAAGCCCTTTCCTTCTGTTTGAGCAGTTCAAAGTATTTTTGCTTATAATCCACAGGCTCAAACTTTTTCTTACTTGAATCAGACTTCCTACACTCACTGGCAAAGTGCCCTGCCAAGCCACATTTGAAACATTTGAATTTTGATTTATCCACCATGTTTCTATTTGGCTTGGCTGCTCCAAAGTTCTTCTTGAACTTGAGCTTGGAAAATCTCCTGGAAAGAAATGCTAGGTGTTTATCAATGTCCTCCATGTCATCTTGGCTCAAAGAATCTTCATTTTCAGCTACAAGCCCCTTACACTTGCTTTCACAGACCCTTGAAGTTGACTCAACAGCTTCCATATTCACTTCCTTCTCTTTTTCCAACTCAGCAACTAGTGCAATGGATCCTCCTTTCTTATTTCCTCTCTCCATCCTCTCATCTTGCTCTATTTCAAGCTCATAAGTTTTCAGGATGCCATACAGTCTCTCCAAATTAAACTCCTTATAATCTTGTGAGTTTCTTAATGAGACTGTCATTGGTTTCCATTCCTTTGAAAGAGATCTAAGGAATTTCAGATTGGAGTCTTTTGTCTGATAGACCCTTCCATGCAACTTTAGAGCATTTAGTAGTTTTTGAAACCTACTAAAATGTTAGTGAGAGACTCACTTTCTTCATTATGAAAATGCTCATTTTGCTGAATCAAGAGCTGCATCTTGTTTTCTCTAACTTGCTCAGTGCCATCACAGATGATCTGTATTGTATCCAAACATCCTTGGCAGTTTTGTAGTTGATAATGTTGTCAAACATATCTCCATCAACTCCATTGAACAGGATATTCATGGCCTTTTTATCCTTCCTGACTTGTTCAATGTCAGGATCAGACCATTCATGCCTTGGCTTGGGGACTGATGGCTCGTTTCCTGTTGCAGCTCTCATTGGAACATGAGGGCCTCTTTCTATGCAGTCAACATAGGCCTCATCTTGAGAAAGCAAATGAAGATACATCTTTACCTTCCAATGATGGCAATTATCTTTATCCAGAAAAGGGATCTCGACTCCAACATCCTTCTTGTTCATCTTGCTGTATTGTTTTGATCTTTAAACTCTTTGTAAGTTAAGAGCTTGCTCCGATACCAATTGTTAGTCCCTTAACAATATGATAAGAATTACAGAAGGGGGGTTGAATGGAATTCTTGAAACTTTTTCTTAAAATAAAAATGTTCTAACTCGAATATATATAAGTGTGAGTTGATTAGCATAATGCGGAATAGTTACTTAAATGAATCAAATCACAAGTAATTAAAAACAAGAGTCTTTAAAAACTTTCTGGTGGATTTGAATGATTCCACCAGAGATATATATTATATATCGAGAGAACCCTGTGTGCAAAATGCTCACAGCTGCTTACAACAATTAAACAACTAAGAGTATAGAGAAATGCTAAGAATTTTGCTTACAAATGTTTCTCTGCTTGTATCTTAGATAGATGGTTTCTTAGTTGCTACTTCTTGGTTTATATATCACCAAGATTACAAAGTAATGAGACAGGATAATAAAAGAAAAACTATCTAGTCTATTATAATGCCACTTTATTACTCTATTCCAGCATCTTTGAATATCTTTATAATAGCATGGAAATGGCAATGCTTCTTTGTTCTCGAAAACCCAGTTGAATAGGCTACCACATTCCATTTCCATCCACTCGACGCATGTGATTGTGTTGTCACTGTCAACAGATATTTGAATTCTTTATCCGTCGGGCTCATGATCATCCGTCGAGTTATTGATCATCCGTCGGGTTGTCTAGTTGATCATCCGTCGACTTCATTGTAGTTTATCCATCGGGTAGCAATCTGGCACTTGACTTCATTTCATTTATGCAGAATTACAAGACATCATCTATGTACAATTAATCAACCTATTCTGCATATCTAGTTAAAGTCAACATGACTTGAATACTACTTACAGAATCTATACAATGGTGTATGCAGAAATGTGCTACAGACTTATTGTTACATAAGCTACTCACTCGATGGATAATAAGTCATCATCCGTCGGGACTATAATGAGTCATCTGTCGGGACTATAAATCTTATTCATCGAGTGCTACATAATTTCACTAAGTAAAATCTACCAAGGTGTTTTGTTCATGAAATCATCAAGTACACAACATATACACAACACTAGTACACACAAAAACATCAATGCAAATGGCTAAAGATGCCTTGTCATCTCTACCTCCTATAGCTGGTGACAGTTTTGAATATGATGATGCTAAGAGTGACGGTGAAAGTTTTGGTGATGAAGATGGCAGGAACTTAGGGGGAGATGAAGACCCTATTTCTTCTACTCAAATTCCAGATTAGATGCTCAACAAAGAATGCAGTTATCATCACTTTACTTCAACCATGTTCAAATTAATCAACCATACTCATTCAGCCATTCAATCCACTACAAACTCCATCACTAAAGCTTTACTTGAAGCCCAACTTGCGTCTCTACAGCTGCATAAAATTCAAAATCTTAAACAGACTCAAGATGTGGATGATATGAAGAACATAATTGAGGCAGTGAAGAAAAGCTTATATGAGAATATTGAAGAAAAACTTCTAGAAGTAATAATAAGGGAAGTCCAGCTAAAGTTGGGAGAAGAAGAAAATTTGTCAAGGATGGTTGAGGCCCTCAATGAAATATTATCTAGAGTTGAAGACTCTGTGGCTAGATATTGGAAGGCCAAGACAAATAAACTCAACTACTTCAACAGCTGGTGGTTGCTCAAACTTCAAACCCTGCTCTACTTGATGCTAACAAAAAGGGGGAGAAGGATGTGCATATACAAGTCAATAAAGTGATAGTGCCAGCTATTACTATCTCAAAGACACCAGTCATGGATAGCATTGATCTAATCAACCTAGCAGCAGCTGAGTTGAAGCTGAAAGAACAAAGGCGAAAAATAGATCAAAGAATCTCAGAGGTATTTGGCTCAACTGCTACTCAAGATAAATCTGTGAAACACTCCACACAGTTAAAGCCAATTACCATGAATGAAATGAAGCTAGGGAAGTGTGAAAGGGGAAAAACTTCCATGAAAAAGCAACAACAGTCCATTGTGGTGTTGAAGCCTAAAAATCATTCCTCCAAATTCTCAAGTAAAAACCTAAATCAAGGAAATGCAGGAGATACTGAATATCAACAATGAAAATGAAGCTAAATTCTATAGATAACTCCAAAACCAAATTGAGGAGAATAATGAGAAGCTGGGAAAAAGGACAAGGGATTCAAGGAAAAAGAAATGATCAGCTCAGTCTAGAGGAGCACCTTGAAAAAGACATGTAAATATTCTTTACCTTCTTTGTTCATTTTTCATTTGAAGCATTTTGCAATTTATTTACTTTTTACTGTATTAGTTTTAATAGGGTGATTTGTTATCATCAAGTTAACCTAAATTTATGCCTATAATTCTATTAGACATAAATTAGGGGAGATTGTTAGGAATATGTTGTAGGCTTGATGATAACTCACCAAACCACTCTAAGTAGATAAGTTAATTGAGTTTGTAACCATCAACAAATAATCATAGTTTTATATCCATTGATGGAGTAGTTTATATTCAAATAAGTTTGTAGCACATTTTTGTATACCATAAACATCTTAAGGGTTTAGAAGTTATAATGTATTCTAAGTCATGTTGACTACTAGAAAGATATACAAAATAGGTGGGCTAATGGTATATAGAAGATGCCTTGTATTTTGTATAAGTGAAAGAGTATCAACTTCTATGGAATACTGTTGTGCAAGACATGCCTGTAATATAACAAGACGAAGTCAAATTTGACAGCCCTAAGTAAGTTGTATGATAATCTAAGTTTGCATCTTGTATTGTATCACTTAAGTCTGTAAAAATGTAAATAGATTATACTGGAGTATTTTTCTGTAAACAGTCTCAAGCCTAAGACTAAGCTCTGGAAGAAGATCATGAAGATCATGCATCAGAGACTATGTGAAGAAACTTGGAGTTGAATAAATCTGTTTTGGGAAAAACATTATAAGTCAAGAAATCTACAAGTCACATATTAAGTCTTATAGAGAAGTCATTCGAGAACTCCAGAATGACTTATCGAGAAGTCAAGAAATAGCTTGTAGAGAAGTCTTAGAGATATCGACAAGCCAAAATGAAGATATGAAGATTAAAGATATCGACAAGTCATTTGTGCACTAGAGAACTCAGAGATATCGATAATCCAAAATGAAGATACAAAGATTAGAGATATTGACAAGTTAATTCTACATGCAAAGACATGGAGACCTCGATAAGCCAAGTTCATTCGAGAACTCAGAGATCTCGATAAGTCAAGATCATACTCGAGAACTTAGAGATCTTGACAAGTCAATTTTACATTTGAGAACTCAGAGACTTCGATAAGTCACAACAACTATAGAGTAAAAATAGATCTCGATAAGCCATTATACTTATCGAGATATCGAGTTCTCCATATAACAACGTGGAGATTTCGATCTAAAAATCAAGTACAGAATGCAGACCAGTTAAATATCCAAGATTATCAATCAACAAACAAATCAATCACTGATTTGAAAATTCTACAAAAGCAGCTTAAAGAGTACAAGATCAAAGGCCAAAATTAACTGACAAAGTAAAGTGACGGACATGCACGATTTGCAAAGATACACTAAGCCAGAAATAGAAAGTATTAGTTAACTTAAAGTAGGGTTTAGTACATGCTATTGCATGCTGTGTAAAACCTGTATTTACTGTCCTATAAATTAAACATTGGATGCTTTGTTTTAGTTGTAACAAATAGATCTAAAAATCTTGTAACTCTCTCAAGATAGAAGTTGAGTTCTTAACATAACAAGAACCCAGAAATTTGTAGCAAAACACTAGCTTGATTTTTATATAAAATTAAGTGAGTTTTGAAAGATAGTGTGTTCATGTGCATGTTTTATTATTCCTGTTAAAACATTATCTCTGCAAATTAGATTACTTTGTTCACCACTTTCATAACAATTCAAAAAGCTTAAAATTGTCTAAAACACATTCACCCCTCCCCCTCTGTGTTGTATTTATTACCTAACAAGTGGTATCAGAGCAAAATATAGAAAAAAATAGATTAAAGATCTTGGAAGAATTAATACACAGAAGCTCAGCAGTATCAAAATCCCCACTTTTGACAGATCTAACTACACAATATGGAAGAAGAAAATGTTGTTGTTCATAAGGATGTCCAACCCACTATATATTCAGATCCTAAAAAATGGGCCCTTCACTCCCATGGTAAGAGTTGAGGAATCTACAGATGGGGACATGGTCATTCCAGCACATTATGCTCCTAAAGATCCTTCAGAATATAATGAAACTGAAAAAGAAAAAGTATCTCTGGATAGTGGCTTACAGCTGATCTTAATATAGTCACTTGACAATGTAATGTACAACAACATTGTCTATTGTGACACAGCCAAACAGATCTGGGAGAAAATTGAGATCTTATGTGAAGGAACGGAGGAGGTTAGGTCAAACTAAATGAGGATTTTGGTTTTTCAGTATGAGGGGTTTATGGCTAAACTAAAAGAAGGAATCACTGAAGTTTTTGAAAGGTTTAATAAATTGATAAATGACTTGCAGCTACATGATAAATATTATGAAGTTGAGGAGGTTAACCTAAAGTTCCTGCTAGCTCTTCCTGACCATCTTGAACAGAAAATATCAACTACTAGAGAAGGAAGAGATTTAAGCAGAATAACTTTGGAAGATCTATATGGAATCTTGAAAACTTATGAACTTGAAATACTGCAAAGAAAGTCATTAAAAGCATACCATGGTCATTTAGTTGATGGTTCAAGTGCTTTAATTGTGAATGATAAGTGGATTTTATATCGACTTGGAACACTTCATTACAGGCTTAAGTTGGTGTTTTGGACTCAAGTTAATGGTATTTTGATATGTTTTTGTGTTTGTGCATTACAGGCACTAGTTGGAGGAAGAATGGAGCTTTTATTGAATATATTCTGAAAAGAGCCAAGAATCTGAAGTCCAGGCCATTCCCAAATTGTAGAGGATCTCAAAAGCTTCGTATGGACTGCTTATTCATCAAATTCTGACGAGTGGAGCAAAAGTTACAGCAAAAAGAAGAAAATTTGGAATTTCAATTACAATAGCACGGCGCGCCCGCGCTGGTATGCGGGGCGGCCGCGCAAGACTTCCAGAAACAACGCACGCCCGTGCTGGTATGTAGGGCGGCTGCTCGGGTTTGTTCAGCCAGAATCCTGATTTGAGTCCGTTTTGGAGATTTTGAAGCCCAGTTTGATCCTGAAACCTATATATACCCTAAATAAGATGTTTTTAACAACAAGGAGACCAGGGAGAGCAATAAGAAGACCTAGAGAGCACGAAACCGCTACGGAGAAGAAGACTTTTATTTTCTTTAGTATAGTTGATACTTGGATGCTTGTTTTCGATTTGTCTTTGATCCATAGTACTCTTATACTATTTTTTATCATGCTTTCATTGGAACCCATGGTGACGATGAGTTCGGTTATGAACTAATCATTGTCATGGGGTTCTAACGGATATACTTATAGATTTCTATAGTTAATTATATGCGTATTGGTTGTGGTGATTGTATGATATCCTAGTATTGGTTGTGCTTATTCGTTTTATGTGTGTAGCTAACCAATTCAACAGTGACTTGACAATCACATGGATTGATTGTATACAAAATGAATGTGGCAGCCTGAATTCAGGTTTTAAAAGAAAATGAAGCATTTACATTTCCATGTAAAACAGGGATGTTCAAAGATGTAGTATCTAACTTGATTGCATTGGATAGAGGAATGAAGAAACATGTGATTAGACCTAGATGTTAGGTTTTATATTTTGTCTTATTTCACATGTAACTTGGTAATATATAAATCAAGTGTAGCAAGTAGTTTAATTATTAAATTAATTTAACAAGCAAGAACAAGAGAGCATAGCAAGTTGTATCATCTATAGAATACTCTCTAGTTCAAGTTTGTAAACACTTGTAAGCAGCCATGTGCTATTAGCATCACAGAATTATCTTCTCAATATATATCTTTGGTGGAAATATCAATCCACCAGAAAATTTTTAAACACCTATTTATTTACTTTGTATTCTTGAATATTATTATTATTTATCCGCACTCAAGCATATTCAAACCCAATTATATATTTTTGTAAGAAGTTTTCATAGTTTCAGAAAAGAAACCAGAATTTCATTCAATTGTAACAGCACGACTTTTCGTACTATTAACTCTAAAACGCGCAGCTAAAAATGGAAGTCCAAAAGTCAATCAACTCGAATCTTACACCGAACTTGAAATTGTAAGTAATGAGCTAAACAGCCCAGCAAGAAACCAATCGATCTAACTAGTAGGCCAAGTAATACATACACCTATTACAAAATACGATATTCTATACGATACGATATACGAAACAAACACTTTCAAAACACATTCATATTCTTATTCTTATTCGATACACACAATACACATAACACATAAACAACAATAATTCAAAATTAATAACGCATGCCACGACCATAACAACCCGGTGATAACGGTCCTAAATTTTCTGAAAACTGTCACTATAATCCAGTGACTGCGGTCCTAAGTTCTTATTCGATAATTTCACAAACCATGGCACAAATCAAAGATCTAAAATTATCGTTGAGACAACACACATATACATCGATACATATTCTATAACACATAATACTTTCAAATATATCATCACTTAGCCCATATTTTGATAATCAAATATATACACTTAATACACAATTTTGAAAATACTAGCAAGATCGATCGAAAACTTACCTCCAAACCTGACCAGATCTGAAATTGCCCTTTTTGACCATCGTGTTCTTGAAAAACACGAAACACGAAAGTTGTAGAGAGCAAAAAAAACCTTTCCGAAAAGTCTAGGATCAACGAATTCCGACTTATGATGAATTTTCTATGAATTTTACAATACTGCTGATTTGTGAGAGAAAAAGGCCTACGAATTTTAATAATTAGGACCGTGAAGACAAATGAAATGTATTTATAATGCTACAAAACCCTATAACTTAACCTACAAGTTATCCATATTAGAATCTGATCCAAATTTTAGGCCCATTGGTCTAATTTAAATTTTAAATCCTAGTCCTTGTTTAATTTTAATATTTTTTATTCAATTATTCTATTATTAATCTAATTCTAAAAATTACGGGATATTATATCAATCCCCTTCTATAATTATGTTGTTATATTGTTAGGGAATAACATACTCATATTCTGGATCATCCTCATCATCATATTACTGATCCCCCGAGACTTGATTCGCTATTGTTGTCTGTTGGAGCTCTCTTCGCAGGCGATGTATCTCACGTTGTCGCTCGAGTTTAGCTTGTAGGAGGCGATTCTCCTTTTCCAGGAGTTCGAGCTCTTCATTGGAGTACATTAGATCCTCAAGTCCTTCCGCTTCCTATGACTTTATGCGCTCAACTTTCTCCAGGTGTAGACGCATGTCGCTGGAGAGTACTTGCTTGCCCTATGACATTTGAATTCGTCGGTGTTAATCTGATTTGTACTTGCGTTTTCTCGATGGCGACTCTGTGACGGCCGGATCAAGCGGTTGGTCGTGGGTAGGTCTCTCAGGCGGAGGGAACAAACATCTCGGTTGTAGCGTCGATTGCTTCGACGGTCCTTGATCATCGTGGAATTTAGGAATGGTGGGGATCTTTGCCGTTACCTCTGTTGATAGCACCGGTCCAGCTTTTTGCGGATCGATCTCTTCTACAATCATGGCTTCATTGGAATTCAAAAATAAAGCTCCTTCTAGCGCCAAATGTTGTACCCGAATATCTATCAAATATACAAGAATAATATTTAAGGAAGTCTTTTTCTTTATTCAATTATCCAACCTCTACAAATGAGCTAGTGGCTCTAAATTTATAGGAATTTCTAATAGAGCTTCCTCTTTTACAAATGGGCATGTTGGGCCTTTATCTAAATACTATCTAATTATTTACAATTAAGACATCTGGGGCCTTTATCTTGAGTCCTTGGTCCAACATCATCTTGGGCCTTTATCTTGAATCCTTGGTCTAACATAAACATTTACGCTACGAATAGCGGAAATTAGATGAGGGAATGGGGGAGATAGACCTTTAGAGACCTACAATTTATCGCGAAGATCACATGTAATGTAAGTAGGGTGCATGTCAAGGCGGTACGGGCATGTCAGGCCGTCAATTAGCTGTTAGGCACAAAACACGCGTTAATAATTCACGCAAGTATACGTGTTCGCAAGTAATATAGAATAATTTCTAGTTCGTTCCCACAAAGACTCAGACTAATTATGTTCAATTAACACTCACTCACCAATGTATGATTACTTCTCAATGTCAAGATAATAATACTTAAGATTGATTAACTAATTATTAAATACAATTAACTACTAGAATAAAACACTTAAATAACACTTGAATTGACTATATTAAACACACATGAGATCATAACTTCATTACTACTTTCTTCAATAATCATTGTTATTACCCTTACCATGTAACGGTGATGATATTAATCGAACAACACGAAACTGGTAAAAGCCAACTTCTGTTGTACTAATACCATTCTACCTAACATCCACAATTAAGATAGAAGTTGAATAGGCATCAATTATGTTGAGACCCTATATGTCTACAGAATTTGACAATATAACAATTTAAGCGCAAGTTATTCATTATGATTACACAGGGCAAGTAAAACGGTTAGATTTACCCACTAATCATGCATACACATACATGAACCTATGCTAGCATGGCAAGTTCTAAATCTCAAGATTCACTATCGCTTAACAAGAGATTAACAGACTATCTTATACGTTCATGACTCACATAAGACGAATAAGCACAACCTATGCTAGATATCATACAATCATCAGACACCAAGGTATTAAACGACTAATTAAAGAAATCCATAGTAAATCCGTTACGACCCCATGATCACGATTAGCCCATGATAGAACTCATTGTCACCATGGGTTCATATGAAAACATGATAATAACATACAATATAAACTAGTAAAAATACTTATTAAAACCAGAGTACGTCAGAAGAGTAACAAGGTTCAAATAAAGAAAACTAGCATCCACTATTACAACGAATAAAAGAATCACAAGAAAATGTATGCTTCCTCTTCTTTGTTGCGATGTGCTAAAACGGTCTTCTTTCTTCTCTCCTTGCTCCTTGCTTGATACCACACGTCATGAAACGTATCTGAAGATTACTTATATAGAAGCCCACAAGAACCAGCCATCTCTAAAGTCCATCAGAATAAGAAGTGTAAAAATCAGATTTTAATTTCCCGTCTCCGGGCGGCCACCCTAGCTTCCAGGGCGGGCGCCCCAGCTCCAAGGCGGCCGCCCCAGATCTTGAGCGGGTGCCCAGCAGGTTACTGGAAAATATCACATTATGCTCCTGATTTCTGCTGCATTCTGCTCCTAACTTCCCACAACCAATGCCAAGCACTACCTAGGCTTATTTTTTATGAAATCTTCCTACATACGCAAGTTATACCCTGAAATGCAAAATACTAGAAAAAAATGCATCAAATACATAAAATACTTGATTTCAAGACATCAATTCAAGCCATTATAAGACGTTCTAAGTGGTATAAAATGCCACTTATCACACCCCCAAACTTAAATCGATGCTTGTCCTCAAGCGTCACAGACTCAAAAACAAAACAAAAATATGCATGAATGCAAACTATATGAAATGCAGCGATCCCCCTCACAATGACTAAACCAACCAACTCATGAAATCTCAACAAATGCAATTAGGCAACTAAAGGTCAATCAAACCACGCAAGCTAACATACAACTAGAAACGTGGTGTGTGCGGATGCTTAACAGATATGCTTTGAAACTAGATCAATTATCATGACTCGATTATCCTCAAGGCAATCACATGATTATACGAAGAATAAATTCTAGACACAAAATGACTTATAACACTTCAAGATCATTGGAGCTTATTACTTAATCATGATTTTATTCAACACAACAAACAAATGCATATTTGATCGTGCAATGAGTGAGGTCCACAAAAGACTTATACAATGGCATCCATTTAGCGAGCGTTAGGTTAGCGGATCCCAGACTATAAAAGCCTTAGGTCACTAGGCACAAAGTCCCCTAAGAACTTAATAACTCGAATACCAAAGAGCCCACTCATGATCAATTATGCATTAAACTTTATTTTTCTCTTTTTTTTTCTCTTTTTTTTTCTTTTTTCTGAATTTTTTTTCAAATTTCTGAGCAAGTGCGTTTCGCTCCCTCTTGCTCAACTCTAGACTACTCGCATAAAAATACGAGCCGACTACTAGCCATTTGACGCCTAGCCACAACTAGCAATGAATTCCAATTTTCACTCCAATTTTTTTCTTTTAATGCCTTTTATCATTAAGAGCCTATCATAAATTCTAAGCATAATCAATAGATTAACCTCAAAAACCATCAAACCATGACAATAATTTAGTCCTTAAGCATACTCTAAGACTTAGTGAAATTACAAGTGTTTCTAGCATGCATGTCAACCTACAAGATTCAACATCACTCTAACGTTATCACTACACTCACATCAATATTACAAATCAATCGGTAAAGCAACGCAAAAGGGATCATGATATATGCATGAGCTAAATGACATGATAAATAAAGCTATAAAATAATAAAAAAAACTATATGGCAAAAATATGCAACTATATGAACTAAACTATCATGAATATGCAACTACATGACACACACACAATTATGATCCTTAACTACCACCCCCAAACTGAAAATCTTCACTATCCCCAGTGAAGGTAGTAGAAAGGAACACAGGATATACCTACTCGGAGAAATCATCATCATCACCCTTAGAGGGTGAAGTGTCAGGAGGCGGATAAGCAGAGTCCTCACCAAAAATGGGCCATTAGATGTCAGCTCCAAGGCATCTAAAAGCAGTCCCAATTGCGAGGGTGAGCTCCTGAGCAAACCTACTCTGCGACTCGTACATCGCATCCATCCTCATGGATAGCCTCCTATACAGGGCATCGGCCATCCCTGAACCAGCACCTTCCTGGGCTCTAGAAGAGCCTGCCTCATCACGATCCTGACTGGGCCTAGCCATAGTAGCACCAGCTGCTGGACGTCCTCCTGGAAGAC
The DNA here is from genome assembly GCF_009905375.1 of Apium graveolens. Classification (NCBI taxonomy): domain Eukaryota; kingdom Viridiplantae; phylum Streptophyta; class Magnoliopsida; order Apiales; family Apiaceae; genus Apium; species Apium graveolens. The sequence goes on along the minus strand of NC_133653.1, from coordinate 104,531,572 downwards.
GATATCCCAACCCATGCTCTTTGGGCTCTCCACCCGTCCATTCCTGCATTGCATTCAGAGTCGATGAATCAATAGGAGCGGCCGGCATCTGCAGCTGCTCATAAGAAGGCCAGTGAACTCTAACTGCTCTATACAGCATGTATAAGGGATGTTACTTTGTGTCCTCCCCCTCCAAAATTTCAAAATCCCTTGGTAGATGAACTCACCAAGGTCCACATAATACTCCTCATTTAAAATACCTCATACCAACCTTGCTCTCTCAACTGTAACCTCATGTGCATACGAAGAAGGAAAAATATTAGCACGAGCATACCTGTTCATCGCAACCGCCGGAAAAGAATGATACTCGTTAGATCCCGTCTTAAACTTCCACACCGTGCCCGGCTGACAGAGAGTTGCACAAATCAAATCCAAATCAAAATCCTCGGGAGTCTTCTCATTCCAATTCTCCTCCTCGGGCTTCCTTTGTCGCTGTCTAATCACACGGCGAATCGCCGCGGGCTGATAATCAACAGTAAGCCCATGAACAACAGTAAACCCATTCTTGTCCGCCTTTGCGTTCGCATAAAACTCGCGAACCATACTCATTGGAACCGCCTCCGGCGACTCGCAAAAAGAAATCCACCCTTTCTCAGCAATCATCGGTAAGAACTCACCATCCCTCCCTGATGGTAAAAATCCCCTCTCCTTCAGAATCGGCTTAGTCAGAAGCCTAGTATACTCCTCCTTAGCAGCCCTATCCACCAATCGGGGCCTTGCAGCAGTTCCCCTCGACGAATCAGCAATAGGAACGGTGTTGCTGCTATCAATAGTTCGAGATCTCTTAGGTGCCATTGAAACTGAGAAAAAGTGTTTGAGAGTTGTGTTTTGAGTGTAGGAGAGAGTTTTGAAGTTGAAAGTATATGGGAGTGTATATGGAGGTGTTGTGTGTATATATAGGGTAGGATTTTAGGTTTAGAATTAGAGTAGGAGTGGGGTTTGTGGGAGAGAAAACGTGGGTTTGTGGGTTGTTTGCTGTGGGTTTTTATGTTTTTTTTTATTTTTATGATTTTTTTTTGTAAGGCCAAAAAAATTTTCTGACAGAAGGGTGCCAGGCGGCCGCCCGGGATTTCCAGGCGGGCGCCCCAGACTCCAGGCGGCCACCCGGGATTTCCAGGCGGGCGCCCTAGGGGTTTCTGTAAAAAAGTTTTATGCACATATTTTCATATTTTTTTGGGTTTTTTGGGTATGGTACTAAGTTCTAAAGGTTCCTAAAGTCTCAAATCTTGGGTTGCCTCCCAAGAAGCGCTTCTTTTACGTCATTAGCTTGACGTAGAGTACTCCGATCAAGTTGACAATAAAACGGCACTAACCACTTCCCGGTTTGCCGTGTCCCCATAATAATGCTTTAATCTTTGACCATTAACCTTGAATGCTTGGCCCGAATCGTTCTCAAAAATCTCCACCGCTCCATGTGAAAACACAGTTTTGACGATAAAAGGTCCAGACCACCTTGATTTCAACTTTCCAGGAAAAAGTCGGAGACGAGAGTTGAATAAAAGAACTTGTTTCCCCGACACGAATGACTTAGGAGATAGCTTCCTTTCATGCCACCTTTTTACTTTTTCCTTATACATTTTGTTGTTCTCGTACGCTTGAAGTTGAAATTCATCAAGTTCATTTAACTGAAGCATTCGCTTCTTCCCAGCTGCATCTAGATCAAGGTTTAATTTCTTCAATGCCCAATAAGCCTTATGCTCAAGCTCCGCAGGTAAATGACATCCCTTACCATAGATAAGTTGAAACGGGGACATCCCAAGTGGAGTCTTGTATGCTGTTCTATAAGCCCAAATAGCTTCATCGAGCTTTAAAGACCAATCTTTCCTTGACGGACAGACAACTTTCTCTAGAATGTGCTTGATCTCTCTATTAGACACTTCAGCTTGACCATTAGTTTGCGGATGATAGGCAGTAGCAATACGATGATTCACATTGTAGCGCTGCATCATAGAAGTGAACTTACGGTTGTAGAAATGCGACCCCTCATCTTTTATGATCACTCGTGGCATTCCAAACCTTGTGAATATCTGCTTATGAAGAAAATTTAACACTACCTTTGCATCATTCGTTGGTAGAGCCTTGACTTCCACCCATTTCAAGACATAATTGACTAACAGCAAGATGTACTGATTATTGCGGGATGAGATAAATGGTTCCATGAAATCGATTCCCCAAACATCAAAGACCTCAACTTCAAGCATCACATTTAAAGGCATCTCATCCTTTCTAGTAAGATTCCCCACTCTTTGGCAATGATCACACCTTAAAACGAACTGATGTGCATCCTTAAACAATGTAGGCCAAAAAAAACCTGCTTGCAAAATATGAGTTGTCGTCTTTCACCACCATAATGTCCACCATAAACTGTGGAATGGCAGTCTCGTAATATCCCCCCCCCGGTCTCACAGAATGGGATATATCTCCTGATGATCTGGTCAGCTCCCTGTCTAAACAAATATGGTTCATCCCACATGTACCACTTCACCTCATGGAGAAACTTCTTTTTTTGAGTTGTATTCATATTAGGAGGCATTATATTGCTGATAAGATAGTTCACAATATCTGCGAACCATGGCTCTTCCTCCTGAACTGCGAACAACTGCTCATCCGGAAAAGATTCGTTGATCAATGTCTGATCATGGGAAGTAGAATCGGGATTCTCCAATCTAGATAGATGGTCAGCTACTTGATTCTCAGTACCTTTTCGATCCTTGATATCTAACTCAAATTCCTCTAGCAAGAGCACCCAACGAATAAGTCTAGGCTTCGAATCCTTCTTTGAGACTAAATAGCGAATGGCAGCGTGATCAGTGAATACTGTCACCTTTGTCCCAAGCAGATAAGATCGAAATTTTTCGAAACCAAAGACTATAGCCAAGAGCTCCTTTTCAGCAGTGGTGTAGTTCATTTGAGCTCCATTAAGAGTCTTACTAGCATAGTAGACCACATGAAAAAGATTATTCTTGCGCTGCCCAAGAACTGCTCCCAATGCATAATCACTCGCATCACACGTCATCTCAAAAGATTCTGTCCAATCAGGTGTCATAATAACTGGTGTAGTTATCAAACTCTTCTTGAGAGTCTCGAATGCCGCCAAGCATTCATCATCAAATTTGAAAGGCGATCTCGAGCAAGTTGCACAACGGCTTAGATATCTTCGAGAAGTCCTTGATGAAACACCGATAAAAACCCGCATGACCAAGAAAACTACTGATTCCTTTCACAGAAATAGGTGGTGGAAGATTTTCAATGACTTTCACCTTGGCTTTATCCACCTCATGGCCTTTGCTAGAGACTTTATGCCCAAGAATTATGCCTTCATGCACCATAAAGTGACATTTTTCCCAATTGAGCACCAAATTAGTTTCTACACACCTTTTCAGCACCGAACGAAGATTATTCAAACATTCATCAAACGAATGTCCAAAGACGGAGAAGTCGTCCATGAACACTTCGACATTATTTCCAATCATATCAGAGAATATAGCCATCATGCATCTCTGAAAAGTGACAGGTGCACCACATAGGCCAAACGAAACTTTACGAAAAGCAAACGTGCCAAATGGACAAGTGAAAGTAGTCTTTTCTTGGTCTTCTGGTGCAATGCAAATCTAATTATAACCCGAATAGCCATCCTGAAGACAATAATACTCATGACCAGCCAGCCTGTTAAGCATCTGATCAATAAATGGAAGAGGGAAGTGATCCTTCCTCGTGGCTTTGTTCAACTTTCTGTAATCCATGCATACCCTCCATCATGTGACTGTTCGAGTGGGGATGAGCTCGTTCTTCTCATTTTCTACCATATTTATACCTCCTTTCTTACGTACACATCGCACGGGGCTCACCCAAGAACTGTCAGATATAGGATATATAATTCCTGCATCCAACCACTTCAGAATTTCTTTCTTCACCACTTATTTCATGATAGGATTAAGTCTTCATTGTTGCTCAACAGTCGGCTTACTACCTCCCTCTAGCAGAATTTTATGCATGCAGTATGAAGGGATGATCCCTTTTATATCTGCTATAATCCATCCGATGGCCGATTTGAATTCTCTCAAGATCCTCAAGAGCTTATCCTCCTCACTACCTGAAAGGTCAGATGCAATAATAACAGGCAAAGTAGATGCATCACCTAAAAAAGCATACCTCAAGTGTTCAGGCAATGGTTTAAGTATAGGATTTTATACATCACGGAAGCATGGTAAAACAATTTTCTTGATATAAAATCCAAATAAAGGCATACAAATCGTTATTATATCATATGGAATCATTTCTAACCTTTAAAAGCGATCCAAGAACGACGAGCGGAGATCCCTAGCAGCTGCTCCTCAAGTGTGAAGCACTCCACCGGTATCCACCAAGAGATCAATGTGATGGAGGAGGAAGGGGTTGGGAGAATTAGGGATGCTTAACATTTTTAGGTTAAGGAAAAATCAGGGCTTATAATAGTATATTTTTAGCCAAAATTTTCAGCTGAAAATTTTCCCATAAAATATTATTATTATTAACCCTTTATTCTTATTAACCAATTAACTAATAATTAAAATACCTTTTAATTATTAATCCTTTTTCTAAACACTTTAGAAATAATTCTCTCACTTGATTTAATTTCCAAAAATTAAATTCTTAATTAATAATATTAAGAACTTTTTCTTAATCAATTTATAATCAATTAAATCTCATTTAATCAATTATTAAATTTGCCAATTAATTATTTATTACATAAATAAATCTTTATCAGCCATTATTAATTAATTCCTCCACCATTAAATCATTCTCTTTTATGGTGTGACCCTGTAGGTTCAATATTAAGCCGGTAGTAGAAACAAATAATAATAAAACTATTTTATCATTATTTATATAAATTCTCTAATTCATTAAATATGATTAATTAATTAATCATATTTATTCTACATCGTGAGGGATACTTCTCAGCATATCGCGACTATCCGGATAATACGAATTCACTGCTTAGAATACCAAGAACCCATTCAGTGAATAGTTACCGTACAATCAGTTCCTTCTACCCTGCAATGTCACGATTAAATACAAGGCATGGAACTTGTGTCAAGCCTATCTTATTTAATCATATGTTTTCCCATTCACTATGCTTAGTTCTAATTAATGTAAATTAGAAACTCCTTTCTAATTTCATTCACTTTGGCCAGAGATTCCTGAACTAGCATAAGTGGATCAGCATTGAACATTCTCTTCCTTCACTGGAAGGGGTAGATCCTTTATTGATCATACACTATCTTCGTGTACAAATTCCTATACCCAGTAGAGCCCTTATAATTGTCCCTAGAGACTAAGAACTAAACCGAAGCATAGTTCAGTGTACATAAGATGACTATGATGACTCAAGTCTAAGGATACTTGTACAACTATCACTGTATGAACAACTGCTGACACGTGAGTGAACTCCATCAGTTGTTCAGCTGTGTGAGTCATGTTCAGTGAACTTATTCTATAATAAGCACCTACATACTAGCTATAGTGTCACCAAACAAATGTCTATGAGAACAGACAGCCTTCATAATGAAGCAAGTATAGTATGTACCGATCTTTGCAGATTATTAATTACCAGTTAGTAATCCTACGACCAGGAACTATTTAAGTTTAGAGTTATCATCTTTTAGGTCTCATTATTATGATCTCATCATAATCCATAAAAAGCTTTACTCTAAACTGTGGTATATCTTATTTAAACACTTAAAACAGATAAAGCCCGCAATAAAAACAAACAAGTCTTTTATTAATATCAATGAAATCAAAACAGATTACATAAAAGTTATTCCTATATCCTCATACATGATTGGACTTAGGACACATCTCTTTCAATCTCCCACTTGTACTAAAGCCAATCACTCTGGTATCTAATACCCATCTTGTCTTTATGATGATAAAAGTGACTTTGAGAAAGTGGCTTTGTTAAAGGGTCTGCTATGTTATTATGTGTGTCAACTCTCTCGACGTTGACATCTCCTCTTTCAACAATCTCCCTAATAAGATGAAAGCGCCGCAGGACATGTTTGGAATTTTTATGAGACCTAGGTTCCTTGGCTTGTGCTATTGCTGCGTTGTTATCAAAATACAACACAATAGGCTCTTCAACGCTAGGAACAACTCCTAACTCAGAAACAAATTTCCTCATCCAAACGGCTTCTTTTCCAGCCTCACTTGCAGCTATATATTCTGCTTCCGTTGTGGAGTCAGCCATTGTAGACTGTTTGGAACTCTTTCAACTAATCGCACCACCATTCAGAGTAAACACGTACCCTAACATGGATTTGCTATCATCACTTTCTGATTGAAAACTAGAGTCAGTATAACCCTCTATTTTTAACTCAGATTCACCACCAAAAACAGGAAAAATGTCCTTAGTCCTTCGCAAGTACTTAAGGATGTTCTTCACTGCTTTCCAGTGGTATTCACCTGGATTGGACTAATATCTGCTCATCACACTAATTGAATAAGCAACATCAGGCCTAGTACACAACATCGCGTACATGATAGATCCTATTGCTGAAGCATAAGGAATCTTACTCATACGCTCTCTTTCCTCAGGTGTCTTAGGAGACATCTTTCCGGAAAGGGACACTCCATGGCTCATCGGTATGAGACCTCTTTTGGAGTTTTCCATGCTAAACCTTTTAAGCACTTTCTGGATGTATGTACCCTGGGTAAGACCTATCATTCTTCTATATCTATCTCTATAGATCTTCATACCGAGAATGTAGGATGCTTCTCCCAAGTCCTTCATGGTGAAGTTCTTCGATAGCCATACTTTGACTGATTGCAGCATCGGTATATCATTTCCTATAAGAAGTATGTCATCCACATACAATACAAGAAATGTTACCACGCTCCCACTAACCTTCTTGTAGACACATGGTTCATCTATGTTTTTAATAAAACCAAACTCTTTGATTGTCTCATCAAAACGGATGTTCCATCTACGAGAAGCTTGCCTTAAACCATATATGGTTCACAGCAGCTTACACACTAGGTGTTCATTTCCCTTGGAAAGAAAACCCTCTGGCTGTGTCATATACACTTCCTCTTCAAGTTCCCCATTGAGGAAGGCCGTTTTCACGTCCATTTGTCAGATATCATAGTCGTAGTAAGCTGCAATCGCAAGCAAAATCCGAATTGATTTTAACAGGGCTACAGGCGAAAAAGTTTCATCAAAGTCAATCCCTTGCCTTTGTTTGAATCCTTTTGCCACGAGCCTGGCCTTATAGGTCTCCACCTGGCCATCTACTCCAATCTTTCTTTTATATACCAACTTGCACCCAATAGGCTTAACACCTTCAGGCGCCTCAACTAGAGTCCATACTTGGTTGGTATACATAGATTCCATTTCGGATTTCATGGCACTATGCCATTTCTCTGAGTCAACAATACTCATAGCCTCATTATAGGTCACAGGGTCGTCATCATCAATGATTGACAACTCATTGTCATTCTCAATGACAAGGCCATAATACCTCTCAGGTTGGCGAGACACTCTCCCTGACCTACGAATGGGCTGTTCCACTGAAGATTGTTCAGCCTGAACAGGTGTTTCCACTTGATCCGTAGTAGTTTGTGCTTCTTGAACTTCATTAAGTTAAATTTTGCACCCACTGTATCCTTCAAGGATAAACTGCTTTTCCAAGAAGGTAGCATGTCTGGAGACAAACACCCGATGATCGGTGTAAAAGTAATACCCTAAAGTCTCTTTAGGGTATCCCACAAAATTACATTTTACGGATCGAGATTCCAGCTTATCTGGGTCAACTTTCTTGACATAAGCTGGACATCCCCAAATCTTAACGTGTTTAAGACTCGGTTTCCTTTCTTTCCATATCTCATATGGAGTTTGAGGAATAGATTTGGAAGGCACCTTATTCAGTAAATATGTTGAGGTTTCCAATGCATAACCCCATAGGAATACTGGAAGATTCGTATAGCTCATCATGGACCGAACCATGTCTAACAAAGTTCGATTTCTCCTTTCAGATACCCCATTCAACTGTGGAGTATATGGAGGAGTCCACTGGGAGACTATACCATTTTCTTTGAGATAATCTAGAAACTCTCCATTCAAGTATTCACCACCTCGATCTGATCGAAGAGTTATAATACTATGTTTGGTTTGTTTCTCCACTTCATGCTTATATTCTTTGAACTTTTCAAAGGCTTCAGACTTGTGTTTCATCAAATACAAATATCCGAATCTAGATCGATCATCTATGAAAGTAATGAAGTATGAAAATCCACCCATGTCTTGCGTAGACATTGGTCCACATACATCTGTGTGTACCAATCCTAGCAAATCTGCAGCCCTCTCTCCATGTCCACTAAATGGAGATTTGGTCATTTTACCCAATAGACAAGACTCGCATGTAGGATATGATTCAAAATCAAAGGGGTCAAGTAACCCTTCTTTATGCAATATCCGCAGTCTATTTTCACTAATATGACCAAGTCTGCAGTGCCACAAGAAAGTGAGATTTTCATCATCCCTTTTTCTTTTATTAGTGTGTTCAATCTAAAGTAAATTATGCTCTATGTCACATACATACAGACCATTATTCAAAGTACCACGTCCATAAAGAACATTATCTCTAAGAATAAAACATTCATTATTCTTAATAATAAATGAAAAACCATCCAAATCCAACATAGGAATAGAAATAGTATTCCTCACAATAGAGGGAATGTAATAACAATTATTCAAAATAATAGTCTTGCCCGTAGGCATATGTAAACTAAATGATCCTACAGATATGGCGGCAACCCTTGCTCCATTGCCCATACGTAGAATCACCTCATCTTCTTCAAGAGTCCTACTTCCCTTTAGTCCCTGCAACGAATAGCAAATATGAGAACCACAGGCGGTATCTAATACCCAAGTAGAAATTTGACTTAGTGACATATTAACTTCGATCATGAACATACCTGAATCAGAAGCGGTAGTCTCACTACCCTTCTTATTCTTCAATTCTGCAAGGTAAACCTTGCAATTCCTCTTCCAGTGCCCCACTTTGTTATAATGAAAGCAAACATCTTTGCTCTTGGGGTCTTCAGCTTTTGGTGGAACCGGCTTTTTCTCACCTACTTTCTTCTTCTTGGAAGGGTTCTTCTTCCTTTTCTTAGGATTGGAACCTTCACCAATTAGAAGAACAGAACTCTTCTTAGGGGGAAAATTTGATTCCGCAGTCTTCAACATGTTGTGGAGTTCAGGCAGGCTGACATCCAGCTTATTCATGTGAAAGTTCACAATAAACTGCGAGAACGAACCCAGAAGTGATTGCAAGACCAAGTGTTTGCTCAGCTCCCCATCCATGGCAAAACCAAGTTGTCCAAGACGTTCAATCAAATTGATCATCTTAAGTACATGGTCATTCACAGATGATCCCTCAGACATCCTACAACCGAATAGCTCCTTCGATATCTCATACCGAGCTGTCCTCCCTGCCACATCAAACAACTCTTGTAGATGCATAAGGATAGTGTGAGCATCCATATGCTCATGCTGCTTCTGTAGCTCAATGTTCATGGAAGCTAGCATGATGCATTGAGCAACATTTGCATCATCTATCCACTTACGATACACAATATATTCATCATTATGTGCATCGCTAACAGGTTCAGTAGGCTTAGGTGAGTCAAGCACATATTCCAGCTTCTCAACCCTGAGAACAATTCTCAAGTTTCGAAGCTAGTCAGCAAAATTAGGACCAGTCAACTTGTGAGCATCTAGTATACTCCGGAGTGATAGTGCAGGAGACATAACATATATAGTAAATCTGTAAATGATGAACACATAACAACACTTAGCAAATATTTAATTTCATTTCAAAACACTATATGAATCGGGTCTTTATTCATAAGTGGCTCCCACTAGTTTATCTAATTTATACAACCCCTAAGTGAAAATTAAGCATTCATAATGCTAGTGGGAATAGGGATCCTACATTCCATCACACAACCTCGGCTGTAGCACGAAATGTCATGTGATGTTTAATAGGCAGACAACTCTTGTCAATTATATCTTATGTTATTCCCTAATAAAACTTTAGCCTCTTGAATAATTGAGTCACGGCTGTAGCACGACAGACTCAATATTCTAAGTCAAGTCTAACCCAACATTTCGTACAATTGAATCAGTCTCCAACGGCCCACGGCTGCAGCACGTAATGACCTTTAGATTCTAATTCAATGGACACATCTCTATATAATAGACAAGTATTTCTTATTTCAAAATCAAAGCCCTCGGCTGTAGCACGAAACGACAATGATTTAAAAATAAGAACTACTTTCTACCATGTTGGAAGGCTTTGACCAACACAAGCCCGTTGTGTCATTGGCCAATTACTACTTGATATTATTTAATTTTAGAGGGATTATATTATGTTACAATCATAATCATATTATAAAGAGATTCTTCCTTTTAAATTAAATATTTTAAATCAATAATCGATAATCAGATGATTCCCAGATCGGGGGGAACATTGTCAAGAGGCGTCACTTAATACCCCTTTCTTACAGATAGAAATCTGCTTTTGACAGAATCATCCTTTCTCTCAATATTGAAAATTCATATTTAATTACGTGTTTCATAAACACAAAAATCTCATGATTGTATTCATTATATTATTGTTAAGGCAAGAAACGATTCCTATTCTAGATTTTCTAGAGCACGCCTTATATTGATTTAAGTTCACCTAAATCTATCATCGCATGGTAAACATAGGCATATATCTCATATATAAAAATAAATAAACGTAAAGGTACGCATGTTAAATCATGTAGCATACAACTCTAAGCATTATACATCTCTATGTACCACATGAAGCATTTAAAAGGTAATTAAAACATGCTTTAAAACACTTTCGGGAATATAAATAGTTCAAAAATTTTATATAAAAAAAAAATTGACCAATCCATTAGATCCGTCTTGGAAAAACGAATCCAACGATATATTGCACGCCCAAAACGGAGTTTCGAAACTCCTAGAAATCAAATTAAAAAAATAGATGGGATGTAACTCATTACAGGAACGCGTTACAAGCCCTGTAACGGATTCCGGTAATGCGTTACAACCCTTTTAAGCCATTAAAAGGTGTAACGCATTCTGTGAATGCGCCACGGGGTGTAACACATTCCCGGAATGCACGACACCCCTTTCCCGCGTGCTCCTTCTTCTGCGTCTGTCAGCTTTTTTTATTATTAATCAGCCGCCGCCGCCTCTTGAACGACGTGCCACCACCATCAGTACAGCCTTTCTCTTTAATACAGCAGGATATAACATATATATATATATATATATATATAATAGATTTTATATACATATTTTATTACGAATTTTAATTAAAACAACTTCAAAAAATCATACTAATTAATTCACTCATCAGAAAATTATGAAAAAAATACCCAGACGATCTACAACACTTGTAGAACCCAGATCTACAGTCAAAACAATTTTGAGAAACAATTTCTAATCAATCATAATTAATCTGTGATATAACTTGTAAAAATCATAAAAATTTATACAAGAATATAAAATTCTGAAATTTTTATCACAGATCTATATGCATACAACCTATGCTCTGATACCATTGTAGGATTTTATACATCACGGAAGCATGGTAAAACAATTTTCTTGATATAAAATCCAAATAAAGGCATACAAATCGTGATTAAATCATATGGGATCGTTTCTAACCTTTAAAAGCGATCCAAGAACGACGAGCGGAGATCCCTGGCAGCTGCTCCTCAAGTGTGAAGCACTCCACCGCTATCCACCAAGAGATCAATGTGATGGAGGAGGAAGGGGTTGGGAGAATTAGGGTTTGCTTAACTTTTTTAGGTTAAGGCAAAATCAGGGTTTATAATAGTATATTTATAGGCAAAATTTTCAATTGAAAATTTTCCCATAAAATATTATTATTATTAACCCTTTATTCTTATTAACCTATTAACTAATAATTAAAACACCTTTTAATTATTAATCCTTTTTCTAAACACTTTAGAAATAATTCTCTCACTTGATTTAATTTCCAAAAATTAAATTTTTAATTAATAATATTAAGAACTTTTTCTTAATTAATTTATAATCAATTAAATCTCATTTAATCAATTATTAAATTTTCCAATTAATTATTTATTACATAAATAAATAATTATCAGCCATTATTAATTAATTCCTCCACCATTAAATCATTCTCTTTTATGGTGTGACCCTGTAGGTTCAATATTAAGCTGGTAGTAGAAATAAATACTAATAAAACTATTTTATCATTATTTATATAAATTCTCTAATTCATTAAATATGATTAATTAATTAATCATATTTATTCTACATCGTGAGGGATACTTCTCAGCATATCGCGACTATCCGGATAATACGAATTCACTGCTTAGAATACCAAGAACCCATTCAGTGAATAGTTACCGTACAATCAGTTCCTTCTACCCTGCAATGTCACGATTAAATACAAGGCATGAAACTTTTGTCAAGCCTATCTTATTTAATCATATGCTTTCCCATTCACTATGCTTAGTTCTAATTAATGTAAATTAGAAACTCCTTTCTAATTTCATTCACTCTGGCCAGAGATTCCTGAACTAGCATAAGTGGATCAGCATTGAACATTTTCTTCCTTCACTGGAAGGGGTAGATCCTTTATTGATCATACACTATCTTCGTGTACAAATTCCTATACCCAGTAGAGCCCTTATAATTGTCCCTGGAGACTAAGAACTAAACCAAAGCATAGTTCAGTGTACACAAGATGACTATGATGACCTCAAATCTAAGGATACTTGTACAACTGTCACTGTGTGAACAACTGTTGACACGTGAGTGAACAAGTGAACTTATTCTATAATAAGCACCTACATACTAGCTATAGTGTCACCACACAAATGTCTATGAGAACAGACAGCCTTTATAATAAAGCAAGCATAGTATGTATCGATCTTTACGGATTATTAATTACCAGTTAGTAATCCTACGACCAGGAACTATTTAATTTTAGAGTTATCATCTTTTAGGTCTCATTATTATGATCTCATCACAATCCATAAAAAGCTTTACTCTAAACTGTGGTATATCTTATTTAAACACTTAAAATAGATAAAGCCCGCAATAAAAACAAAACAGGTCTTTTATTAATATTAATGAAATCAAAACAGATTACATAAAAGTTATTCCTAAATCCTCATACATGATTGGACTTAGGACACATCTCTTTCATTAAGCTCCAAAGTAGGTGCTTCCTCAATAGATGGTTTGAGCTTTCCCTCAGCATTCTTTAGATCAGTATTACCAAGAGATTCAAATGGCATATCTAGCTTTCGCTTCCAAGGAGAAGCATTTAGATATTGTAGTTGCTCATTTCCTTCCTCATCTTCACTGTCAAATTCCCCCACTAAGGCTTTCTCTAAGGCATCAGACTTTAGCACATGATCAAGTTCCGAAGTTACCGCAGAATCAATCAAATCCACCTTTAAGCACTCCTCATCTTCAATAGGGAATTTCATCGCATTGAATATATTGAAAGTAACATCATGATCTTGCACTCTCATAGTAAGTTCACCTTTTTGCACATCTATCAAGGTACGGCCTGTAGCCAAGAAAGGTCGTCCCAAGATTATTGGAATCTTCTTATCTTCCTCGAAGTCCAGAATGACAAAGTCTACAGGAAAGATGAGCTTATCCACCTTTACTAACACATCATCCACGATGCTTCATGGGTATGTAATAGAACGATCAGCCAATTGTAGAGACATGTAGGTGGGCTTTGGATCAGGCAAATTCAGCTTTTTGAAGATAGACAATGGCATCAGATTAATGATTGCTCCCAAATTGCAAAGGCACTTGTCGAAAGACAAATTGCCAATGGTGCAAGGAATGGTGAAGCTACCTGGATCTTTAAGTTTTGGAGGTAATTTTTGTTGCAGCACAGCACTGCACTCTTCCGTTAGAGCAACGGTATCAAGATCATCCAGTTTCACCTTCCTTGAAAGAATACTCTTCATGAATTTTGCATAACTAGGCATTTGCTCCAGAGACTCGGCAAAGGGTATGTTGATGTGAAGTTTCTTGAACACCTCCAGAAACTTACCAAACTGCTTATCCAGTTTTGTTTTTGCAATCTCTTAGGAAAAGGTGGTGGAGGATAGAGCTGTTTCTCCCCTGTATTACCCTCAGGCGGAGTGTGTTCAACAGTAGTCTTCCTTGGTTCCGCCTCTTTCTCCTTTTTCTTCTCCTCTTCATCTACCACTTCAGCTTCTCCATCTTTTACTTTTTCAACATCAGCAACTTTTCCAGACCTTAAGGTGACACCTTGACTTGTTCCTTAGCTTCCTTCCTGCCTGGCTTCAGTATCGCTGGGAAGTGTGCCAGGTTGACGATTGAGCAAGGCATTAGCTATTTGACCAATTTGATTCTCCAAGGTCTTGATAGAAACAGCCTAACTTTTGCACAACATCTTGAGCTCCTCGAAATCAGCACTAGAAGGTGGAGCAGCACCTCCTTGTTGAGGATATGATTGCCTTTGAGCATAATGCTGAGGTTGTGTGAATCTAGGTGGATTAAACTGTTTACTTAAATATTGCTGATATGGTTGCTGAACAGTATTCTGATTGTTGCTTCAGCTGAAATTGGGATGATTTTTGTTGTTAGGATGATAAGTAGCTAGCACAGGCTGCTGCGGTCGCTGATAATTGTTCACATACTGAATAGCTTCATTAACAAGAGAACACTGATCCGTAGCATGAGAGCCTGCACAAAGATCACAGACCATAGCTATCTAATTGACTCCATAGTTGGCTAAAGAATCGACCTTCAAAGACAGCGCTTGGAGCTACGCTGCAATAGCTGTAGCTGCATCAACTTCCAGAATACCTACTACCTTCCCAGGAATCATCCTTTGAGTTTGGTTTTGATGCTCGTTTGGAGCCATAGTTTCAATAAGATTATAAGCCTCAGTATAGCTTCTGGCCCACAAGGCGCCTCCAGCTGCTGCATCGAGCATGGGCCGAGATTGGGCTCCCAAACCATTATAGAACCCAGTGATCACCATCCAGTCTGGCATACCATGATGTGGACACTTTCTCAACATCTCCTTGTAGCGCTCTCAAGCTTCGCACATAGATTCTGTTGGTTGCTGCGCAAACTGCGTAAGAGCACTCCTCATAGCTGCAGTCTTGGCCGTTGGATAGAATTTCACCAGAAACTTTTGCACAAGATCTTCCCAAGTAGTGATGGACCCAGCTGGTTCAGAATGTAACCAGTCCTTAGCTTTATCCTTAGAGAGAATGGGAAAAGCCTCAGCTTGATAGCCTCATCAGCAACACCAATATATTTGAAAGTACTACAGATCTCGACAAAATTCCTGATATGCATGTTGGGATCTTCAGTCGCAGCACCTCCGAAAGAAACAGAATTCCGCACCATCTGAATAGTGCCCGGCTTGATTTCAAAAGTGTTAGCCTGAATAGCCGGATGAAGGATGCTTGACTGAATGTCATCAATTTTAGGCCGAGAAAAGTCCATAAGAGCTGGATCTGCTGCTGGAACTATACGATCACCCATGATTACTGGTTCTTTCTGCTCACTCTCCTTATCCGAATCTGTAAAATCTATCTTCTCCGGAATAACAAGAACTGAGTTTGTCTCCTCAGCCGTATCTAGAGTCCTCTTGCGAGTGCTAGAATGTGTTTGCATAAACGCTCGCTAGAGTACCTGAAACACAACCGGAAACAATAAGTAACACGTCTTAATCAATGAGTCCTAATGACCACTGATGGCAAGTACATAAACTAAACAAATACGCCGAGTCCCCGGCAGCGGCGCCAAAAACTTGTTAGGCACAAAACACGCGCTAATAATTCACGCAAGTATACGTGTTCGCAAGTAATATAAAATAATTTCTAGTTCGTTCCCACAGAGACTCAGACTAATTATGTTCAATTAACACTCACTCACCAATGTATGATTACTTCTCAATGTCAAGATAATAACACTTAAGATTGATTAACTAATTATTAACTACAATTAACTACTAGAATAAAACACTTAAATAACACTTGAATTGACTATATTAAACACACACGAGATCATAACTTTATTACTACTTCCTTCAATAGTTATTGTTATTACCCTTAGCATGTAACGGTGATGATATTAATCGAACAACACGAAACTGGTAAAAGCCAACTTTTGTTATACTAATACCATTCTACCTAACATCCACAATTAAGATAGAAGTTGAATAGGCATCAATTATGTTGAGACCCTATATGTCTACAGAATTTGACAACATAACGATTTAAGCGCAAGTTATTCAATATGATTACACAGGGCAAGTAAAACGGTTAGAGTTCCCCACTAATCATGCATACACATACATGAAACTATGCTAGCATGGCAAGTTCTAAATCTCAAGATTCACTGTCGCATCACAAGAGATTAACAGACTATCTTATATGTTCGCGACTCACATAAGACGAATAAGCACAACCTATGCTAGATATCATACAATCATCACACACCAAGGTATTAAACGACTAACTAAAGAAATCCATAGTAAATCCGTTACGACCCCATGATCACGATTAGCCCATGATAGAACTCATTGTCACAATGGGTTCATATAAAAACATGATAATAACACACAATATAAACTAGTAAAAATACTTATTAAAACCAGAGTACAAAACAGGAGTAATAAGGTTCAAAGTAAAGAAAACTAGCATCCACTGTTACAACGAATAAAAGAATCACAAGAAAACGTATGCTTCCTCTTCTTTGTTACGATGTGCTAAAACGGTCTTCTTTCTTCTCTCATTGCTACTTGCTTGATACCACACGTCATGAAACGTCTTTGAAGATTACTTATATAGAAGCCCACAAGAACCAGCCATCTCAGAAGTCCATCAGAATAAGAAGTGTAAAAATCAGATTTTAATTTCCCGTCTCCGGGCGGCCGCCCTAGCTTCTCAGGCGGGCGCCCCAGCTCCCAGGAGGCCGCCCCAGATCCTGAGCGGGTGCCCAGCAGGTTACTGGAAAATATCACATTTTGCTCCTGATTTCTGCTGCATTCTGCTCTTAACTTTCCACAACCAATGCCAAGCACTTCCTAAGCTTATTTTTTATGAAATCTTCCTACATACGCAAGTTATACCCTGAAATGCAAAACACTAGAAAAAACGCATCAAATACTCAAAATACTTGATTTCAAGACATCAATTCAAGACATTATAAGACATTCTAAGTGGTATAAAATGCCACTTATCATTAGCCAAGCATATCTTTTCAGGATTTGACATGTTTTTTTGCTATTTTATAATTTTCTAATAATTAATTTTATATTAGCAATATTCAGAAGTAACAAATATAATTCTAAAGTATTTGCATATATTTGAATATGTAAAACCTTACTAACATAAATGAGTATTATGATAATCTTTAATTATTGATATCAATTAACTTTGATTTTAAATTCAAGTTCACTCTGTATTAATATACATACATACATGAATTATAAATGCATGTGCATATATGATGATATTTGAAAATTGATAAATGAACTTCAAGTGTTCCTATTGAAACACCATAAATATTTCTGAAAGGATATCTTCGATATATTATTTATTTTGGTATTTGTACAATTAAACATAAAATTAAGAACACGTAGATCCTCTCCATTAGTACATGAATTTAATTGATCCAAATCAGAGTCAAAAAGTCAAACTAGCAAAATCATGTCTTTTAAAACAGATAAAAGAGATATTCTATTTTTGCAAAATATCAAAACTATATATTTATGGAATATATCTCTAAGGAAATATGCTCAAAGAAGAAACATCAAGATATGATATTTCTTATATCTGTGTTGCAACAGGAATATAGCAACAAGCTCGAATAAGGAATATTGCAGAAATATTCTTTAGAGATCTCATGTTATATCAAAAATATTTAACTCTTGACTCCAAAATATATCTCTACATATATTAAAAGAGTTTTTATTCAAATATTATTAATATTCAAGGTTGGAATATTAATATCCAGCTCTTTAATTGGATCTTGGCTAACATATATCGTGTATATAAACAATTACGAGATATATCGTATAAGCCCCTTCTAACATCTTTCAGTGTTCCGTGGGGTTATTATTCGATATATATAAACTACTCGTAATTATTTATCTAAACTTCAAAAGCACGATCTTACGCCAATTACATGCACTTCTATTATTTGGATCTTGGCTAAGAATCATAAAACTTATACAAGTGCTTAAAGTTAAAAGTATACTTTGACCACATATGTGTCAAAACATAAGTATACTAAAATCCTTAAGCCTACGAGCATAAATGATAAGTTACAAATCCGAGATTATAACTAAAGTATTCTTCGATTTATAAATACGTAATCGAAAGAAGAAGAATACTAAAGAAGTCATAAGCTATACGTGCTTTATATAAAAGACTTCGCATATTACTCCACAACTTCATTAAATCTATAAAGGAGTAATTATAAAAATACTTGGACTACCATTTATTATCCTAAGTCAAGTATTCTTATTCAGTTTTAATATTCTTATTTGAATATTATATTATTTGTGAGCTAGTAAAGTAACATACTAGTTCAAACCATTTTTTCTATACTTGGTTTGTTTCGTGAATTGTCTTATTAGTTTTGTAGTGAGGTGAAGTGACGTGAGGTGATTCTCGTTCTAAGACCCAATTCCTAGACGTACTAACGGGGAGTTAGTAGTCTTCGCACCGTAAAGAAGAGGAAAGACCCAAGACCGGATCACTAAGATCCAAGACCGGAAAAAGCTAAGGAAGCCAAGTCCACACAAAGACTCTACAACAACTTTGAAGAAATAGTGGGGAGTTATTGTCTAAGATAAGTTGTGTAGGTAATACATTTATTTTGAGGTGGTGACCCTTGTGTTACGCACCAAGACAAATACTTGTAAAGGGTGTAAAGGCTTCTCCGCCTACTAAAGGAGCGAGTTTATTATAAGAGAAAATCCCGAGTCCGGGAGAGGAGTTCGGGGACTGGAGATAAAATATTTTTAAAACGCCCCAACAATTTTTAAATTGGTAATTAAGCTATCCAACCCCCCTTCTAGCTTAAAATAGCCCTCTTACGGGACCTTACAATTTTGTCAAAAAAAACACCATAAATATTGTATGTTACTTAATTATCCATAATCTCTTCTATATATAATAAGAGAACATGGTGATAATATTCATGAGATTAAAAAGTCTCATTGAAATGACTAATTTACCCCTGTACTTTAAATTTATATGAAAAAAATTGTTGGGAAGAATTAAACCCAAGTCTTCACATTCACAAACGCATCACCTTACCACTAGACCACACTGTTACTTAAGTTTTTTTATCATACACATAATATGTGAGTGTCATAAATAGCGACAAATTATTTAACTTTAAACATGATTAATAAAATATTTGTAGAGTTAGTTTTGAACAATTGAATTTGAGATATAAAGTTATGCATAGTATATAAACGGATCATTCCCTTATTTATTAAACAATTTTTAATTTGAAAAGTATGTCTCATACATTTTTAATAAAAAATAAATTGTACATATAATTAATTTTTTTATATGTTGAAAAGAGATACACTTATATAAATTATATATATATGTGTACAACATATTTAGATTAGTTATAATTAGCGTATTTCGATTTATTCCGAATTCAAAATTAGAACTTGACCCATTTTTCAAAAAATACTCGAAATTTGACTAAATGATATGCCCGTAAATACCACGTCACTACCTAGGTTTAACTTAAATTACGAGTTTGAATAGAAAATCTTACCAACAAAGAAAAGTTTTGTGATATCTTATGTTGGTAAAAATTAATATCTTTGAGATCTTTATATAATCAAGTCAATTGAAAATATGTATCAAAATTACTAGATTCAAAATAAGAATTTTACCAATTTTGAAAAAATACTCGAAATTTGACTACATGACCCAGCCGAAAATACATCATCACTATTGAAGTTTAATAAATTTAAATTACGAGTTCGACGAAAATATCTTACCAACAAGGATAAATTTTATAATATCTTATATTAATAAAAATTAAAATTTTTGAGGTCTTTATACGATCAAGTCAATTGATATTATGTATCAAAATTACTAACTAACTGATTTTACATTATTACATCTGGAACTTGATCCATTATTTAAATATATTAAAAATTTGACATGAGATGTCACAAGCTCCGTTAAAACTACGAAGATATACTAAATCGATTTATTTATTAATGTTTCAGTTTAAAAAATTAGGTTTAAAATGTTATTCAATGATAGTGAATTTATAAAGAGGTGCTCCTAAAGTCCTATTTTTTCATTCTCTTTAGAAAAAATTAAACTACAACTATAAAGTAAAATTAATAATTTTTATTAACATGTTATTTAAAAAATGGTAAGATATTTGATGTTTCTTCATAAAAAATAGTTTATTTATTGCATTATTTATTTAAAGATATATTTATATGCAAATATTTTTGAGACAAATCCTAAATTTTATAATATTTAATTTGATATGGTTATAATAACTAATCATATACATAAAGTCCCTATTTTTTTGTGGATTTTGGAGTCCAAAATCCTAACTTTATATTACAATCCAATCTAATGGTTCAGATTTTATGTTTCTAATAATTCTAAACCTAAAATAATAAATTACATGATATACACTGTGTTATGGTGTTATATCATTAATGTTTAGCAAGTTGAATATTTACGTGTTCAACAACGTGAATACGTATGTTTTTCAAACTGATCATGTTCTATAAAATTATATGTTCTGCAATGTTCAACTTGTCAAATGTATGAGATTTGCAAGATATTTATTAAAATAGTGATATTTGTAGAACATGATTCACATTATAATATGTTTTACAAAATGTTTTATATGATTTTACTTGCAGAACAAATATGGACCCCCGTAATCAACTAAAAATAAGTACTAAATAGAATTTAACTTATATATATAAATATATATATATATATAAAAAACTTGAAAAATTATAGAATTCAATATTTTGAAAAAAAAAATTTAAAATTAGCAATAATAAATTTACAAAAAAAATATTTAGTGTTGAAAAATATTGTACAACTATTTTGAATTATTTGAAAAAAGGTTAAAACTATAATGTATTGTACTATCTCATTTAATCCATTTATGATATTTAAATAAAAATAATAATATTAGTCAATATTTTGAAAGGATTAATAAGTTCAACTAATATTTAAAAAAATTCATCAAATTGAAAAT
Source organism: Apium graveolens (assembly GCF_009905375.1). NCBI lineage: Eukaryota > Viridiplantae > Streptophyta > Magnoliopsida > Apiales > Apiaceae > Apium > Apium graveolens. The sequence goes on along the minus strand of NC_133653.1, from coordinate 104,510,199 downwards.
ATTTAATTTTAGAAAAATAATATATAATGTTATTAAGTTACCATAAAAAGAAATATTAGAATCATAAATGAAAGAAACTTCAAAATGATTTGAATGATGATATTAGTACAAATTTATTTTCAGATTCTTGAAAAAAAAATACTTCTGGATATGAGTAGTTAGTATTTATGATATATGAAATTTTTTTATATCACATCCATGATTGATGTTGTGTTGAGTAAAAAGATATTGTTTGATTGTCAGTGCTACTACGACTACGATATATAAATAATTGTAATTTATTTATTAGATAATTATGATTTTTGAATAATTATAAATACATGTTTTTTGAGTAATTAACTGAATAACAATTAGATATATACATGACCAAGATATTTAGCATATAAATAAACGAGACCAACATAATTTACTCAAAAATATAATAAATAATAATTTACATACACACACGTGACTTTATCTTTTCCAATATTAAAATTTTCAATTATAATGGTGTATTTCAGAGTTATTGATATATATATACTAGATAAAATAACAAAAGTCTTTTATGTTTTCAAAATAAAATGATCAATTAAATTAATTTTTTTTCAATATGTTAAAAACTAAATAGATTATGTCAATTTTTACTTTATGAATTGACAATTATCTGACATCTTATGAAATTAACTTTGTATAATATAGAGGATTAAAGACTAAGTACACGGTCGAGATCAACTTTAATTAATGAATTAAGACATTAACAATGATATTAAATCAACATAAACGTTGTAAAAAATAAACTTATATTAATTATAGTGTAAATTCTACTTTGTTGAATATTATGATTATAGGTCTTGACCACTTTAATTATGAATTACTAATCCTTTTAAATTAAGCAAGGTAATTGTAAATTAGTAATAATTTTAGTAATAAAATATCTCATTACTCTGGGTTTATTTGACCAAAACTCAAAAAAATTACTCGATTATGCAATATACATATATGTTAATTTTTAGTTTCTTTTAATAAACATATTGACAATATTTGATTGATTAACTTCAATCTTTTCCTTTTACGCGTACAGTGACTATCCTCCTTGTATTCATTTATTAAATATAAATTACACGACACAAACAAGAAAATATATATTATGATTAGTGAGATATATTTAAAACGTTATGAACGTTATTAATGTTTTACATGAAAATCATACACATTGATAGATACTCAACTTGTATTTGATATATTTTAGACGTTATACAATATTTATCAATAAAAAAATAATCAAAAATTTTACTAATATAATTGTATGGTGTATAAAAAGAATCTAGAAAATGATCCGTGTCTCGCACGGGTTATTATGCTAGTTTTACTATTTAAACTCCACCATATCTTGGGTAATGATGTAATTTATATGTCAAATTTATGTATATCTATTATATATATAATACAAAAACATGGAAGTTCGCTGAGCAAAATTAATTGTAAATACTCTAATCAATATCGATAAAATATTGATATGCATACACTTAATAATGCATACCAATACATACATATACAAACATACATGCATACATATGTAAAAATAAATATTAATATTTATCATTTAAATTTGTCTAAAATATCTAAAAATACTTCATTTGAAATAGATTTATATTTCAAAAGAATATTTTTATAATAATAATAATAATAATAATAATAATAATAATAAAAACAACAACAACAACAACAACAACAATATATACGATAATGATATGTGAGAAAATTGATTACGTAATCATGTTAATTTATGGTGATAACCCTACATAACTCAAATTGGAAAAGGGCGGTCCAAATTGCTGAAATGGGCTGATCAAAATGTCGAGCAAACACGACATTTCATTCTTCAAATTATTCAACAAAGCTATGATTACAAGAGAAGTATAAAAAAGAATCCCACTAATTGAAGAAGGTGGAGAATTAATAATGTAAATTGAGATCTGAATCAACTCAGTTCATGCAACAACTTTTAATGGCGGATTTCCCAGTATAAGTGTAAATATGTACAAGAAATAAGCCTAAGACAAATCTGATGTTAAATCAACTTGCAGCATTTGGGGCAAAAGCCAAGCAAGCTAGAGACACTTCTGGATTAGGTTCTGACAGAGAGAAATTCCAGACTGGGATAGAAGTTGATATTAGAGATCCATTCACATTGACTGACAAGCCATATGAAGAGATCACACAGAAGCACCTTGACAAAGTGCTTTCTGCTCAAGTGGTGATGGATACTCGTGATGGTTATGAAGAAAAAGAGAAATTGATCTTATTTCTGATTGATGGCAGAACTTATAGATTATCTGACTCTGATGTGCTGAAGAAATTTGTCAAAGAGCTCCAATATATTCATTATCTACTGGAGGTAAATTCTGATGTTACCAGGAAATGGTCAGAATATATTCTGAAGACAATAAGAGATTTACTCAGAATTTCTGGTGCAAGAATGACAGAGTATACTCCAATGATGACTGAGGATGATGGAAGAGAAATTCCTATGAGGAAGAATTCTGCTAAGGTAGAAGTAATTCTGAAAGGAAGATGCTTATGCTATAATAAAGATTCTACACATCCAAGGGTAATCAGACTGGGAGATGGACTTGAAAGAAATCCAATTTCTGCACTCAGAGCTGCCATATATCAGATTGGTGATACTGAAGATGAAGAACTGCAGCAAGTCAAAACTCAGTTACTTGAAGTTAAAAGAAATGCAGAGACCAAGCTAGTATCAGACTTTGTAAGGAATCATTATGGATTCAGGCTGATTCAGTGAATTTGGTAAAAGCTGCATGGGCTCTAAGTTGTATTTAGTTGTACATATAAACTCTCATTGTATTTGTACTAAAATGTTTTTGACATCATCAAATCTATAAACTTGTATATTTTTATGATTTAAAAGTTGGGGGAGATTGTTAGATATATTTGTGATGTCATGTCTAATCTGATTTGTTAAGTTATAGAACTTACTATCAAAACTTAACTGGAAATCAGAACTTACTGAAGACAGGATGTTATCAGAACTTAAGCCATCAGGACTTACATCAGAACTTAAGTGCGAATACACTTCAGGGATGAAAAGCGGCTAATTTACAAGAGAGGATCTGGATTAAATAAAAGAATATATGCTTGGAGAGTTGTACAGCTAAAGAACTACAGTAGATAATCTCTGATTGATGTATTTTAGGAAACAGAACATATCATTTCAATTAGGAGATATCTTGTAATGGTGTAGTATATAAACACATATTAGGGTTTACACTATATGTGTTATCATTCACGAGAATATTATTCATTGTAACCCTAGAAGCTCTTAGTGATATCATACATCACTGAGAGAGTAGATTAAACCTACTGTAACAGAGTTTGATATATTGAATAAACTTGTTTTATGTTACATACTTGTGTTTATATTCGAATTGATTATAGATACTATATTCAACCTCCTTCTATAGTATCATTGAGGCCTAACAAGTGGTATCAGAGCCAATTTGTTAAGATTACAAACAGTTAAGATCCAAACAAACAATCAATCATGTCTGATCAATCAAAAACACAAGACCCTCAAGAACCTACAAAGGTTCAACCCATTCAAAACACAAGTAGATATGAAACCATCAGGGTTCCTATGCTTAGGGTGTCTGAGTACCCTGTATGGAGTGTGAAGATGGCCATGTTTCTGGAAGCTATAGATCCAGAATATTTAGACATAATTTATGATGGTCCACACAAGCCCACAAATCTTTCTGTTACAGTTGGGAATGAGCCACAAAAGATGATTCCCAAAGAAAAGAGAGAACTCACCACTGAAGACATCTCTTCACTAGGCAAGGATGCAAAAGTAAGACACTTGCTTCATAGTGCACTTGACAATGTCATGTCAAACAAGGTGATTGGATGCAAGACTGCAAAAGAAATCTGGGATGCATTAGAAGTGAGATGTCAAGGAACCAATGCCATCAAAAAGAACAGGAAGACAATACTCACACAGGAGTATAAGCACTTTGACTCAAAATCTGATGAGTCACTAACTGATACATATGACAAATTCATAAAGTTGTTGAATGATCTGTCACTAGTGGATAAGGAATATGATCCAGAAGATTCAAATCTGAAATTCCTACTAGCTCTTCCTGAAAAGTGGGATTTGAAAGCTACTATAATAAGAGACAACTATGAACTTGCTGATATATCTCTTGATGAAATCTATGGGATGATCAAGACTCATCAACTTGAGATAGAGCAAAGAAAGAAGAGGCATGGAGGGCAGTCTAAGACAGTTGCTTTAAAGACTGAAGAAAAGCCAATTGTCTCTAGGAAGGCAAAAGGAAAGGCTCTCATCATACAGTCTGATTCAGAGTCACCAGATTCTGATGATGATGATTTAGATACTGAAAATTTATCTGAAGTGGATGTTGATGCAGAGATGATGCAACTGTGTGCTCTTATGGTGAAGGGTATCACAAAGATAGCCTACAAGAAATTCAGAAAGGGTAAGAAATTTTCCAGGAAAGGTGGAAGTTCTGACAAGAAAGGGTTCAGAAAGACTGAAGGAAAAGGAGGAAAGTCTGACAGAGGAGACAACTCAAATGTCAAATACTACAATTATGGTGAAAGAGGCCACATCTCTCCTGATTGCAAGAAAGGAAAAGGTATAAAGGCCAGGCACTTATCACAAAGAAGAAAAACTGGGCAGACACTTTAGAATCTGAAGAAGAGGTGAACTATGCCTTAATGGCAAATGCTGATAGCAGTTCTGATGCTGCTGAACTAAAGGTACCTCTATCAACTCTTGCTTTTGATACAGAAGATATTACTGAGTTGAGATTAATTCTGAAAAACTTTTATATTAGCTATAGAGATCAGACTTTAGAGAATGAATGATTAAAATCTGAAAATCTAAAGTACAAAAACAGAAATAGCTATCTTGAAGAAGAGTTAGTCAAGATGAACACTATTCAGAGAGAGATAATGTTGTATATGTTAAGAATAAATTGCTTAAATAGAATGATTATCTAAAAACAGAATTAAAAAAAGAAAGAGAAATTATGAGGACTTGGACTAACTCAGGCAGAACAACTCAGAATATTCTAAGTAGTGGAAACTGGAAAGAGGGGTTAGGTTATAAAGATGATAAAAGCGAGAAAGGGACTTTGCCAATTAAGCCAATTGCTATCAAAAAGACTGTAAAGCCAAAGGTAAATCCTGTTAAATTTATTACAAAAACTGTTGTGTCTGATTCTGAAGAGATGAAAGACTCTAAAACAGAAGTCAAAGAAAAGTCAACTTATGATAAATTAAAACAGGATAAACCAGCTTTGGTAAAAATTTGCTTAATGACAAAGAAGCGGCTTAAGTATAAGCTGAAATAGATTAAAAATATGAACAAGGTAAAGGAAGCTAGGAAAAATAGGAATGGAAAGGAAGGTGTAAATAAAAGTAATAATTATATGCTTGTTCCTAATGCTCCTAGAAAGAAATGCTATAATTATGGAAACTCTAACCATCTTGCTTCGTTTTGCAGGAAAAATAAAGATATAAACTCTTTACCTCCTAGATCAGGAGTTAAGAGTCAGTCTGTTAGGTTTAAACCACAAAATCCTTGTTTTTACTGTGGTAGTTTATGGCATTCTATTTATACTTGTAAGGAATATCATAGTTTGTACTATGATTATTATGAAATAAAACCTTCTTTAAAGAAAATTAGTGTAATTCCTTCTAGTGTAAATTCTGATGCAAAGTCTGATATAAAGTCTAATAAAAAGCATGTTAGCATAAACTCTGAAACTAAATCCGCTGCAAATGCTAACAAACTTAACAAGGCCAAAAGATCCAAGTAAGTCTGGGTCCTTAAAACTAATCAATAGTGGTCTTTGTGATTGCAGGGCAACAGGAAAAACATCCTGGTTCTGGACAGCGGATGTTCAGGACATATGACTAGAAATAAAGCCCTGCTATCAGACTTTGTGGAGAAAGCTGGCCCAGGAGTTTCTTATGGAGATGGCAATATGGGAAAGACTCTGGGATATGGCAATATCAATCTTGGGAATGTCATAATTGAAACAGTAGCTCTTGTCTCAGGACTTAAACACAATCTGCTAAGTGTGAGTCAAATCTGTGACAGAGGTTATCATGTGGATTTCTTTGAAGAATACTGTGAAGTTGTAAGTAATTCTACAGGCAAAGTGGTTCTGAAAGGTTACAGACATGGTAACATATATGAAGCCAGACTTTCAATAAATTCTGATGGTTCTGCAATCTGTCTATGAAGCTGAGCATCAATATCGTACCAGGCACACCCCAGCAGAACGGTGTAGCAGATCGTGGTGGCGAATACTTGCTTGGAGAATTTAGGGAATATTTATCATAAAATGGGATAGAATCCCAGTTAACTGCACCAGGCACACCCCAGCAGAACGGTGTAGCAGAGAGAAGGAACCGGACTCTTTTAGAGAGTGTTAGATCGATGATGAGTTATTCGGATTTACCCAAGTCGTTTTGGGGACATGCCTTAGAGACAGCAGCTTATCTTCTGAACTTAGTACCTTCTAAGTCGGTTCCTAAAACCCCCTTAGAATTGTGGACCGGGGATAAACTGAGTCTAAGACATATTCGAATATGGGGTTGTCCAACACATGTGCTGAACAAGAATGCGACTAAGTTAGAATCTCGTACAGAAGTAAGGTTATTTGTAGGCTACCCCATGGGAACGAAAGGATATTTATTTTATAGTCCGAAGAATCGGGATGTCATTGTTAGCACCAATGCAAGATTCTTGGAAGAGGACTATATAATGAATCACAAACCCATGAGTAGTGTCATTTTAGAGGAACTAGTGGGAGGGACAAATAATACCCATGAAGCTGTAGTACAAGTAGAACAATCACAACATAATGTACAACCTGTCACTAATACCGCACCAGTGCCTCGTCGTAGTGGGAGGGTTGTTCAACAGCCTGATAGATTCATGTTTTTGGGAGAGTCTTCAGACTTGGTCCCTGGTGAACATGATGATGATCCCCGTACATACGAAGAGGCAGTACAAGACAAAGATGCAGATCTTTGGCAAAAGGCGATGGAATCTGAGATAGAATCAATGTATTCTAATCAGGTTTGGGAGCTCGTGGAACCACCCAAAGGTATAAAACCTATTGGATGTAAGTGGATCTACAAGAAAAATAGGGGATTAGATAAAAAGGTGAAAGCCTGGAAATCAAGACTTGTTGCGAAAGGGTATACTCAGAAAGAAGGTATCGATTATGAGGAAACCTTTTCACCGGTAGTCATGCTTAAGTCAATCCGTATTCTTTTATCTATAGCAGCTCATCTCGATTATGAGATTTGGCAAATGGATGTCAAGACAGCTTTTCTTAATGGAAGTCTTGAAGAAACCATCTATATGCAGCAACCAAAAGGATTCATTAAGGAAGGCCAAGAGCATCTGGTATGTAAGCTTAAGAGGTCTATTTATGGACTTAAACAAGCTTCTAGAGACTGGAATATTCATTTTGATCAGGCAGTCCAGTCATATGGATTTGATCAAAGTCCAAGCGAATCGTGCGTGTATAAGAGAAGTGAAGGTAATGCAGTGGTTTTTCTAGTACTATATGTAGATGATATTTTACTCATTGAAAACAATGTTGAGATGTTGTCATCAGTAAAGGCATGGTTGTTCAAACAATTTGACATGAAGGACTTAGGTGAAGCGGCATACATTCTTGGGATCAAAGTTATAAGGGATCGTAAGAAAAGGATGTTGGCTTTATCTCAAGAGCCCTACATTGATGAAGTATTAGCTCGTTTTAACATGCAGAACTCCAAGAAAGGTTTTTTACCTTTTAAGCATGGAGTTGCTCTATCTAAGAAGCAGTGTCCTTCGACACATAAGGATATAGAGAGCATGAAAGCAGTTCCTTATGCTTCAGCATGTGGAAGCTTAATGTATGCTATGTTATGTACGAGGCCTGACATCTGCTTTGTTGTAGGCATGGTTAGTAGATATCAGTCGAACCCAGGTCAGGAACATTGTAGTGCAGTAAAAACTATACTCAAGTACCTGAGAAGGACTAAGGAGTATATGTTAATTTACAAGGCCTCAGATCTATTTCCTTTGGGATATACTGATTCATATTTCCAATCAGATAGGGATAAGAGGAAATCAACCTCGGAATATGTTTTGCAGACTCCACCATGGAGGCCGAATACGTGGCGGCCTCTGAGGCTGCCAAGGAGGCTGTATGGTTCAGGAACTTCCTTTTGGACTTAGATGTGGTACCTAATTTGCCTAGGAGCTTGACGGTGTATTGTGATAACACTGGTGCTGTGGCAAATTCAAAGGAACCGCGAGACCACAAAGCAGCTAAACATATTGAACGTAAGTATCATCTCATACGAGGAATCGTAAAGCGAGGGGATATAGTTGTGGCTCACATATCATCAGAAGACAACCGAGCAGATCCTTTCACAAAGAGCTTGCCAACCAAGGTTTTTGACAAGCATGTGGAAGCGATAGGAGTCAGATGGATGGACACATAGATATTTATGTAATAGTAGATTAAATAAATACTAATGTACACATAGAATATTTTGAGTATAAGTGGGAGATTGTTAGTGTATACTGAAAATATTTATTTGAAGTATGTACATTTATTTCTGGCCAGTTTATTTGAGAATCATTTGAATGATTACATGTTGTCTAATATTATATATTGTGAACAATCTAGTATCAAATGGGATACAGAATATTAGATTGTTAAATACGGTTATATAATATAATAAGGTTCACAGCACAGGTGGTGTTGGACAATCCACTGGTATGGCTGTAGTATTATTTAGATTAGTTTATATTGACTAATAAATAATGCTAGTATACTTTGTGTATATTGAACAGGATCAAATTTAGAATTGTTCCCTTAATACTGATTAAGAAGGAGAACTAAGATTCTATGTTATTATTAATGCTTAGGTTCTTAATCCGGAAATAGTAATTGACACGTGTATATTATTTACATGCTTTGATTTATATATGAAATAATTCTTTTGAATTATATCATTATATTTTGGGTGATGGAATTATATACATGGTGGATATTATTTATTGAAGGAATCTATGTCCTGATAATATTCGGGTTAATGATGTCCCCTTGAAAGCTGAAAGAGATTTAATTATGTGAAACCCTGCAGGTGGAATTTATTCTGGCATAATTAAATAAAGGTTGAGTGGATGATCAAGGATAAAAGATATTAATTAAATAAATTATCAGTAATTTATTTAATTAATGGACATATGATATTTTAAACATGGGGAATTTAATAAGCAAATAATATTGGAACCGAATTAATTAAATTACGGTATTAGGAAAGGTAGTGCAAATATTAATTCTTTAGTGGATTGAATTAATATTTAATTACATTGGGCTAAGCTCAAGATGTAATTAGAAGGCCTAACCTAATTATCCATGGTCCCTATTGTAGCCTATATATATTCTTATTCTCTTCTTGCTTGGCAATTATGTGAAAACATATTGTAGCCACCAAGGAGCAAGAAGAGAGGATAACTTGAGAAGACGGAGGTCACACTTCGCTCAAGGGAATTTGGGAATACAATAGAAGAGCGTGGAATCAACCATTAACAAGGTAATCCTCTTTTCGTAATCTTTATCGTAAAACATAGTAACACCCTAAGTCCGTGGTTCCCAACAATTGGTATCAAGAGCCTGGTAATGGGTTCTATGTTTTATGATATAATCTCCATGTCGTAATTATATATGCGTGTATATAGTGTTTTGCTTGTATTGTTTTTGATGCAGGTTGTTAATCCACTATTATGGCCATGTATATTTTAAATATGTGTTTGGATCCCACGTGGTTTAATCGTGGTTAATTTTTGTTTTGGTTTCCACGTGGTTTAATCGTGGTTGTAATTTACACGAGGGTTGATCGTGTTAGAATAGATTTTAAAAAATTAGTTTTGTATTAGATCTATTTTTTTTGTAATTGTTCCGGGTATTTTGTAACAAGTTATGTGCGATCGGAAATCAATTCCGTTAGTTTTTTGTTCCACTGTGCGATTACAAGGGGCTGCTGGGGCCGCTGCGGCAGCTGGGGCCGCTGCGGCAGTTGGGGCTGTTGGGGCTGCTGGGCCTGCTGGGGCTGCTGGGGGCGTCGGGGCGCGCTTGGGGCAGATTTTTTTTGAGAGCTGGATTTTTTTCAAGGGCCATAATATTGGAAATTTTATTTTAATTTTTTCCATTAAATTTTAATTATTGCTTTAATTTATTGATTATGTGTGTCGTTAATTATGTGTGTAATTCTTTTAAAATTGCATGTTTAACTTAATTAGGACGACATGGACATAAATTTTATTTATTGCTTTAATTAAATGTTATATGTTGCTAAAATTATGTGTGTATTTTGAATGCATGATTAGACATAATTATAACAACATAGGGCCCCATTTAATTTTAAAATTCCTCAATTTTAATAAAAAAAAATCTAAGCGGGAGAGGGAAATTAAATCCCATGGTCTCCATTATTGGTTGTAGGTAATTTAACATAAAGACGAATATAAATTATATATACGTCACCCATCGTGGCATGTAATTTATGGTGTCTAGAATGTTATAGAAATTACTAAAACAAACTTCTTAAATTAATAAATTTTGAAAGGAATAAATACGGATTTTCTTTATTTCTGATTTGGGGCGATTTTGTCAAAAACGGGTTCATCGAACTTGTAAGGCTGTGGGTTTTAAGCGAGACCGATGTGACTCCTCCACTACCTGGAAATCAAACCATTGATGAATATTGAATTGAAGTATTCTATTCAAGGCAAAATTACGAATAATTAGAAGGTATACACGCCACCCATCGTGGCGTACCAAGTTCCATAGATTTCAAATAATTTAAGATTTGATGATGGTATACACTTAGCTATGAAAAATAATATAGTCCACCCCAACGTGGCATATTGTTTAGTAATAGGACCGAAGTAACATTTAAACAAAATTAGGTGGTATACATGTCACACATCGTGGCATACCAGAAGCTTATGGTGTTTATATGTTAGTGCATTAAATTTTAATAATTGTTAGAGGAATCAATAGATCTTAATAATTAATGCACCCTTATTTATGTGATGTTTTTATGCATGATTCTCAGGATAAAATGGGTTTTAATCCACTATTCACCATACTTAAGGATAACAAACTTACCGGACCTAACTATATTGAATGGAAACGAAATTTGGACATTGTGTTGACTGCTGAGGAGTACAAGTTTTGCACTTATGAACCCAAGCCAGAACAGCCTGCTGTTGATGCTCCTGAAGATGAGAAAGAGTATTATAAATGGTGGATTAAGGCTGATGAAATGTCACGATGTTACATTCTCGTAGCAATGTCGGGTGTTTAGCAGCATCAGTCTATGGCCACTGCTTCGGATATGCTCTTTAATCTCAAAGAACTTTTTGGAGATCAGAATAGGGCTGCTAGGCAAGTAGCCATGAAGGCTTTAATGAACACTCAGATGGCTGAAGGCACACCTGTAAGGGATCATGTTCTCAAGATGATGTCTCATCTGAATGAGATAGAGATCCTTGGTGTTGAACTTGACGGGGAAACCCAGATTGACATTATCCTTATGAGCTTGTCCAAGAGTTTTGAGCAGTTCCGCTTGAATTACAACATGAACAAGAGGCAGTATAGTCTCGCGAAACTGCTGACAGAACTTCAGGCAGCTGAAGGATTATTTCGGCAGAGTGTTCAAGTGAATGTGGCTGAAAAAGGTTCTTCCTCTAAGCCGAAAGGTATTAAGAAGAAGAAAAAAGCTCAGACACAGAAAGCTGTGAAGGCAGTGGGAGTTCAGGGTGGTGTGAAAAAGCCTAAGGGAAAGTGCTTCAGATGCAAACAGTCAGGTCACTGGAAACAGGATTGTCCTCTTCCTAAGAAGACAAACAATACTGGTATGTCTCTTTTTCTAGTTACAGAAACATTTATAGCGGCTATATCTACGAGCACTTGGTGTGTAGATACAGGAGCCACTGATCATATTTGTAATTCTATGCAGGGGTTCCAACTATCCAGAATGCTTAGAGATGGTGAAATATACGTGTTCATGGGAGATGCTACGAAAGTAGCAGTAGTTGCAGTAGGAGTTATTCATTTATCTTTTGGTTCTGATAGGATTTTGGTTTGAACAATTGTCTTTATGTACCTTCTTTTAGAAGGAATTTATTTCGGTTTCTAAACTTGCTTTGGATGGTTATAATGTTTGTTTGGATCGTAATGTTTCTATTATGATGAATAAACGAATTATATGTTCTGGTACATTGCAAGACAATTTGTATATAATTAATCCTAGTCAACCTGCACTGCAACTGCAATTTAGGGAATTGAACAACACATCTTGTAACTCTACTAAAAGAAAGGAACCTTCTAGTTTGAACCAAACATATCTTTGGCACTTGAGATTAGGTCATATTAACTTGAGGAGGATTCAAAGACTGGTAGTAGACGGGCCTTTAAGCTCATTGGCAGTGGAGCCATTTCCAGTTTGTGAATCCTGCTTGGAAGGTAAAATGACTAATAGGCCTTTCAAGGCAAAAGGGAATAGAGCCAAACAACTGTTAGAATTGGTTCACTCTGATTTATGTGGACCCATGAATATCCAAGCAAGAGGTGGTTATGAATATTTCATCACTTTCATTGATGATTATTCTAGATATGGGTACGTTTATTTGTTGCACCGTAAGTCTGAGTGCTTTGATAAGTTCAAAGAGTACAAAGCTAAAACGGAGAAGCGACTTAATAAAAGTATCAAGTCACTACGATCAGATCGTGGTGGCGAATACTAGCTTGGAGAATTTAGGGAATATTTATCATAAAATGGGATAGAATCCCAGTTAACTGCACCAGGCACACCCCAGCAGAACGGTGTAGCAGAGAGAAGGAACCGGACTCTTTTAGAGAGTGTTAGATCGATGATGAGTTATTCGGATTTACCCAAGTCGTTTTGGGGACATGCCTTAGAGACAGCAGCTTATCTTCTGAACTTAGTACCTTCTAAGTCGGTTCCTAAAACCCCCTTAGAATTGTGGACCGGGGATAAACTGAGTCTAAGACATATTCGAATATGGGGTTGTCCAACACATGTGCTGAACAAGAATGCGACTAAGTTAGAATCTCGTACAGAAGTAAGGTTGTTTGTAGGCTACCCCATGGGAACGAAAGGATATTTATTTTATAGTCCGAAGAATCGGGATGTCATTGTTAGCACCAATGCAAGATTCTTGGAAGAGGACTATATAATGAATCACAAACCCATGAGTAGTGTCATTTTAGAGGAACTAGTGGGAGGGACAAATAATACCCATGAAGCTGTAGTACAAGTAGAACAACCACAACATAATGTACAACCTGTCACTAATACCGCACCAGTGCCTCGTCGTAGTGGGAGGGTTGTTCAACAGCCTGATAGATTCATGTTTTTGGGAGAGTCTTCAGACTTGGTCCCTGGTGAACATGATGATGATCCCCGTACATACGAAGAGGCAGTACAAGACAAAGATGCAGATCTTTGGCAAAAGGCGATGGAATCTGAGATAGAATCAATGTATTCTAATCAGGTTTGGGAGCTCGTGGAACCACCCAAAGGTATAAAACCTATTGGATGTAAGTGGATCTACAAGAAAAATAGGGGATTAGATAAAAAGGTGAAAGCCTGGAAAGCAAGACTTGTTGCGAAAGGGTATACTCAGAAAGAAGGTATCGATTATGAGGAAACCTTTTCACCGGTAGTCATGCTTAAGTCAATCCGTATTCTTTTATCTATAGCAGCTCATCTCGATTATGAGATTTGGCAAATGGATGTCAAGACAGCTTTTCTTAATGGAAGTCTTGAAGAAACCATCTATATGCAGCAACCAAAAGGATTCATTAAGGAAGGCCAAGAGCATTTGGTATGTAAGCTTAAGAGGTCTATTTATGGACTTAAACAAGCTTCTAGAGACTGGAATATTCATTTTGATCAGGCAGTCCAGTCATATGGATTTGATCAAAGTCCAAGCGAATCGTGCGTGTATAAGAGAAGTGAAGGTAATGCAGTGGTTTTTCTAGTACTATATGTAGATGATATTTTACTCATTGAAAACAATGTTGAGATGTTGTCATCAGTAAAGGCATGGTTGTTCAAACAATTTGACATGAAGGACTTAGGTGAAGCGGCATACATCCTTGGGATCAAAGTTATAAGGGATCGCAAGAAAAGGATGTTGGCTTTATCTCAAGAGCCCTACATTGATGAAGTATTAGCTCGTTTTAACATGCAGAACTCCAAGAAAGGTTTTTTACCTTTTAAGCATGGAGCTGCTCTATCTAAGAAGCAGTGTCCTTCGACACATAAGGATATAGAGAGCATGAAAGCAGTTCCTTATGCTTCAGCATGTGGAAGCTTAATGTATGCTATGTTATGTACGAGGCCTGACATCTGCTTTGCTGTAGGCATGGTTAGTAGATATCAGTCGAACCCAGGTCAGGAACATTGGAGTGCAGTAAAAACTATACTCAAGTACCTGAGAAGGACTAAGGAGTATATGTTAATTTACAAGGCCTCAGATCTATTTCCTTTGGGATATACTGATTCAGATTTCCAATCAGATAGGGATAAGAGGAAATCAACCTCGGAATATGTTTTTACTTTGGGAGGTGGAGCCGTTATATGGAAGAGTGTAAAGCAGAAATGCATTGCAGACTCCACCATGGAGGCCGAGTACGTGGTGGCCTCTGAGGCTGCCAAGGAGGCTGTATGGTTCAGGAACTTCCTTTTGGACTTAGATGTGGTACCTAATTTGCCTAGGAGCTTGACAGTGTATTGTGATAACACTGGTGCTGTGGCAAATTCAAAGGAACCGCGAGACCACAAAGCAGCTAAACATATTGAACATAAGTATCATTTCATACGAGGAATCTTAAAGCGAGGGGATATAGTTGTGGCTCACATATCATCAGAAGACAACCGAGCAGATCCTTTCACAAAGAGCTTGCCAACCAAGGTTTTTGACAAGCATGTGGAAGCGATAGGAGTCAGATGGATGGACACATAGATATTTATGTAATAGTGGATTAAATAAACACTGATGTACACATAGAATATTTTGAGTATAAGTGGGAGATTGTTAGTGTATACTGAAAATATTTATTTGAAGTATGTACATTTATTTCTGGCCAGTTTATTTGAGAATCATTTGAATGATTACATGTTGTCTAATATTATATATTGTGAACAATCTAGTATCAAATGGGATACAGAATATTAGATTGTTAAATACGGTTATATAATATAATAAGGTTCACAGCACAGGTGGTGTTGGACAATCCACTGGTATGGCTGTAGTATTATTTAGATTAGTTTATATTGACTAATAAATAATGCTAGTATACTTTGTGTATATTGAACAGGATCAAATTTAGAATTGTTCCCTTAATACTGATTAAGAAGGAGAACTAAGACTCTATGTTATTATTAATGCTTAGGTTCTTAATCCGGAAATAGTAATTGACACGTGTATATTATTTACATGCTTTGATTTATATATGAAATAATTCTTTTGAATTATATCATTATATTTTGGGTGATGGAATTATATATATGGTGGATATTATTTATTGAAGGAATCCATGTCCTGATAATATTCGGGTTAATGATGTCCCCTTGAAAGCTCAAAAAGATTTAATTATGTGAAACCCTGCAGGTGGAATTTATTCTGGCATAATTAAATAAAGGTTGAGTGGATGATCAAGGATAAAAGATATTAATTAAATAAATTATCAGTAATTTATTTAATTAATGGACATATGATATTTTAAACATGGGGAATTTAATAAGCAAATAATATTGGAACCGAATTAATTAAATTACGGTATTAGGAAAGGTAGTGCAAATATTAATTCTTTAGTGGATTGACTTAATATTTAATTACATTGGGCTACGCTCAAGATGTAATTAGAAGGCCAAACCTAATTATCCATGGTCCCTATTGTAGCCTATATATATTCTTATTCTCTTCTTGCTTGGCAATTGTGTGAAAACATATTGTAGCCACCAAGGAGCAAGAAGAGAGGATAACTTGAGAAGACGGAGGCCACACTTCGCTCAAGGGAATTTGGGAATACAATAGAAGAGCGTGGAATCAACCATTAACAAGGTAATCCTCTTTTCGTAATCTTTATCGTAAAACGTAGTAACACCCTAAGTCCGTGGTTCTCAACAGTGAGAGGGCTGCCAAAATCAATATTTGCTCCTGATGGTCTTTGTGACTCATGTCAAAAGGCAAAACAAAGAAAATCTTCATTCAAGAGCAAAACTGAATCTTCAATTCTTGAGCCTTATCACTTACTGCATGTTGATCTATTTGGACCAGTCAATGTCATGTCTATTGCAAAGAAGAAATATGCTATGGTTATAGTGGATGAGTTCACAAGATACATTTGGGTGTATTTCTTGCACAAGAAGAATGAAACTACATCTACTCTAACTGATCATGTCAGATAACTGGATAAGTTAGTCAAAGATTCTGTTAAAATATTAAGAAGTGATAATGGCACTGAGTTCAAGAATTCAATCATGGAAGAGTTCTGCAAAGATCAAGAAATAAAGCAGGAATATTTTGCACCTGGAACTCCACAGCAGAATGGAGTTGTAGAAAGAAAGAACAGGACTCTTATTGAAGCTGCACGAACTATGCTTGATGAAGCAAAGCTACCAACCTATTTTTGGGCTGAAGCTGTGCAAACTGCTTGTTTTACACAGAATGCTACACTCATAAACAAGCATAGAAAAACACCATATGAGATGGTGAAGAAAAAGAAGCCAAATCTGAAATACTTTCATGTATTTGGATGCAAGTGTTTTGTTCTTAAGACTCATCCAGAACAGTTGTCAAAATTTGATCTAAAAGTAGATGAAGGAATTTTTGTTGGATATCCACTTTCCACAAAAACCTTCAGAGTCTACAACTTATGAACAAGGTTTATCATGGAATCTATCAATGTATCTTTTGATGATAAAAAGATTACTGGACTTGAAGATTTCAATGATCATGATCAGCTGAGATTTGAAAATGAAGATGTAAATTCTGATTTTGTAAATTCTGATGACCTAAATCCTAATCATGTAAGTTCTCACGGGTTAAATTCTGATGTCATTGAAACTGTGGTAACTGCTCCAAAGGAAAATGCACCTGTTCAGGGGGAACAAGCTGATGATCATACCACATCTCAAGACTCTCAAGAAGCATCAGAACCAGTCATTGGCTCTTCAAGTTCTGATTCGTCAAGTTCTGATGAGCCAAATTTTGACAATTCTGGAAACTCTAATTCTTCAATTCCTGAAGGATCCAACTCAAATTTTGGAATCTCAAAGAGCATAACTTCAGGGGGAGCATCAGAAAATGCTGATGGAGATAGCATGGATCATGGGGGAGGATCCAATTCTAGAGATCAACTTCCATCTGCAAGGAAGTGGACTAAATCACACACACCTGACTTAATAATTGGAGATCCTGAAGCATGTGTCAGAACTAGAACAGCAATAATAAATGAATGTCTCTATCATTCCTTTCTATCTCAGACTGAACCAAAGAAAGTGGAAGAAGCTCTTCAAGATGCTGATTGGGTGCAAGCAATGCAGGAAGAGTTAAATGAATTTGAAAGAAATAAAGTCTGGACCCTAGTACCAAGACCAAAGGATAGATCAATTGTTGATACAAAATGGGTGTTCAGAAATAAAACTGACAGTGATGGCATAATTACAAAAAAAACAAAGCAAGGCTGGTTGCTAAAGGGGACTCTCAACAGGAGGGTATTGACTATAATGAAGCATTTGCTCCAGTTTCTAGATTGGAAGCCATAAGAATCTTTTTGGCTTATGCTGCTCACAAGAAGTTTAAAATCTTTCAAATAGATGTGAAAAGTGTTTTTCTCAATGGAGAATTGAAAGAAGAGGTATATGTTGAACAACCTCCAAGCTTTGTAGATTTAAAATTTCCAAATCATGTCTACAGGCTTGACAAAGCACTTTATGGCCTTAAGTAAGCTCCTAGAGCATGGTATGAGACTCTGGCTCAATTCCTTCTGGAAAGTGGATTTCACAGAGGCACAATTGACAAGACTTTATTCTACCTCAACCATGGAAAGGACTTACTTTTGGTACAGATATATGTTGATGATATCATCTTTGGCTCTACAAATACAAAACTTTGTGAAAGATTTTCCAAGTTAATACAGTCAAGATATCAAATGAGTATGATGGGAGAGTTGAGTTATTTTCTGGGACTTCAAGTCAAACAAACTGAAGAAGGTACTTTTATCAGTCAATCCAAGTACACAAGTAAATCTACTCAAGAAATTTGGAATGCAAGACAGTTATACTGCATCAACTCCCATGGCTATTGCCACCAAGTTATATAAAGATACCGGAAGTAGATATTACTAACTACAGAGGTATGATTGGCTCTTTACTCTATTTAACTGCAAGTAGACCAGATATCATGTATTGTTAGGTCACACACACTGTAGAAGGGGGTTGAATACAGTGTATAGTACAATCAAATCAAATTAAGAACACAAGTATTTAACAAAGAATAATCTTATTAATAAAACAGTATTGCAATGGAACCGTTCTCTCTCAGTGATGAACAAATATCACGAGAGCTGCTAGGGTTACAATGAATAATATTCTCGATAATGATAACACATCTAGTGTAAACCCTATGTGGTGTTTATATACCACACAATTACAAGATAATCTCTAATTGATATCGAATATAATTTTGTATCCTAACATATATCAATTAGTTATCTTTTCCTCCAAGTCTTCTATTCTTCATAGAATTCTTCTCCATGCATATCTCTTCTTGGTTTAGTCTTGATCTTCTTTTCCTTTCAATCAGCCGCCTTCCTTATCTGAAAGTCTTCTTAAGTCCTGATATTATCTTCTGATGAATATCTTCTGATATCTTAAGTTCTGATAACTTAAGTTCTGATATCTTAAGTTCTGACTTCAGTATAAGTACTGATTTCCAGTTAAGTCCTGATTTGTCCTGTTAGTAAAGATCTGAAAACTAAACACGAATCATTATTAGACATGACATCACAAATATATCTAACAATCTCCCCCAACTTGTAAATTAGCATAATATACAAGTTCAATAGATATTTGATGATGTCAAAAACATTAAGTACAAATGCATATGAGAATTTGACTAGATAACTACAACTCACAGTCCTTGTAGCTTTTACCATCCTTAAAGTCTGATATCAGCTTTAGCCTGTATATCCTTCAAAATTTAACAGTTGTAGTCCTTGACTTGGCTTCAGTGTTTGATCTCTTGAATGTCAGGAGTTGTTTTGAGATAGTTCTTCAAAAGAGTTCTCTCAGCATATTCAAGTTCAATTATCATCCTCCTTTTAGCATCTTTAAGTTCAACTGTATCTTCTCATGTCTGAAAGATAGCAGCCCTGAGATCATTAATCTTTGCTTTCCTTATTTCCTGATCCGGTTTGATCAGATTAGCTTTGTCAGACTCCAGATTAAATTCAACACCCTTAATATCCAGAAAAGTAGTGATATTAGCGGTATTAGGCTTCATCTCAACTAATTCACCATTGTGAGTTCTGTACTTTGGATAGTATGGTCTGTCAGACTTTACAGAGTAAAGTTTCTTCTGCCTTTGAATATCAGGCTTTAAGTAACTGGCAGCACCATCTGTTGACATGTTCTTCACTTAAAGTAGAAATAAAACATGTTACAGTTCTTCATAATACTTCAACCGAATTGCATCCTTTCTTATCTGGAATACTCTCCCATCTGTCATAAAATAAAGCATTGTGTCTTCTTTTAGCTTGGAGTTGTAGACCATCTGTACAGATTCTAATTGATTTAGTCTTTCTGGAGTTGTCCCTACTCCTGGTTCAGAAAGAGATGTAGAATCTGAGGTAGAGTTATTTACTTTTTTCTCATCAGCATTACCCAGTCCTGTTTTATCTCTAGCTTCCTTCCCTTGGAGCAATCTACCCTTAAAAACATTTGTTGAAGTCTTCATAGGTTGTGCAGATTATTGAGCTTAGTAAATCCAGGTAGTAGAACTGTTGAAGATTTAACATGAGCAATGTCAGAGATTTCCTTTTCTTCTAATGTCAAGACAACTTGAGCTCTATCAAAGGTTTCTTGAATATTCCTTTTCTCCTTCAAAATCAGACTTGTGTCTTCATCAGCATTTACTTCCAGATCCATGGTTGGCATATATATCTTTACAGGTTCATCAACTTTTGCCTTACCCCTTGAATCTAGGATCAACTTCCACCTGTGATTTGGACTTGGCCTTAGATGCCTCAGTATTTGTCCTCTCTTTGATCACAATGCCCTTAGGCTTAGGTGGTTTCTTTATTGTGACTTGAGTTTTAGACTTTGACTTAGATTTGTCATTTTCAGCTTTCAGTCTAATCTCTTCTTCCTTCAAACTTTCAATATCCATGCCTGGATTGTCCTTTAGGAACATCCTTTTGGAGATCTCTTCATCAAGTTTCAGAGTTTGTTCATCAGAACTTATCCTTTTACCAGTATCAGAACTTGTTCTTTGACTTGTAGTTTTGGCTTCCCTTGATAAAGAACCCCTGCCTTGACTTAGACCTCTACTCCTTTCAGAGTTTTCCTGGTCTTCATTATCATCATCCTTACCCTTCAGTGGTTGATCAGTTTTGCATTTGGACTTAATCACTTTCTCTCCCTTTTTGGCATCATCTAGTAGAAGCAGGGAGACAAGCAATTCCACAGAGTTATGGATTTCATTGAGTTGGTCTTATTGAGCAGCTTGATTCTTTAAAATATCAGATAGTTGAGCTTGTTGCTTTTCTTGAGTCTTTTCTATATACTTGTTAGGTCTCAATATGTTTGTACAATGGGGATTGAATACAAACAATACCGTTTAATCGAATAAAATGCGGAATAAAAAAAATGAAACAAAATTCAAGTTAAATAAAACTATTATTAAACTTGAAAGGTGTTACAACAACGGTATCGTTTACAAGGGATTAATCTCAAATAAATTATTCCAAATCTAGAATAAATTCGACATGAACTTTTTCTATTTTTGTAATAAAAAGGATCAAATGCTAAATGCAATTTGAGATTAAGTTCTAGGGATTTTGATCCGCTAGATAGTTACACAAGAACAAGAAAAGGATTTCTAGTGGATTAGATTTAACAATAAATACTAGAAATAAATGATCTGAGAATTTGCAATAAGTTCTCTGCAGTTTTCTTTTGTTCTGTGTTCTGCTGTGTTTGATATTCAATGCAATTCTTCTCTTTAAAATCAGCTTCAGTTCTTTTATATTAAATCAATCCTTGATTTAACTGGCAAGACAATCCTTTCTGCTTAGCGTGACAATCCTTTTAACTGGTAGGACTTTCGGTAGGACTATCCATTGAACTGATAGAACTTTCGGCAAGACAATCTAAATAAACTAGCATGACTTTCGGTATGACTATTGATTGTCATACCGATTGTCTTGCTAATACAAAAGATAGTCTTGCTGGATTAAAACAGATTTTAATCAAATAATAATTCTAAATTAATCAATCAATTAATTCAATTAATCAATAAATTAATCTTTGCAGATTTAATTTATTCTCTTAATTAAATTATATGACTTAATTAATTAATAGAGAATTAATACTAATCTTGAGCAGCAACCATTCTTCTGAAAATCTTCTAAAAATCACTGTCAATTATGAATCAATTCCACCACTTCAATGTTGACACTCGATGTACTGTCTGGTTCATGAGTGACTAACTTCCGTGACGTTTCTTCATGTCTTGACTTTGATACTCTTGATTTTCTTCAGACTAAATCCTTGTAATTAATTGATACCCTGACGAGATCTCTGCCACTTGATTAAATCCACAATCTTGATTTATATCACTGAGGCTTGATCAATTTCTTGAGCTTCTTCCAGTGAATTAAGTTCTCAAGTCTGTAGACGAATAATGTTACTTAATCCTTTGACATATATTACTTTGAGAGATCTCTCTGACGATAGAACCACTATTTACTTGTTACATCCTTATTTGAGTTGAGTTAAATCCTCGAATAAACAAATAGGCTATGACATATGCCTTTCAATACTCAATGCGGTCAAAGGCTGGCTTAAAAAACCTTTTCTTGTCCAATGTAAAATTCATGGTTTGCTTAGTCACTGTATCTTGAAGTTTGTCCACCTTGTCTTGAGTTATTGAGTGTTGACCTTGAAGGTTCCTGGTACTCAAAGCAGTAACTCTGAACTGTGCTTTGAAGTCATCATTCATCAGCATTTCATCAGCTTTAGCCAGGTGCTCAGCATTTCATCTACTTTGTTCCACTCCTTGATCCATTCTCTTCCTCTGTTAGTTTCACTCCAAGGAACTGGTTCATCCTTTCTCACAAACTTCTTAATCAAATCATCTTTACAAACTGTTTGTGGAGGTGCATGTCCAGAAGGACCATCTGCATCAGCATTTATATTTGTAGCAGCTTCACCAGTATTTTCAGCATTTATTTCAACAGAACTTGCAGAATCTTCAATATCAGCATCTTGTGATAGAATAATTGTATGAGAAGCAATAGAAGATTCATCTGCATGGTCATCAGCATCTAGCAATGGAGTTGCTGGTGGAGTGTGCTGAAAAATATGTGAAGTGGATGGAGCTTCCAGATACAAGACCAAAGGCACATCCAAGTTGTTGATATCAATATCAGCACTTGTGCCTGGGTTTTCAGCATGTACTGGAGAGATTATTGGAGACACAGGAGGTGTAGACATTGGAGTAGTCTCTGGCTCATGGATTGGAGATTTGTGAGCTTCATGAAGTTCTGGCTCAGCACTTGGAAGAGATTCAACTACAGTAGGGTCTTGTGGGATCAGAGATTCCTGACCCCCTTCCACAGCTGTTGCTTCCATTCCTTCTTCAGAGATTGATTCTTCTACAGCCCTCCTTGCTCTTTGCTTTTTAAGTCTCTTAGATGGTGGAGAGACTCTAGGAGCTTAATCATCAGAGTTTAGCTTTCTAAGCCTTTTTAGGGGCCTAGAACTCCCAGTTTCTTGAGCTGTCTGAGAAGAGACCTTCCCAGCTACTTCAGCAACAGGTTCTGATGGTTGAACCTGTACCACATCATCAGACTCATCTTTTAAAATCATCTTCCTTCTTTTCTGCTGTGTCTGAGGTACTGTCTTAGTCCTCTTTGCTATAGAAGAAGAAGGCTTCACCTGATTATGTGCTGATGGTTGGTTGGCATGTTCTGATGTGAGTGTTTGTTGAGTGATAATAGTAGGTGCTGATGGCCAATTTGTTGTGTCAGAATAGGAATGGCATCAAAATTTGAGCACTTGTTGGCAAACGTCTTCGTGATGCAATCGAAGAAGAAGCTCCATTCCCTTCAATATATGGGCGTTTGAGTTGACCCATCTTAGCCAAACTCTTTTCATACCCTAGATTAGTCATCATTTGCTGTAGCAAGGGCTCCTCCACAGCAGAACTGAATTGACAGTTTTCAGGTAGGTGTAGAGCTTTTCGAACTGTTGTCGGAGTAACAACGTTCTCCACCTCCTTTGCTGTAAAAATGATGCTTGGAGTCCCAGCCTTACCACCATCATCATAAAGTCCCGTTTGCCAGAACGTCAGAACTTGAGTTCCAGATAAAGTGGATGGCTGCGTCAAAGTGAACCCAGTTTCACTATGAGATAAGAAATCCTGAATAAAATGAAGTTCCGAAGGAGCTTCACTCTTAGTGAGAATGGCAGCGTAGTTATTGGGGACGAACTTGGCTCCATTAAAGATTATATCCTTGGGTGCCATTGAAAAAGAAGTGAGAAATAAGAATGTCTGAAAGGTGTTTGGTAAAATGCCTGTGTAGAAACCGTCAGTGAATATAGAGAGAATAAGAGAAAAGAGAGAGAGTATGGAAAACAAAAGTAGATAAAAGATTTAAAATCTTTTCTCTCTTTTACATATACACGCCACTGGACAGCAGTTAAGACGAATTGGAACAGTCTTTACACCTATCATCCATGCAGTAGTTAAGACAATAGTTAATGGGCACGGGAAATAAGTAATGATTACTATGCACATGTTGTTTTTAAAAAAAATTGTTCCCACTAAACAAGTAATTATGACTGTCTTTATCTCACTTAAACTAATATTCTGATAAAATATAACTGTTCCAAGTATTGACCAAAAATAAATCAAGTAAATAAATACTGCCACGTAAGCATCAGAACTTGATTATTATCAGAATTTAAAAGTCATCAGAATATGGCTTTTGTACTCAAAAAGTGAATGTTTATTTCTGTAATTCTTCACACCAATACTGATATGGTTTCTGCAGAACTTAATCATCAGAACTTCCATTAAAACTTGTCCTAAGAATTATTGCAACTGACACTTAAACTGTTCATCTAAAACAACATTGATCACCACAGTAATTTTCATTATTCATATGGAGTATGAGTGTGTGCTTTAAGCTAAATATCAGACAAAGAGTAAAGTCTGATTCACTTCACTACATCTTAGAAATAAGACATAACTAAGAACTTTGCTCAAAATCTGTCATTATTCTGAAGTCTACTATAGAATGAGTTCATGCATGAGTCCACCTCAACTTTTTTGTGCTCATTTTATGCATCTTTTGATATTCTTTTTCACAGGAGCTCCTCAGTGTAAGTGAGTCACAACTGCTTATCAGAATGTATACTATTATCAGAGTATTTCTCCAGTAATCAGAGAATGTGAAAAGTCACCAAGAGAATTTTACTTTGCTTCTCCAGTTCATGCATGAGTCTTGAAAAGTCTCCAGCAATGCACTTGGGTCTTCCCTTCCACATACATTTTTCTCTAGATCTCAAAGGAGTACCTGATATTTGTTTCTTTTCTTTACTTTTTCTTTTGATAACCGAGGCTTATCAGCACTTAGTACATCCATAAGATTTACTAACATCAGAACTTAACAGAATTTGACTTAGTAATAAGATACACAAAGTAAACCTAACCAAAACTAAATATCAGAATTTGTTTGTGTTAAAAGATTTCCATATAAACAATTACTTCAAATATGGGATCTTTAGTATATAGAGACTACTAGGTCAGCATCTAGCACAGTTATCCTCATTGGATTGAATAGTCACAGAAACATTCATATCACTATCAGAGTTTAGAAATTCATATCAGACAACAATCAGTACTTAGGTAAATTTCAATTTAAGCACAGATTACATAAAGATAGTAATATATGTAAATACTGATTATAAGGTCTGATGTATCAGAACATAAACTAAACAGATTTAGAGAAAGAACCTGAAACCATTCCAAGTTCATTTACCAATCTTGTAAAAGTAGCTTCAGACAGTGGTTTTGTGAAGATATCTGCTAGTTGTTGATCTGTTGGAATAAAATGCAATTTCACTGTATCTTCCATCACATGTTCCCTTATGAAGTGGTACTTAATGTTGATGTGCTTTGTCATTGAGTGCTGAACTGGATTACCTGTCATAGCAATAGCACTTTGATTATCACACTAAATGGGTATTTTAGAATATGTTAATCCATAATCCAGTAACTGATTCTTCATCCAAAGAATTTGTGCACAACAGCTTCCTGCAGCAATGTACTCTGCCTCTGCAGTTGATGTGGAAATTGACTTTTGTTTCTTGCTAAACCAAGAAACTAATCTGCCTCCAAGAAATTGGCAGCTTCCACTTGTGCTTTTCCTGTCAATTTTGCACCCTGCAAAATCTGCATCTGAGTAACCTGTTAGCTTAAAGTCTGATTCCCTAGGATACCACAATCCTAGATCAGCTGTACCCTTAAGGTACTTGAAAATTCTTTTCACAGCTGTTAAGTGAGGTTCTCTTGGATCTGCTTGAAATCTTACACAAAGACAGGTAGCATATATAATATCAGGTCTACTTGCAGTTAGATAGAGTAGTGAGCCAATCATACCTCTGTAATCAGTAATATCTACTGATGTACCAGTATCCTTATCCAATTTTGTTGCAGTGGCCATAGGAGTGGATGCACTTGAACACTCTTGCATTCCAAATTGTTTCAACAAATTTCTGGTGAACTTAGATTGACAAATAAAAGTTCCTTCTTCATTCTACTTGACTTGAAGGCCCAGAAAATAGCTAAGTTCTGCCATCATACTCATTTGATATCTTGACTGCATTAGTTTGGCAAACCTTTTACAAAGTCTGTCATTTGTAGAACCAAAAATGATATCATCAACATATATCTGCACCAAAAGTAAGTCTTTTCCATGGTTGAGATAGAATAAGGTTTTGTCAATAGTCCCTCTGTTAAATCCACTTTCCAGAAGAAACTGAGCAAATGTCTCATACCATGCTCTTGGAGCTTGCTTAAGGCCATAAACTGCTTTATCAAGTTTGTTGACATGATTAGGAAATTTTGAATCTACAAAAACTGGAGGTTGTTCAACATATACTTCTTCTTCCAATTCTCCATTAAGAAAAGCATTTTTTACATCCATTTGAAAGACTTTAAACTTTTTGTGAGCAGCATAAGCCAGAAATATCCTTATGGCTTCCAATCTAGCAATTGGTGCAAATGTTTCATCATAATCAATTCCCTCATGTTGAGAATATCCTTTTACAACCAGCCTTGCTTTATTTCTTGTAATTATGCCATCACTATCAGTTTTATTTCTGAACACCCACTTTGTACCAACAACAGATCTATTCTTTGGTCTTGGCACTAGGGTCCAGACTTTATTTTTTTTCAAATTCATTTAACTCTTCCTGCATTGCTTGCACCCAATCAGCATCTTGAAGAGCTTCTTCCACTTTCGTTGGTTCAGTCTAAGAAAGAAAAGAATGATAGAGACATTCATTTGATGTTGTTGTTCTTGTTTAAACACCTGCTTCAGGATTTCCAATAATCAAGTCAGGTGTATGTGCTTTAGTCCACTTTATTGCAGATGGAAGGTGATCTCTAGAACTGGATGCTCCCCCATGATCCATGCTGTCTCCATAAATATTTTCTGATACTCCCCCTGAAATTATGCTCTCTGAGTTGGATCCTTTAGAATTTGAGTTTCCAGAATTATCAGAACTTGGCCCATCAGAACTTGAAGAGCCTGTTCTAGGTTCTGATGCTTCTTGAGATGTGGTTGGATCTTCAATATGCTCCCCCTGCACAGGTGCATTTTCCTTTGGCGTGGTCACCACAGTTTCAATAACATCAGAGTTTAACCCATCAGAGTTTGTAGTATCAGGATTTAGACTATCATAATTTACAGAATCAGAATTTAAAACTTCATTCTCAAATCTCAGCTGATCATGATCATTGAAATCTTCAAGTCCAGTAATTTCTTATCATCAAAAGAGACATTGATAGATTCCATGACAACCCTTGTTCTTAAATTGTAGACTCTGAAGGCTTTTATGGAAAGTGGATATCCAACAAAAATTCCTTCATCAGCTTTTAGATCAAATTTGGATAGCTGTTCAGGATGAATCTTAAGAACAAAATACTTGCATCCAAATACATGAAAGTAATTCAGATTTGGCTTCTTTTTCTTCACCATCTCATATGGTGTCTTTCCATGCTTGTTGATAAGTGTTGCATTCTGAGTAAAATAAGCAGTCTACACAGCTTCAGCCCAAAAGTAGGTTGGTAACTTTGCTTCATCAAGCATAGTTCGTGCAGCTTCAATAAGAGTTCTATTCTTTCTTTCAACAACTCCATTTTTCTGTGGAGTTGCAGGAGCAGAGAATTCCTGCTTATTCCATGGTCTTTGCAGAACTCTTCCATAATTATATTCTTGAACTTAATGCCATTATCACTTCTTATGATTTTCACAGAGTCTTTGACCAATTTATCCAGTTGTTTGACATGATCAATCAAGATAGATGCAGTTTCACTTTTTGTGTGCAAGAAATACACCCATGTGTATCTGGTAAACTCATCTACTATGACCATAGCATATTTCTTCTTTGCAATAGACATGACATTCACTGGACCAAATAGATCAACATGTAGTAGGTGATAAGGCTCAAGAATTGAAGATTCAGTCTTGCTCTTGAATGAAGATTTTCTTTGTTTTTCCTTTTGACATGAATCACAAAGACCATCAGGAGCAAATACTGATTTTGGCAGTCCTCTCACAAGATCTTTCTTGACTAGTTCATTTATATTGTTAAAATTTTAATGAGAGGGTTTCTTGTGCCAATCCCAGCTTTCTTCAATTGATGTTTAGCTTCACAGACAGATTGGAGAACCATCAGAACTTGTTGAAAGTTTGGCTTCATAAATGTTACCATGCCTGTATCCCTTCAAAACAACTTTGCCTGTAGATTTGCTTACAACTTCACAGTGTTCTTCAAAGAAATCCACATGATAACCTCTGTCACAGATTTGACTAACACTCAGCAGATTGTGTTTAAGTCCTGAGACTAGAGCTACTTTTTCAATGTTGACATTCCCAAGATTGATATTTCCATATCCCAGAGTTTTTCCCATGTTGCCATCTCCATAAGAAACTCCTGGGCCAGCTTTCTCCACAAGTCTGATAGCAGGGCTTTATTTCCAGTCATATGTCCTGAACATCCACTGTTCCAGAACTAGGATGTTTTTCCTGTTGCCCTGCAATCACAAAGACCACTAATGATTTGTTTTAAGGACCCAAACTTGCTTGGATCATTTGGCCTTATTAAGTTTGTTAGCATTTGCAGCGGATTTAACTTCAGAGTTTATGCTAACATTTTTCTATCAGATTTTAGAGTATCAGACTTTGCATCAGAATTTACACTAGAAGGAATAATGCTAACTTTCTTTAAAGAAGGTTTTATTTGATAATAATCATAGTACAAACTATGATATTCCTTACAAGTATAAATGGAATGCCATAAACTACCACAATGAAAACAAGGATTTTGTGGTTTAAACCTAACATTCTGACTCTTAAATACTGATTTAAGAGGTAAAGAGTTTATATCCTTATTCTTCCTACAAAAAGAAGCAAGATGGTTAGTGTTTCCACAGTTATTGCATTTCTTTCTAGGAGCATTAGGAACAGACTTATAATTATTGCTTTTATTCACACCTTCCTTTCCATTCCTATTTTTCCTAGGTGGCTTTACCTTGTTTACATTCTTAATCTCTTTCAGCTTATACTTAAGCTGCTTCTTTGTCATTAAGCCTATGTTAACTTCAGCTGGTTTATCCTGTTTTAATTTGTCAGAAGTTGACTCTTCCTTAACTTCTATATCAATATTTTTCATTTTTTCAGAATCAGACTTTACAGTTTTAGCTACAAACTTAACAGGATTTACATTTGGCTTAGTAGTCTGTTTAACAATAATTGGCTTAATTTGTTCAGTTCCTATTTCACTTTTATCATCTCCATAACCTAATCCCTCTTTCTAGTTTCCACTACTTAGCAAATTCTGAGTTGTTCTGCCAGAGTTAGTCCAAGTCCTGATAATCTCTTTTTCCTTTTCTAACTCATTTTTTAGAGATTGATTCAATTTTAACACTTCATCTCTAACATAAAAAGCTTCATCTTTCTTTCTGAGTTTGATGGAACATAACTAACTATTTTTCTAAACAGTCATTCCTTTTCTTAAAAGCCAGATTTTCAGCAGTTAACCTATCACATGTTAAGGTCTGATCTCTATAGCTAATGAATATGATTTTAAGATAAGATCTCAACTCATTAATATAATCAGTATGAAAAGTATAAGTTGTTTGAGGTACCTTTAACTCAGCAGCTTCAGAACTGCTATCAGCATTTGCCATCAAGGCATAGTTCATCTCATCTTCAGAATCTGAAGTGTATGTCCAGCTTTTCTTCTTTGTGACAAGTGCCTTGCCTTTGTCACCTTTTCCTTTCTTGCAATCAGGAGATATGTGGCTTTTCTCACCACAATTGTAGCATTTAACATTTGAGTAATCTCCTCTGTCAGACTTTCCTGGTTTGCCTTCAGATTTTCTGAATCCCTTCTTATCAGAACTTCCACTTTTCGTGGCAAACTTCTTTCCCCTTTCGAATTTCCTGTAGGCTATCTTTGTGATACCCTTCACCATAAGAGCACACAATCTCATCATCTCTTCCACAGCATTCTTCTCAGATAGCCTTTCAGTTTCTGAATCCTCATCATTATCAGAACTTGATGAATCAGAATCAAACTTTGTGATGAGAGCCTTTCCTATGCCTTTCTTTGAGACGGCCACTTTGGGGGATTCCTCCTCAGCCTTAAGAGCAACTGTCCTTGACTTTCTCCCATGACTCTTGCTTCTTTGATCCATCTCAAGTTCATGAGTTTTGAGCATTCCATAAATTTCATCAAGAGTAGTTTCATCAAGAGCATAGTTGTCTCTTATAGTAGTTGCCTTCAAATCCCAACTTTCAGGAAGAGCTAAAAGGAATTTAAGATTGGAATCTTCAATATCATATTCCTTATCCACCAGCGACAGATCATTCAAGAGTTTGACAAATCTGTCATATAAACCAGTTAATGACTCATCAGGTTTTGAGTCAAAGTGCTCATACTCTTGAGTGAGTATAGTCCTCATGTTCTTCTTAATTGCATCAGTTCTCTGGCATCTTGTCTCCAAGGCATCCCATATCTCCTTTGCAGTCTTGCAATTAATTACCCTGTTTGACATGACATTATCAATGGCACTATACAGCAAATGCCTTACCTTTGCATCATTGGCAATAGATGAGATATCTTCAGCTGTATACTCACTTTTCTCCTTTGGTACAGTCTTTGCTGGCTGATCTGCAACTACAACAGAGAGCTTGGTTGGCTTATGTGGTCCTTCATTAATTCTGTCAAGGTATTCTGGATCTATAGCTTCCAGAAACATAGCCATCCTCACTTTCCATATGGGATACTCAGAAGGTCTCAACATGGGAACCCTAATTGTCTCATATCGACTGTGGATTTGAGTCTTTGGAGTTTCTTCAGTTTTAGTGGGCTTGGTTGGAGTTTGTTCTTCTTCAGACATGATTGTTTTGGATATTTACTGTATTTATGTTAACAGATAGGCTCTGATACCACTTGTTAGGTCACACACTGTAGAAGGGGGTTGAATACAGTGTATAGTACAATCAAATCGAATTAAGAACACAAGTATGTAACAAAGAATAATCTTATTAATAAAAGAGTATTGCAATGGAACCGTTCTCTCTCAGTGATGAACAAATATCACGAGAGCTGCTAGGGTTACAATGAATAATATTCTCGATAATGATAACACATCTAGTGTAAACCCTATGTTGTGTTTATATACCACACAGTTACAAGAAAATCTCTATATGATATCGAATATAATTATGTATCCTAACATATATCAATTAGTTATCTTTTTCTCCAAGTCTTCTATTCTTCATAGAATTCTTCTCCATGCATATCTCTTCTTATTTTAGTCTTATCTTCTTTTCCTTTCAATCAGTCGTCTTCCTTATCTGAAAGTCTTCTTAAGTCCTGATATTATCTTCTGATGAATATCTTCTGATATCTTAAGTTCTGATAACTTAAGTTCTGATATCTTAAGTTCTGGCTTCAGTATAAGTACTGATTTCCAGTTAAGTCCTGATTTTTCCTGTTAGTCAAGATCTAAAAACTAAACACAAATCATTATTAGACATGACATCACAAATATATCTAACATATATGCTGCCTGTCTTTGTGCAAGATTTCAGGCTGATCCAAGAGAACCTCACCTAATAGCTGTGAAAAGAATTTTCAAGTACCTCAAGGGTACAGCTGATCTAGGATTGTGGTATCCTAGGGAATCAGATTTTAAGCTAATAGGTTACTCAGATGCAGATTTTGCAGGATGCAAAATAGACAGGAAAAGCACTAGTGGAAGCTACCAATTTCTTGGAGGCAGATTGGTTTCTTAGTTTAGCAAGAAATAGAAATCAATTTCCACATCAACTGCAGAAGCAGAATATATTGTTGCAGGAAACTATTGTGCACAGATTCTTTGGATGAAGAATCAATTACTGGACTATGGGTTAGAATTTTCTAAAATACTTATTTACTGTGATAATCAAAGTGCTATTGCTATGACAGGAAATCCAGTTCAACACTCAATGACAAAGCACATCAGCATAAGGTACCATTTTATAAGGGAACATGTGATGGAAGGTACAGTGGAATTGCATTTTATTCCAACAGATCAATAACTAGCAGATATCTTCACAAAACCACGATGTGAAGCTACTTTTACAAGACTGGTAAATGAACTTGGAATGGTTTCAGGTTCTTTCTCAAAATCTGTTTAGTTTTTGTTCTCATACAACAGACTTTATGATCAGTGTTTACAGATTTTCTTATCTCAATGTAATTTATGCTTAAATTGTAACATATTAAACACTGCTTATTATCTGATGTGATTCTATAAACTCTGAAAGTGTTTTGAATGTTTTGTGACTATTCAATCCAATGAGGATTATCTTGTTAGATGTTGACTTAGTAGTCTATAACAAACTATGTATCCCATGTTTGAATTAGTTATTTATGTGGAAATCAATAACACAAGCAAATTCTGATCTTGGTCAAATTTACTTCATGTATCTTATTACTAAGTCACAAACTAGATTATTGCTTCTTATCTTTCAAATTCTGATGTTAGTAAATCTTAAGGATGAACTACATGCTTGATAAGCCTCACTTATCTGAAGAAAATAAAAGAAAAGAAAAAATTTAAATCAGGTACTCCTGTGAGATCTAGTGTAATTTATGTGAAAGGGAAGATCCAAGTGCATTGCTGGTATTAAGTTATATGCATTAGAAAAGCAAATTAATTTTTATTGGTGACTTTTCACATTCTCTGATTACTGAGAAATATTCTGATAACAGCATTAATTCTGATGGTAGTTGTAACTCATTTACACTGAGAAGCCCTTGTCAAAAGAATTTCAAAAGATGCATAAAATAAGCACAAACAGTTGAGGTGGATTCTTGCATAACTTTATTCTACAGTAGACTTCACAATTCAAGACAGATTTTAAGCATTTTTCTTAGTTATGCCTTATTTCTAAGATATACTGAAATTTATCAGACTTTAATCTTTATCTGATCATTTGCACATACACACACTATCACTCCATATGAATGATGAAAATTACTGTGGTGATTAAGTTGTTTCTGATAAACAGTTAAGTATTATTTACATAAATTCTGGGGACAAGTTCTGATTATGTTCTAATGATTAAACTCTGAAGAAACCGGTCAGTATTTGTGTGAAGAAACACAGAAACAGTCATTCACTTTTTGAGTACAGAAGCCATGTTCTGATGACCGTTAAATTCTGATAATAGTCAAGTTCTGATGCAAATCCTGATGCTTACGTGGCATTATTTATTTACTTGACTTATTTTTAGTATTTACTGTAACGGTTATATTTCACAGAAAAATAATTAGGTGAGATAAAAACAGTCATAATCATTTGTTAGTGGGTTGCGTGTTGGTTTTGGTATGTGCATGTGTGCAAAAATTACTGCATGTTTACCGTGCCCGCTATTTATGTTTTGACTCAGTTAAATGAGATCCAATCTTTAGTGGAACTCCTTATTTCTCTACTCCTGACAGATGATGCCAAAA
The DNA here is from genome assembly GCF_009905375.1 of Apium graveolens. Classification (NCBI taxonomy): domain Eukaryota; kingdom Viridiplantae; phylum Streptophyta; class Magnoliopsida; order Apiales; family Apiaceae; genus Apium; species Apium graveolens. The sequence continues at coordinate 104,476,524 of NC_133653.1, read as the reverse complement.
GGGGGAGAAGGTAGTTAAGTCCAAATGTTCACCAAGCCAAACACTGAAGAAAAAGGATGATCATGGAGATGACCAGGGAAACTCTGAAAAGGGTAGAGGTCAAAGTCAAGGGAAGCAGCTGAGCAGAATTCCTACTCAGCAGACAAGTTCTCATCAGAGAATGTCTGGTAGCAAGAACTCTGCTAGATCTGTTATGCAAGGGAGGAATAAGGAAGGAAAGAAGCCAACAGATTAGGATGTTCCTTTGTTGATCACAAATGTTGATACTTCAAATACTGATGATCAAGTTCTGACAACTACTTCTGATGTGATAGTCCAAGCTGGAAGCCAAGAGTCACAGAAGTTTTTGCAGACTTTGAAATTCAAAGGAAAGAAAGCAACATTCTTCTACAAAGATCCCAAAATTCAATCTGTTGATGAAGAATTGGCCAATAGACTATTCCTTAAGGATAATCCAGGAGTGGATTTAGAGGAATTAAGATAAGAAGAAGCTAAATTTGTTGTTGAGAAGAGCAAACCCAAGTCAAAAGCTTCTGATGCTAAAAAGCCACCAAGGCCAAAAGAAAAGGGGATTGTAATAAGAGAAAGGTCTGCCACAGAGATTCCTAGATCAAGGACTAGATCTCAAACTACTACTGATCCCAAAGACAAGGGAAAAGGAAAAGTTGGGGAGACAGTCAAGAAACAGAAGATGAAGATTCCTCAAATTCTGATGGATCCTGTGTGCAAGATGGTTCAAGTCTTTGATGATGCTGCTGCTGAAGATGAAATAGTTGAAATTCTGAAGAGAAAGAGGATGACGGAAGAATCTAAGACAACCTCTGACATAGCTCAAGTTGTTCAGAGTGAAGAAGTTCAGAACTTAATAAATCCTGAAGATATTTCAGAACAGCAAGCTACAGATGAAACTGCAAATCCTGACCAATTCATCAAGACATCAACCTCTGACACTGCTCAAGTTGACATAGACAGCTTAACATTAGAAGACAAGGAGAAGCTGCTATGGAACAAGTCTATTCCAGTTCAGCCTAAGACAAATCAGATGTTGAATCAACTTGCAGCATTTGGGGTAAAAGCCAAGCAAGCTAGAGACACTTCTGGATTAGGTTCTGACATAGAGAAATTCCAGACTGGGATAGAAGTTGATATTAGAGATCCATTCACATTGACTGACAAGCCATATGAAGAGATCACACAGAACCACCTTGACAATGTGCTTTCTGCTCAAGTAATGATGGATACTCATGATGGTTATGAAGAAAAAGAGAAATTGATCTTATTTCTTATTGATGGCAGAAATTATAGATTATCTGACTCTGATGTGCTGAAGAAATCTGTCAAAGAGCTCCAATATATTCATTATCTACTGGAGGTAAATTCTGATGTTACCAGGAAATGGTCAGAATATATTCTGAAAATAATAAGAGATTTACTCAGAATTTCTGGTGGAAGAATGACAGAGTATACTCCAATGATGACTGAGGATGATGGAAGAGAAATTTCTATAAGGAAGAATTCTGTTAAGGTAGAAGTAACTCTGAAAGGAAGATGCTTATGCTATAATGAAGATTCTACACATCCAAGGGTAATCAGACTGGGAGATGGACTTGAAAGAAATCCAATTTCTGTACTCAGAGCTACCATATATCAGATTGGTGATACTGAAGATGAAGAACTGCAGCAAGTCAAAGCTCAGTTACTTGAAGTTAAAAGAAATGCAGAGACCAAGCTGGTATCAGACTTTGTAAGGAATCATTATGGATTCAGGCTGATTCAGTGAATTTGGTAAAAGTTGCATGGACTGTAAGTTGTATTTAGTTGTACATATAAACTCTTATTGCATTTGTACTTCAATGTTTTTGACATCATCAAATCTATAAACTTGTATATTTTTATAATTTACAATTTAGGGGAGATTGTTAGATATATTTGTGATGTCATGTCTAATCTGATTTGTTAAGTTTCAGAACTTACTATCAGAACTTAACTGGAAATCAGAACTTACTGAAGACAGGAAGTTATCAGAACTTAAGCCATTAGGACTTACATCAAAACTTAAGTGCGGATACACTTCAGGGATGAAAAGAGGCTGATTTACAGGAGAGGATCTGGATTAAACAAAAGAAGATATGCTTGGAGAGTTGTACAGCTAAAGGACTACAGTAGATAATCTCTGATTGATGTATTTTAGGAAACAGAACATATCATATCAATTAGGAGATATCTTGTAACTGTGTAGTATATAAACACAGATTAGGGTTTACACTATATGTGTTATCATTCACGAGAATATTATTCATTGTAACACTAGCAGCTCTTAGTGATATCATACATCACTGAGAGAGTAGATTAAACCTACTGTAACAGAGTTTGATATATTGAATAAACTTGTTTTCTGTTACATACTTGTATTTATAATCGAATTGATTGTAGATACTATATTCAACCCCCTTCTATAGTATTATTGAGGCCTAACAAAGGAATTTTCATGTATATAAGTACAATCAATTTTGTAGTGACATTAAGTTTTGTCAGATTCATCAATCACGTTTTTAACACACAAAAAATCCGATCACATTTCTAATATATAAGCACACAAAATAATTCTGAACAAATTATTACATATTTAGAGTAAGGTCGTGTATCACACTGACTATAGATTAAATTGTGTCCAGATAGTGGACCTTCAAAATATATTCTCATTTTCCTCTATTTGCCACAAAACGATTAATGCACCATTCTATTTCTCAAGTATTGTTTACTTCTTTAAAATGCATTGTAGGAAATGAATTTATAAAACATATATTGGTGTTTGGTTGCGTCCTTACACGCCATTACATGAAAGATTGGTATTAACTAAAATGAATAATCTTTGTATGATTTCTATATCAAATGCAATCAGGAGGCGCTTGGCATGTCCAAAAATGTGCATTGGTTAGTAATGAATAAGTGAAGGAAAAGAGTTATTCTAGACAAGAATAAAAATTCAAGAAAACTTAAATTCAAATAAAAATTATCAAACAAAATTATATGTGAACAAATTAATATATTATGCAGTAGTTTAAACAACCACAAACATGTCTACAGCAAGTCTCACGGATCGCCTTTAACAGTGGACAACAACAAATATCAATATACATGTTGCAATTTAATGTCAAATGTCGAAAATATGTCCTGCACCAATACAACCACTCCTCAAAAAATACTTCTCACATACACAAACAAATACATCATCCATCCATCGAGTAACAACATAAACATACACTAAACTAGAATTAAAACAACATTAATTCATGCGAGCATGCGCGTGCATTGCACGGTCTACAGTTGAAAAACTTAACCTAAGACACCTAGCTCTAGGGTGCATGTCACAGCAGCACGGGCATGCCAAGATGGGCATGTCATGACGTCAATTAGCCAGCCATGCCTTTTCATGAGTTGGCATGCCTTTTTACTATTTTTTTTATTTTTTAATAATTATTTTAATATTAGAAATATCCGGAAATGTAAATGAGTATTATGATAGTGTCTGCTCCAGACTTTATCCAACCCAGGGTGTAAGGGTTTGGATGCTTCTCTGTTGAAATTCTCAACCTTTTGACTGTGTCTATGCCTATAATATTCTCCATGCTACCACTATCAATCACAACTGCAAAAATATGCCCATTAATAGTGCACATGGTACGAAATAACTGCTGTCGTTGAGATTTCTTCTTCATGTTTTTGGGCTAACATCATCCTTCGAACAAAGAAAGTTGTTTCATCTTACACATAATCCTCGAATTCACCATCTTCACCATCCGGCCCATACTGATACCCTTCTTCATCTTCATATGCTTCTCCTGCAATCATATTTACTGCCTTTCTTTGAGGACATTCATTCGACCTATGACCAGGAAGATTACACCTATAGCACTTGCTAGTCATGGGTTTAGCATAAGAAGTTACTAATGTAAATGAGTATTATGATGTATTCGATTGTTACTATCAACTAACTTTAATTTTACATTTAAGTTCACTGTATATTAGTATAATAAATATATTTTAAATTTTATTATATTTAATTGATAAATGGCATGCCATTTGGGTATGCCTTTTGACAAAAAGCATGTCTATAGGCATGCATTCGCGGAGTCTCGTGACAGATACCCTACCTAGCTCACAGCCAAGATTTGACACGTCACAGCTCCTTATGTAAAATTTTACATTGGCAAACAATCAAAAATGATGTCACGGCTTAGTAACTTCTATCATTGCTCTAAAAATGAAAACATAGGTCTGCTTCAAATCATAATTTATATCATTTTTTTAGTATTCTTACTTAAACTTGCAAACTAATTTGACCATTTACAAGCTAAAAACAAAGGGGTCCTATGCTGCAACATTATCAAAATTCAGAATCACGGCGCCATGCCCATATGATCACAATTAGGACCAAGATATAAGTATATATAAAATAGTCTCTTTTGCTAAATTGTTTATTTAATGTACACATAACAAAATTTATGTAGGAAAGATGCATTAAAAAGCTCTTAAAGGTACAAAGCTAATAGGATCACTCCCAGATCATAGGACCACTTTAGTCATCTAGACCGGAACCCATTTTCCCTTACGATTTGCTGTCAACTACAACACGCTGTTCCGTTTTAAAATATCGGAATCTAGGTGCTATCTATGCATGAGTTCATCCCAGAAGCTCATAAAATCTACACACTAGCATGACTATCTATACACACAATTTGAAAAAGCCCGCAGCAAAATTGATAAACCACACCCATTATACTAAAGGGAGGGAAAACAAGATCCTAAAACAAACTGCGTCAAAAGCCCCCTCATATTATGCATGTAAGCCATTCCCATTGCTGTAGATGACCCCGTCTAATGATCCATTTCCGTTTGCATGCTTTACTGAATAGCCATTTTGGTGTGGTGCTATTGCTGAGGTACCATTGCTAATCTTCGCCACACCCTTGTTCAGGAGAGGATCCAACTGCCCGCATGATGCTGCAATAAGCCCTGTATCAAGCAAAGATGATGTGTCAAAACATTCACAATAATATATATATATAACCTATTACATATCACTATCATTTTTCAAATAAATAAAACTTAATCTTGACCTTTAAAAGAGAAATTTGAATATTGCAGTTTAGGCACATATATTAATTAGGTAATTACATTTATTTCCTACAGTTACAACCACCATAACTCAACGATACTAATAAGAAAAAGGGAGAACATTTATTTCCTACAGTTGCATTCAAATTTATGAATTTACTTGAAAAAATCACATCTTCAGCTTATATATAGGGTAGTAAACTCAGGTAAAGCTCCTTAATGTTAGAAAAACGGGTCAGCCTAACAAACATTTTATAAACCTCCTATCTTAACTAAAGTTTCTTCATAACGCTCACTCTAGTCCAGATTCACCGGAACTAGTATAACAAGCTATGAAAATATGGCAATAGGAATGAAGTTATACTACTAGTTTATGAACTTTGTCAGCCAAAATGTAATAGGCAAATTAAATCCACGCCAAAAAACCTCTTAATCTAGCAAATCAACAAAATATTCATGGCACAAATAGAAGGGAAGACACATACCTAAGAAAAGAGCAGACGGTTTCCCTGGCCTTGATTTGAACTCGGGATGGAATTGAACACCCACATAATACTGATGACTAGGCAACTCAACAATCTGAAAGCCAACACAAGAAAACAATTGTCAAGCCACCAAATATATAAGATACCCATTGCAGAACCTCTATCTAGCAAATATAGAGATACAAAGAATCTTATTTTACAGTACGAGGGAGGGGGTTTAAACATTCAACGTCAATAAACCCCTAGACCTGGGAGATACGAAAATGAATTTTTTACCCATAAGGAAAAACACCTACCTCCATCCGCTGGCCAGTTTCATCTTTTCCGGGGAATGAGAGACCTGCCTTTTCAAGTTGAGGTACCATATCCGGGTTTACCTACATAAAATAAAGCCCAATTCTCAAGTCTGTACAATATCCTTACACGAAATGCAATAGGCCACTACAACATATAAAATAAATTCAAAACTTAATCAGTGCAACAAACCTCATATCTATGCCGATGTCGTTCATCTATGAAGCTTTTATTTCCATATCTAAAGCAAGAAATATTACAAGTCAGCAGAGTTGGAGTTTGCATATTTAGCTATAAAAAAGTGTTTAATATTCTATGAATATCTACCTATAAAGTACAAGTACCATATTGATGTTGCACAAATGTGTTAATTAGCAGACACTTATATGTCGGAACTAGTCAAAATTAAAACTTGCTTACAATTTTGCAGATTTGCAGTCCTTGATCTCAAAATATGTTCTTCTTGATCCAAGACGCATGGTACCTCCCATATGAGTCTTCGAACCCTGTTGACAAGGGTACGGAGGGGACAGACATTAGAGTTGCATATAAAGAAATGTCTCAGGAATAATAGACTGGGATGAACCTCTGGCATAAATATAACGCAAGGATTTTGAGTGTTGGGTTCAAACTCAGTGCTGTTTGCATCTTCTAGTCCAAGAACAGAACGAGCAAACTCAATAACAGCAATTTGCATTCCTAGACAAATTCCGAGAAAAGGAATCTTCTTCTCTCGGGCATACTTTGCAGCAAGGATTTTTCCTTCGACGCCTCTGTCACCAAAACCTCCTGGTACTAGTACACCATCAGCACCCTATTGTAAAAGGCTTGTCAGAATGTTGACGACAAAGCACGAAGGCAATATTATTATGATAATTCAATGTGACCAGCATCTGAGGTATACTAACCTTCAAGAAATTCCAAGCAGCTTTGTAAGCATCCGGATTCTGTTGAGGAGAATATATTCGTCACATTCTGAAACAAGCCAGATAAATATTTAATGAGAAGGGAAGCCTGACTAACCTCTTGTGCAGTTGTTTCTTCGAGATCACTGGCAGGGACCCAATCAACGATCAATTTCCTGTGGCAAGCAACAGAAGCATGCAACAAAGCCTGAAACACAGAAATACCTTAGATAAGTTGGTAGACTTCTGATTAAATTAGTTGTCTTGTTACTACATTCAAAATTACTTCTGTGCAATACAGAATAGTAACAGCTTTCTACTGTCAATATATATATATATATATAAGATTGTGCAGTATCTTTACAAAGCCTGAGGCCTATACATTACATGGTAAAATGTGAATAATGTAGAGCATAATGCAAATTCAACTGTATTAAAGAAAATGTTTGCAGGGGAAAAGGAAAAGAAACACATTGAAAATGTTTTCAGGGTCACAAACTAGACAGTTTTAATAGTTGTAAAGACTAAAAGGTGAGTCTGTCACCAATATTTTGACCAAAACATGTCCGCCATGAGAAAACTGGAAGACACTGAATCTTCACTCAACATTATTGAATCAAATACGAGAAACATAAAATCTATCAGTCGAGAATAGGTCATCTGAATTTATTGTGCAATATGTGACTTCAAAATATATTTAGAAAGGTAGAAGTATATATTTATGTAGAGAGCTTCTGATTAACGCTTTTTACCTTAAGCACAGATAGATAAGAATCTGAAAGGCCTGTGTACTTGCCAACCATGGCTATTCTAACCTGAAAAAAAATATACACCACTCAAGTAAGATATGGAAAAAAGAAATAGCTGTAGAATTTTGACCCTTGGGGATAAAAAAAGCCTTTTTTAGGCTCCATTTCTATTACATGATTAATTTATTTTTAATTTTAAATAGATACCCTGAATTATTTTTGACAATATTGAGTGTCTGATTGACAATGATTTAACAGATCATCACCTCATAATGGAAAAAGATCAGCTCTTTTGTTTGTTATGTCAAATCAAGTGAAAGTTCATTTTATCGAAATATAGATATAACTTAAGTTAATAATATTTAATGTGTTCATCCTAGACATGATTTTCAAAATTCTATATTTAAAACTAGATGAGATTCATGTAGATAATTAATATTCAGCAAGCTTTATTAATTTATAACCTAAACAGTAATCATTGTTCTCGGAATTTATATGTTCTAATAAACAGGTTACTGGTACAATAACATGGTTTCAAATTTGAATGGTGTAGAGCATACCGATTGATGTAACATATCACAAAGTTGAGCTCTAGATGTCCACTCTCCCAACACAGGTTTCCGAGCAACACTATAAAGTGGACTTTTTGTCAGAGGCCTTGTAACAGAATTTCAATGAAAATAGAAGTGCGAAAATATAAAGCCCGTGGATAATCTTGAAATGGCAAGAGGTAGAAAAGTGCCTTTCTTCGGAGGGATCAAGCTTTGGGGGGTAAATGACTTAATAAAGAAAAAGAATGAACCATATTGCCATAAGTGATGAAGCAATGAAAAGTGGGTATACCCTGTAAGGTTCAGTACTTTCAAGATTGCTTCATGAGCCTTTTGCTCCTATTTAGGAAGAAAACAGAGATTCAGCATCTTTAACTACAAATAACGGCTGAGTACAAGATTATGTAGAATCATCTAATACAACCAATTACTTTTAACAGCAAAGGAACCCGCCATATATTGGAGACATCATAGAGTGTAATGATGTTTTGTGCCTGAAAAAATGAGAAAGGAACTGTTTTAATTAACACAAAAAAGGCAGGATTCTTTAAAGCATATACACACTCTAACATCTACTACGTAAATGCACTGTATTAAATATACCCATCACTTACAGGAACATGGCAAAATCTGGAGAGTTTCTCTATCACATTTTCTTCAAGTTCCTGCAAATTACATGAAAGTAAATAGATTTTAACTTGGATACAATAAAGAAATAATTGAATACACGTACACTAAATGGGTGGAATATTAAGAAAGATGTAAGAGACCGTTGTGCTCCTGCAAGCCAGGATATGGGGCGTCAATCCTAAGCTTCTAAGTCCCCTCACACTATGCTGCGTCGGCTTAGTTTTCTGCATATGCAAACAAATAATGAACCTAAAGCAATAACAATGTAACATTCCTAAGAAGCAATAAGGTCAATTTTCCAACCTGTTCACCAACAACATTCAAAACAGGTACAAGGCTAACATGTATCAAGCAAAAGTTTCCGGTGCCTGAAGTGGAGGTAAAGTAGTTGCACGGTTAGAATACATTCATTGTTTTCAATGATGAAATGAACAGAAAAAAAAAAGTCGGATATGCGTAATTACCAACACGGTAAGAAAACTGTCCAAGAGCCTCTATAAATGGCATTGATTCAATATCCCCTGCATACATGAACTTCAGGTTTTAGAAAAGTACATCAGAAGAGAACAAATACTAAAACGCTAAAAATTGGTCTGAGAATTCACAAACCAATTGTGCCACCAAGCTCAATGACACAAACATCAGCTGGACCTTCTTCTCCATCAACTGGAATGGCTGCTACACGTTCAATCCAATCCTGAATGGCATCTGTGATATGTGGAACTACCTGATTGATGAACTATCGTATTAGAAACGAGTTGGATATATTAAGATACAACAGAAGTTTGTTCAAAACAGAGCAAACCTGTACAGTTTTTCCCAGGTAATCACCCCTTCTCTCCTTGTCGATTACGGACTGTTAAAAATAGAACAAAGCATCATCAGTCAATTCTGTAAACTGATGGAACCTGGCATATTACACATGATTAGACAAGCATAACTAACTCTCATATATAATCAGTTAATCACAAACCTGATAAATCTTTCCAGTAGTTATATTGTTATCACGAGTCAACTTTATATCGAGAAATCGCTCATAGTTTCCAAGGTCCAGGTCCACCTTCAAACACAAAATAAAAGAGCTCCTCATTGACATAATTTTTCCAGAAATATGCAAATGTTCACTTTTGTTAGGTAGAAATATAAAAGAAATTTTTTGATGCAAGACGAAGAACACGGAAAGTAAAACATGTATATTTATGACTGGTAAACTTCTGGTGTTTCCACTCCAGATACTAACACGATATACACTATGGAAACTATAACATCTCCTCATTTAATGAATATTTTAGGCTTTAAATGATAATGACATATAACACCCAAGATGTCAAAAGAATTTCTACGATAAAATATGTGTAATACTGTTTTCTTATTACTAAAGGAAATTTAAATCTAGTCCATCTTTTTGTTGACCGGCTGTCTTCTTTAAATAGGAAAACAAAACCACTCCACTATATATGTATACATATTTTTTTTAAAAGTGTCCAATATCATCCAGCCCAACATTAAGCAACTCATCTCTGTAAGCTGAGGCAAAGTGAATACTGGCAATAGACTAAAAACTGCATGATTGAGTGGATAGCCATGATTTCTTTACCTCTCCTCCATCATCCAAAACAAACACTTCACCGTGCTCAAAAGGGGACATTGTTCCAGCATCAGTATTTAAGTATGGATCTGGATATAAAAAACAATATCATAAAAGAATAAAAAATAAACTTTAACGAAAAGGAAGAACTTTCAAACAAAGGGAAGAAGAAAGAGGGGAAAAGCTCTTTAGTATTCTCTAGCAGACACATGCTAATAGTTCTCTGGTAAATGATATACAATATAAATCACATTAGAAATCACCATGCCTCTTAAAAGGGACAAGGAATAAAAGATGGGAAAAGTTAAGAGGAGAAGAAACAAAAACAACGGTTGGTAACAATCAGAAAGCATATACAACATCCACAAGGCTAAAAAGAAATAATACAAATCAGGAGCTGCGGCCGTAAGCAACAAAAAACATTAAAAAAGACAGAGTAAAAAACTATAAAAAGATAAGGTAATTATCCATTATCTACAAGAATTCACCTTGAAAAACCCATCTACCTAAGTTATCCACAACTAAATTTAAAATCAAATAAATCAGCTGGTTGGTACGACCTAATCGATCAAAATTGAAGAATAAAACACAAACAGAGCTGGTTTCACCTAAGTATTCCTTCAGAATCACTCTTATACAAACTGTTGAGTGGTTACATCACACATGGTTCACCAAATGTCTTTACACCATCAGCAGAAACAAGAACAGTCGTAAAACTTTTAACCACTAATAATATCGAAAGGTCACACCTTTCTTCAGTTTTTCCCTTTCTATCAAACCTTTAACCACTAAAAAAGCAAACAAATGTCTCTTTAGGCTAATCCTATTGCTAGAAATTTGATTGGAACACAAACACAAGTAACTGAGTAGAAAACATAAACACAAACATAAAACAACATATTACATACATATATTAGAATGTAATAGCAGATACAAGCAAAGACAGGGAATGAAAAGAGACCAATTTTAATAGAAGTCACACGAAGACCACAAGCCTTGAGAATTAAGCCAATACTGCTAGCAGTAACTCCTTTTCCCAAACCACTCACAACTCCACCAGTTACCAAAACATATTTCATCCTTGTTTATTTTAAGCTTCAAATTCTTGTCAAAACAAAAAACCCCTTTCCACCAATAAAGATTATAAACTCAAGTCCCTGCTGACAAAACAATAAAAAACCCATATCACAAACCTATAAAGATTGCATCTTTTTCAAAAACCCACCAAGAAAAATCAATAAAAACATCAAAATTAAAGGCACCAACACAAAAAGATTGGATTTTTACCTGCAAGAACTCAACTTTATGTATTAGAATGTATGTTTATAAGTTACGAGGTGTATATATATAATAGAGGGTGTAAAGAAATGCAATGCAAGTGATGAGAAATTGGAAGAAGAGAGGGAGGCTATGAAATTGATAAGAGATTGAAGAATGAGAAGAGAAGAGTGGCGGCTTTATATTAAAACTCACACCCCCTCTATAAACCCCAACCTCAAACATATATATATACACACACTTTGAGTTTGCCCTCCCTCCTTTTTTCCAACTTCTTATTTCTTTTTCATTTTTTATTTGACAAATTTATAAAAGTTACTGCTCTCATGAGGTCGGCAAAATTTTATTTTACCTCGCAAACTAGTAAATATTTTACGGCACTTGCTCTCTTTTTTTAAGTTGTATATGCAAATATATTAAATTAATTAATTACGTTTTGTGTACGTGACCGTGGAAGAATTGGTTCATTCGGTGCCGTGACAAGTAGATTAAAAATTATAATTATAAGTTATATAAGTGTTTGTATAATTTTATTTAAAAGTAAAGATTATTCTATTTAAATAAATTATAATAAATATTTTATATATACAATTATCTTAATTCATTAGTTTTGAATTATTATAATATTTATAAACATTTATTTTAAAATTAAAGTTAATAAAAAAATAAAAAATCAAAATAAGTTGAGAAAAAATATGTTGTTGCTAACCTCCAACTCATCTGTTTATAAGTGGGGTCGACAAACACTCATCGATAACTTGTTACAAACTTCTAAGCTATAAGTAGTTTATAATTTGTCGGGCAAACATGTCTTTCATTTGCCATATTTGTAGAAAAATCTGGTTTAGTAGCTTAGGCCGTCATATGTCATCTTTCTCCTTTGACATTCATCAAACAGTAAGAATGCAGTAAACTGTCAAAATAATGTTGACGGGGACGGAGGCCACGACAACTCCGACGTGAGAATGAAAATGATGTCTAAAAAAAATAGAAAGAATGTATTTGAGTATAAATAAATGTTTGTGTAAAATTGAAGTTATTTCTACATTCTAGTCTTTGGTCTTATTATAGGCCAAGGATTAAGGTTTTAGGGCGTTATCTCGCAATCTGGATGGCTCTTTTGCAAGACGGCAGAACGCGTGAAGCGCGCAGATGGTGTACACACTTGTAAACATCATCTTAGTGTGTGGAAAGCTGCGGATGAATGTGTTGATGGTGACAGGTAATTATTTCTGTTATCACTTGAGGCATGTGGTAAAATATTCGCTTTGTCATGTCAAGTTTTTACAGAAGTTCTGACACATGTCTTTATTGTAAATTGTGTGTTAAGTCTGAAGTTGATTCCTTCTCCACTTTTTATTGTGTTGTTTGGATGTTCTGTTGCATCCAGATATATTGAGTAGTCCTGTGACACCCCCAAATCCGGGGTCAGAAATTTAGGAAGTCACGTCTTGAACCCTATTTCCACATTTATCTTGTACAACAATATAATTAACTCACGCATCTACGACCCAACACTTACTATTACACACAATGATAGGTTATTGTCTTGGAAACGAAACCATTGCATTATGAGAAAGTTTAAATCCACAAAGTGATAGTTATTACGATCCAAAAATAATTAAGTTATACCACGGGTGTAACCTCTATTTAAGGTTAGACTGGCGGCCAAATAAACGCTTGTTAATGACTACCTTACATAAATCATACTTATATATGAGCCGTACTAAAAACAAATGAAAATTGAACCAGCTCATACGTTTTACCTGCGCCATCGCCCCAAACAGTCTATTGAAGAGCTGCGCGTTTCCAATGCGCTTCCTAGTTGTCAACTTGTGGACCGACATCTTGGTTAACTGTTGTGTTGTGACATTTTAAAGAAAAAAAGTATGAGCTATATTGCTCAGCCATAATAATCAACAGTATAAAAAGACTATTAAAGAATTTATTATAATCCGTAGAATGATATATATTCAAAAGTAGTTTTATTGGCGATACACACATATTTTCAAAATAATGTATGTTACTAACTCAATTATTCTACGAATACCTTTTTAGTAAACCCAGTACCTAGCCTCGGGTTACAGTATTGCATATCAATTCCAATTGAAAGAATAGGACATTCGTCGGAACCACCGTTATACGATGATCAGTCGTATATTAAAAAATTTATAAACCTTTTCTACTAGTAGAAGGATGACACCTTTCTATCCCGGTTATCACCCTTTCCGTAGACGGGCTATGTATCCCGTTTCGGGTATTCACACACTTCACAAGTTCCTGAGTATACGTAGTACCTTCGCCTGCGGTACCTTTGATAGTCTCCCTAGTACCCGTAGTACTATAGTCTACCCCTCCCGGTCATTTTAAAGATTCTTATCATATACTTGGAACTTATATTTATGCCCCAAGCATTATACTTGTTGATAGGTACATACCGATATATATACACATACTTTCGAAAAATTCTGGAGCAAGTACTATAATAACGTGAGTTGACCGTTGTCAACAGATAAATAATTAGGGGGGGTTTCTTTTGACATTGTCGTCAAATTATTAAAAATAAGTCTAAATAATATTTTTCGAAGAATGGTAGGTACTTGAATGATTTTCTGAAATTCAAAAAATATTGTAAAATAGGATTTATGATTTTAATCATATAAAATCCGTTAATAAATATTTAATAAATAAATAATTATTATTAAATAATTAAACCTCAAATAATTTTCTTTTAAATGAATATTTGAAATAATAATCCTCAACTGATTTATGTTTAAGTAAATTCAATTAAATCTTTAATAAATATTTAATAATTGAAATTAATAATTAGATAATCTTCTATGAATACTTCATTTTTAAATGAATATTTGAAATAATATTCATCAGTTAAATGATATATAAGTTGAGGGAATACGATTTTTGGGAATCGTTTAATAAAAGTTCGAGGTATTTAATAAACCGCAAAAGGAGATCGAGTCCCTTGGAATATTTACTCTAAAATAAAAGTAGATACGGACTTATTAATATCAAATGTTTCTGGAATACTTCCGGCTTTTTAAATAAGTTTATACCGACCGATTATCGGTCTAAAATATATATACTACGCTACTCACTAGTGTTAACATCTACTACGATACCTATTATAACGCAATCAATCTCATCTCATAATATTTTCTAATTGAAATTCATGGTAATCATGGCATCATGCGTAAATACAATAATTCATTTCCACAACATAACATTGATCATGAGTAAGGTTTGTAAACTTGCATGGGGGTTTCGAGGTGGAGGGTGTCCGAGAGTTAGTCCGGAAATCTATAAATAAGAACATTATCGTCCCGTTAGACCTTGATCGTACTTAACGTTACTTTGTTAAATACGTAACATTTTATAATCGTATAATGCGACTTGTCCTACTCTCACCATTTTTTTGAAGCGCGAATAGTCATTAATAATGAGTTAGATTTTTTTATCCTCACCATCTGTTAGATATATTTGTGATGTCATGTCTAATAATGATTTGTGTTTAGTTTTCAGATATTGACTAACAGGACAAATCAGGACTTAACTGGAAATCAGTACTTATACTGAAGTCAGAACTTAATATATTAGAACTTAAGTTATCAGGACTTAAGATATCAGAAGATATTTATCAGGAGATAATATCAGGACTTAGGAAGGCTTTCAGATAAGGAAGACGGCTGATTGAAGGAAAGAAGATTAAGACTAAAACAAGAAGAGATATACATGGAGAAGAATTCTATGAAGAATAGAAGACTTGGAGGAATAGATAACTAATTGATATATTTTAGGATGCAAACTTATATTCGATATCAATTACAAGATTATCTTGTAACTGTGTATCTATATAAACACAGCATATGGTTTACACTAGATGTGTTATCGTAATCGAGAATATTATTCATTGTAACCCTAGCAGCTCTCGTGATATTTGTTCATCACTGAGAGAGAATGGTTCCATTGTAAAATTGTTTTATTAATAAGATTATTCTGTGTTTCATACTTATGTTCTTAATTCGATTTGATTGTAGTATACAATGTATTCAACCCCCTTCTACAGTGTGTGTGACCTAACAAGTGGTATCAGAGCCTAAATGTTAACACATATACAGTAAAGATCCAAAACAATCATGTCTGAAGAAGAAAAAACTCCAACCAAGCCCACCAAAACTGAAGAAACTCCAAAGACTCAAATCCATAATCATTATGAGACTATTAGGGTTCCCATACTGAAACCTTCTGAGTATCTCATATGAAAAGTGAGGATGACTATGTTTCTGGAAGCTACAGATCCAGAATACCTTGACACAATTAATGAAGGATCATATAAGCCAACAAATCTCTCTGTTGTAGTTGCAGACCAGCCAGCAATGACTGTACCAAAGGAGAAAAGTGAATATACAGCTGAAGATATCTCATCTATTGCCAAGGATGCAAAGGTAAGGCATTTGCTGCATAGTGCTATTGATAATGTCATGTCAAACATGGTAATTAACTGCAAGACTGCAAAGGAGATATGGGATGCCTTGGAGACAAGATGCCAGGGAACTGATGCAATTGAGAACATGAGGACAATACTCATTCAAGAGTATGAGCACTTTGACTCAAAACCTGATGAGTCATTAACTGGTTTATATGAGAAAGGAGATTACTCAAATGTTAAATGCTACAATTGTGGGGAGAAAGGCCACATATCTCCTGATTTCAAGAAAGGAAAAGGTGACAAAGGCAAGGCACTTGTCACAAAAAAGAAAAGCTGGACAGACACTTCAGATTCTGAAAATGAGGTGAATGATGCCTTGATGGCAAATGCTGATAGCAGTTCTGAAGCTGCTGAGTTAAAGGTACCTCAAACAACTTATACTTTTCATACTGATGATATTACTGAGTTGAGATCTTATCTTAAAACCATATTCATTAGCTATAGAGATCAGACTTTAACATGTGATAGGTTAACTTCTGAAAATCTGGCTTTTAAGAAAAGGAATGACTATTTAGAAAAAAAGTTAGTTATGTTCCATCAAACTGAGAAAGAAAGAGATGATGCCTTTTATGTTATAGATGAAGTGTTAAAATTGAATCAATCTCTAAAAACTGAGTTAGAAAAGGAAATAGAGATTATCAGGACTTGGACTAACTCTGGCAGAACAACTCCGAGTTTACTAAGTAGTGGAAACTGGAAAGAGGGCTTAGGTTATGGAGATGATAAAAGTGAAACATGAACTAAACAAATTAAGCCAATTATTAAATAGACTGATAAGCCAAAGGTAAATCCTGTTAAGTTTGTACCTAAAACTGTAAAGTCTGATTCTGAAAAGATGAAAGATAATGATACAGAATGTAAGGCAGAGTCAACTTCTGATAAGCTAAAACAGGATAAACCAGCTGAAGTTAACATAGGCTTAATGACAAAGAAGCAGCTTAAGTATAAGCTGAAAGAGATTAAGAATGTAAACAAGGTAAAGCCACCTAGGAAAAATAAGAATGGAAAGGAAGGTGTGAATAAAAGCAATAATTATAAGTCTGTTCCTAATGCTCCTAGAAAGAAATACAATAATTGTGGAAACACTAACCATCTTGCTTCTTTTTGTAGGATGAATAAGGATATAAATTCTTTACCTCCTAAATCAGGAGTTAAGAGTCAGTCTGTTAGGTTTAAACCACAAAATCCTTGTTTTCATTGTGGTAGTTTATGGCATTCCATTTATACTTGTAAGGAATATCATAGTTTGTACTATGATTATTATCAAATAAAACCTTCTTTAAAGAAAGTTATCATTATTCCTTCTAGTGTAAGTTCTGATGCAAAGTCTGATACTGTAAATTCTGATAAGAAAAATGTTAACATAAACTCTGATGTTAAATCCGCTGCAAATGTTAACAAACTTAATAAGGCCAAAGGATCCAAGCAAGTCTGGGTCCTTAAAACTAATCATTAGTGGTCTTTGTTATTGCAGGGCAACAGGAAAAACATCCTAGTTTTGGACAGTGGATGTTCAGGACATATGACTGGAAATAAAGCCCTGCTATCAGACTTTATGGAGAAAGCTGGCCCAGGAGTTTCTTATGGAGATGGCAACATGGGAAAAACTCTGGGATATGGCGATATCAATCTTGGAAATGTCATCATTGAAAAAGTAGCTCTAGTCTCAGGACTTAAACACAATCTACTGAGTGTTAGTCAAATTTGTGACAAAGGTTATCATGTGGATTTCTTTGAAGAACACTGTGAAGTTGTAAGCAAATCTACAGGCAAAGTTGTTCTAAAGGGATACAGGCATGGTAACATTTATGAAGCCAAGCTTTCAACAAGTTCTAATGGTTCTGCAATCTGTCTGTTAAGTAGAGCATCAATTGAAGAAAGCTGGGATTGGCACAATAAACTCTCTCATTTAAATTTTAACAATATAAATGAACTAGTCAAGAAAGATCTTGTGAGAGGACTTCCAAAATCAGTATTTACTCCTGATGGCCTTTGTGATTCATGTCAAAAGGAAAAGCAAAGAAAATCTTCATTCAAGAGCAAGACTGAATCTTCAATTCTTGAGCCTTATCACCTACTACATGTTGATCTATTTGGTCCTGTGAATGTCATGTCTATTGCAAAGAAGAAATATGTTATGGTCAAAGTAGATGAGTTTACCAGATACACATGGGTGTATTTCTTGCACACAAAAAGTGAAACTGCATCTATCTTAATTGATCGTGTCAAACAACTGGATAAGTTGGTCAAAGATTCTGTGAAAATCATAAGAAGTGATAATGGCACTGAGTTCAAGAATTTGATCATGGAAGAGTTCTGCAAAGACCATGGAATAAAGCAGGAATTTTCTGCTCCTGGAACTCCATAGCAAAATGGAGTTGTTGAAAGAAAGAATAGAAATCTTATTGAAGCTGCACGAACTATGCTTGATTAAGCAAAGTTACCAACCTACTTTTGGGCGGAAGCTGTGTAGACTGCTTGTTTTACTCAGAATGCAACACTTATCAACAAGCATGGAAAGACACCATACAAGATGGTGAAGAAAAAGAAGCCAAATCTGAAGTACTTTCATGTATTTGGATGCAAGTGTTTTGTTCTACAGACTCATCCTGAACAGCTATCCAAATTTGATCTAAAAGCTGATGAAGGAATTTTTGTTGGATATCCACTTTCCACAAAAGCCTTCAAAGTCTACAATTTAAGAACAAGGGTTGTCATGGAATCTATCAATGTCTCGTTTGATGATAAGAAGATTACTGGACTTGAAGATTTCAATGATCATTATCAGCTGAGATTTGAGAAAGAAGCTTTAAATTCTGATTCTATAAATTCTGATAGTCTAAATCCTGATATTGCAAACTCTGATGGGTTAAACTCTGATGTTACTGAAACTGTGGTGACTATGCCAAAGGAAAATGCACCTATGCAGGGGGCATATTGAAGATCCAACCACATCTCAAGAAGCATCAGAATCTAGAGTAGGCTCTTCAAGTTCTGATTCATCAAGTTCTGATGGGCCAAGTTCTGATAATTCTGGAAACTAAAATTCTGAAGGATCCAACTCAGAGAGCATAATTTCAGGGGGAGCATCAGAAAATGTTGATGGAGACAGCATGGATCATGGGGGAGCATCCAGTTCTAGAGATAATCTTCCATCTGCAAGGAAGTGGACTAAAGCACATACACATGACTTGATTATTGGAGACCCTGAAGCAGGTATTAGAACTAGAACAGCAACATCAAATGAATATCTCTTTCATTCATTTCTTTCTCAGGCTGAACCAAAGAAAGTGGAAGAAGCTCTTCAAGATGCTGATTGGGTGCAAGCAATGCAGGAAGAGTTAAATGAATTTGAAAGAAATAAAGTCTGGACCCTAGTGCCAAGACCAAAGAACAGACCAGTTGTTGGTACAAAATGGGCGTTCAGAAACAAAACTGATAGTGATGGCATAATTACAAGAAATAAAGCAAGGCTGGTTGCAAAAGGATACTCTCAACAGGAGAGAATTGATTATGATGAAACATTTGCACCAGTTGCTAGATTAGAAGCCATAAGGATATTTTTGGTTTATGCTGCTCACAAAAAGTTTATAGTCTTTCAAATGGATGTAAAAAGTGCTTTTCTTAATGGAGAATTGGAAGAAGTAGTATATGTTGAACAACCTCCTGGTTTTGTAGATTCAAAATTTCCTAATCATGTCTACAGACTTGATAAAGCACTTTATGGCCTTAAGCAAGCTCCAAGAGCATGGTATGAGATATTAGCTCAGTTTCTTCTGGAAAGTGGATTTAGCAGAGGGACTATTGTTAAAACTTTATTCTATCTCAACCATGGAAAGGACTTACTTTTGGTGCAGATATATGTTGATGATATCATTTTTGGTTCTACAAATGACAGACCTTGTAAAAGGTTTGCCAAGCTAATGCAGTCAAGATATCAAATGAGTATGATGGGAGAACTTAGCTATTTTCTGGGCCTTCAAGTCAAGCAGAATGAAGAAGGAACTTTTATTTGTCAATCTAAGTACACAAGAAATTTGTTGAAGAAATTTGGAATGCAAGACTGTTCAAGTGCATCCACTCCTATGGCCACTGCAATAAAATTGGATAAGGATACTGGTATATCAGTAGATATTACTGATTACAGAGGTATGATTGGCTCACTATTCTATCTAACTGCAAGTAGACCTGATATTATGTATGCTACCTGTCTTTGTGCAAGATTTCAAGAAGATCCAAGAGAACCTCACTTAACAGCTGTGAAAAGAATTTTCAAGTACCTTAAGGGTACAGTTGATCTAGGATTGTGGTATCCTAGGGAATCAGACTTTAAGCTAATAGGTTACTCGGATGCAGATTTTGCAGGGTGCAAAATTGACAGGAAAAGCACAAGTGGAAGCTGCCAATTTCTTGGAGGCAGATTAGTTTCTTGGTTTAGCAAGAAACAAAAGTCAATCTCCACATCAACTGCAGAAGCAGAGTACATTGCTGCAGGAAGCTGTTGTGCACAGATTCTTTGGATGAAGAATCAATTACTGGATAATGGGTTAGAATTTTCTAAAATCCATATTTACTGTGATAATCAAAGTGCTATTGCTATGACAGGTAATCCAGTTCAACACTCAATGACAAAGCACATCAGCATTAGGTACCATTTCATAAGGGAACATGTAATGGAAGGTACAGTGGAATTGAATTTTGTTCCAATAGATCAATAAATAGCAGATATCTTCACAAAACCACTGTCTGAAACTACTTTTACAAGATTGGTAAATGAACTTGGAATGGTTTCAGGTTCTTTCTCTAAATCTATTTAGTTTATGTTCTGATACATCAGACTTTATGATCAGTATTTACAGATATTACTCTCTCTATGTAATATGTGCTTAAATTGAAATTTACCTAAATGCTGATTGTTGTCTGATGTGAATTTCTAAACTCTAACAGTGATATGAATGTTTCTGTGACTATTCAATCCAATGAGGATAATTGTGCTAGATGCTGACCTAGTAGTCTCTAATATACAAAAGATCCCATGTTTGAAGTAATTGTTTATGTGGAAATCTTTTAACACAAGCAAATTCTGATATTGAGCTTGGTTAGGTTTACTTTGTGTATCTTATTACTAAGTCAAAAAAAACTAGAATAGTGATTCTTATCTGTTAAGTTCCGATGTTGGTAAATCTTATGGATGTACTAAGTGCTGATAAGCCTCACTTATCAAAAGAAATAAATATCAGGTACTCCTTTGAGATCTAGAGAAAAATGTATGTGGAAGGGAAGACCCAAGTGCATTGCTGGTATTAAGTAATATGCATTAGAAAAGTGAAATAAATTTTTCTTGGTGACTTTTTACATTCTCCGATTATTGGAGAAATACTCTGATAATAGCATAAATTCTGATAAGAAGTCGTGACTCACTTATACTGAGAAGCAACTGTAAAAAGGAATTTCAAAAGATGCATAAAATGAGCACAAAACAGTTGAGATGGACTCATGCATGAACTCAATTTTATAGTAGACTTCAGACTAATGACAGATTTTAAGCAACGTTCTTAGTTATGCCTTATTTCTAAGATGTACCGAAGGGAATCAGACTTTACTCTTTGACTGATATTTAGCTTAAAGCACACACTTACACTCCATATGAATGATGAAAATTACTGTGGTGATCAATGTTGTTTTAGATGAACAGTTTAAATGTCAGTTGCATAAATTCTGAGGACAAGTTCTGATGGAAGTTTTGATGATTAAGTTCTGTTGAAACCATATCAGTATTTGTGTGAAGAATTACAGAAATAAACATTCACTTTTTGAGTTAAGAAGCCATATTCTGATGACTTTTAAGTTTTGATAAAAATCAAGTTCTGATGCTGACGTGGCAGTATTTATTTACTTGATTTATTTTTGGTCAATACTTCAACGGTTATATTTTATCAGAATATTGGTTTATGTGAGATAAAGACAGTAATAATCATTTGTTTAGTGGGAACAGTTTTTTTTTGAAAAACTACATGTACATAGTAATCATTACTTATTTCCCGTGCCCATTAACTTGTGTCTTAACTACTGCATGCCTAACAGGTGTAACGTCTGTTTCACTTCTCAATAACTGTTGTCACGTGGGGTGTCTAAGTAAAAGAGATTAAAGATTTTCAAATCTTTTATTTACATTTCTATTCTCTTTACTCTCTCTCTTTTTCTTATTCTCTCATATTTTCTGACGGTTTACTATACAGACATTTTATCAAACACTTTTCAGGCATTCTAACTTCTCACCTATTTTCAATGGCACCCAAGGATATAATCTTTAATGGAGCAAAGTTCGTCCCCAACAACTATGCTGCCATTCTCACTAAGAGTGAAGCTCCTTCAGAACTTCATTTTATTCAGGATTTCTTATCTCATAGTGAAATTGGGTTCGCATTGACACAACCATCCAGTATATCTGGAACTTAAGTTCTGACATTCTGGCACACTGGACATTATGATGATGGTGGTAAGCATGGGACTCCAAGCATCGTATTTATAGCAAATGAGGTTGAGTATGTTGTTACTCCGGGAGCCGTTCGAAAAGCTCTACACCTACCTGAATCCTGTCAATTCAGTTCTGCTGTGGAGGAGCCCTTGCTACAACAATTGATGGCTAATCTTGGATATGAAAAGAGTTTGGCTAAGATGGGTCAACTCAAACTCCCATATATTCGAAGGGAATGGAGCTTCTTCTTCGATTGCATCACGAAGACGTTTTCCAATATATGCTCAAATTTTGATGCCATTCCCATTCTGACACAACAAATTGGGTATGCACTCCTAAACCAGTCTCATTTTGATTATGCAAAGACTGTGTTATGTTTTATAGGAGATAGAATGAAAGAGGACAGGAATGTAGATTACTTTGCTAGGTTCTGTCAGTTAATTTACAATTACCGTACATCAGATGAACCACAACTAGCAGGTGAAATCATAAAACCTTTTAGGTTAGCAAAAAGGGCTTTTACTGATCTTTTATCTACTGACAACAAGAAGGGAGTTTTGAGACCCCTTAGTATTCATTTATCAGTAAAGCAAGCTCTGGTAAATGCTGATTATGCAACCTATTCACTACTATATCCTGATGTCCAACCCACCAACACACAACAGCCATCAGAACCAACCACCACCCAAACATAGCAACCATATACATCAACACATGCCAATCAACCATCAGCACCTACAGTGCAGCCTTCTTCTTTTAGAACAAAGAGGACTAAGATAGTACCTCAGTCACAGCAGAAAAGAAGGAGGATGATTCTGAGAGATGGATCAGAAGATGAGGCACAGGTTCAACCATCAGAACCTATTGTTAAAGCGGCTGAGGAAGTGTCTCCTCATAAAACAAAGGAAACTGGGAGTTCTAGGCCCTTCAAAAGGCTTAGAAAGTTACATTCTGATGATAAATTTTCCACAGTATCTCCACCTTTGAAGAGATGGAAGAAACAAAGAACTAACAGGGACATAGCTGAGTCAGATTCAGAGGATGTGGAAGCAGCATCTAAGTAAGGGGATCAGAAATCTCTGATCCCAAAGGAGCCAATTGTGATTGAATCCCTTCCATCTACACAACCATAATTTGCTGAAGTCACTGAATCTACAC
This sequence comes from Apium graveolens, assembly GCF_009905375.1. NCBI lineage: Eukaryota > Viridiplantae > Streptophyta > Magnoliopsida > Apiales > Apiaceae > Apium > Apium graveolens. The sequence goes on along the minus strand of NC_133653.1, from coordinate 104,452,786 downwards.
CTCCACAATCTCCAATTCAAGAGCCAGAGACTGCTACATCACCAATGCCTACACTCCTGTGTCTCATATCATTGAACAAGTACATGCTAAAGACCCAGGTACAAGTGTTGAAATAGATATTCACAACTTGGTTGTGCCTGAGGTTTTGTACTTAGAAGCTCCAACCATTCTTCAACATACTCCACCAACAACACCAATTTTAGATGTTGATTTCAATGCAGATATTCCAATAACACCTCTTCTGAATCTAGATGATGAAGATCAGATATTAGGTGAACATCAGAATTTGGATGTTGATCAGAACTTAGAGGATGTTTTTGAAACCTCTATAGCCTCACACACTATCATTTTATCAGAGGAAGCTGATTCTGCAGGCTCTGTAAGTTCTGATGCTGCAAATGCTGACAATACTGGTGAAGCTGCTACAAATCTATATGCTGATGCAGCTGGTCCTTCAGGAAATGCACCTCAACAATTTCTTGGAAAAGCTGATCTAATCAATAACTTTGTTAGAGAGGATGCACCAGTACCTTGGAGTGAAACTCCAAGAGGAAAAGAATGGATCAAGGAGTGGAACAAAGTTAATTTTGTTCCTACTGCAAATATTCTTGCTGAGCACCTGGCTAAAGCTGATGAGATGCTAATGAGTGATGACTTCAAAGCACAGCTTAGAGTTACTGCATTGAGTACCAGGAACCTTTAAGGTCAACACTCAATAACTCAAGCCAAGGTGAACAAAATTCAAGAAATACTGATTCAGCAAGACATGAATGTCAAATTGGAAAAGAACAGGTTTTTTAAGCCAGCCTTTGACCGAATTGGGTATATAGAAAAGATTCAAGAAAAGCAGCAAGCTCAACTATCTGATATTCTGAAGAATTAAGCTGTTCAACAAGATCAACTCAATGAAATCCAAAACTCAGTGGAATTACTTCTCTCTCTCCTTTTACCCGATGATGCCAAAAAGGGGGAGAAAGTGATTAAGTCCAAATGCTCTACTTATTTAGCACTGAAGAAAAAGGATGATGGAAATGATGACCAGGGAAACTCTGAAAAGGGTAGAGGTCATGGTCAAGGAAAAGGCTCTTCATCTAGGAAAGCAGGAACTTCTGCACAGAGATCAATCTCTGATGCTGATAGAAGAATAAGTTCTGATAAGCAAGTTCTGACTAAGCCTGATGTTCTGATACAGGGTGAAAGTCAAGAATCACAAAAGTTTATGCAGACACTGAAGCTTAAGGGGAAGGAAACAACAGTCTACTATCAAGACCCCAAGTTACAGAAGCTGGATGAATAAATTTCAAAAAGACTATTTCTCAAAGACAATCCAAGAATGGACTTTGAAAGTCTGAAGGAAGAAGAAACCAGACTTAAAGCAGAACATGTCAAATCCAAGTCTAAAGCTTCTATTACTGCAAAGAAACCTCCAAAGCCTAAGGGCATTGTGATTAAAGAGAAGACAAACTCTGAGGCAACCAAAATTGAATCCAAAGCCAAATCGCAAGTAGAGGTAGATCCAAGGTTCAAGGGAAAAGCTAAAGTTGATGAACCTGTAAAGATATATATGCCAATCATGGATCTGGAAGCAAAATCTGATGAAGATACTAGTCTGATTTTGAAAAAGAAGAATATTCAAACAACCTCTGACAGAGCTCATGTTGTTCAAGATCAGGATTTTGTAAATTCTGATATTACAATGAAGCAAGCAACCTCTGACAGAGCTCAAGTTGTCTTGACATCAGAAGAAAAGGAAACCTCTGACATTGCTCATGTTAAACCTTCAAAAATTCTACTACCTGGGTTTAATAAAGCTCAACAGTCTACTCAACCTTTGAAGACTACATCAAGTGGATTTGAAGCAAGAGTTATTCGAGGAAAGGAAGCTAGAAATAAATCAGGATTGGGTAATTCTAAAGAAAAGATAGTAAATAATACTACCTCTGATCCAACCTCTTTGAGTGAACCAGGAGTGGGAACAACTCCTGAAAGATTGAATCAACTGGAGTCTGTACAAATGGTCTACCACTCTGTGCTAAAAGAAGATATCATGTTATATTTCACGATAGATGGGAGGGTATTCCATATAAGAAAGGATGTTATTCGTTTGAAGTACTTTGAAGAATTGCAATATGTGCTATTTCTACTTCAAGTGAATAATAGATCAACAGATGGTGCTGCTAGATACATAAGGTCTAATATTGCAAGACAAAAGAAATTATACTCTGTAAGTCTGACAGGCCATACTATCCTAAGTACAGAGCTCACAATGGTGATATAGTTAAGATGAAGCCTAATACCGCCAAAATCACTACATTTCTTGGTATTAAGGGTCTTGAATTCAATCTAGAGTCTGATAAAGCCTATGTCATCAGACTGGATCAGGAAATAAGGAAAGCAAAGATTAATGATCTCAGGGCCGCTATCTTTCAGACAGGTGAAGATACAGTTGAACTTAAAGATGCAAAAAGGAGGATGCAGAATGAACTTGAGTATGATGAGAGGAGTTTGTTAAAGAACTATCTCAGAATAACTCCTGACATTAGAGAGATCATACACTGAAGCCAAGTCAAGAACTATAGCTGATAAATTTTAAAGTATATACAGGTTAAAGCTGATATCAGACTTTAAGGATGGTAAAAACTATAAAGACTGTGAGTTGTAGTTACTTAGTCAAATTCTCATATGCATTTATACTTAATGCTTTTGATGTCATCAAATATCTATTGAACTTGTATATTATGCTAATTTACAAGTTGGGGGAGATTGTTAGATATATTTGTGATGTCATGTCTAATAATGATTTGTGTTTAGTTCTCAGATCTTAACTAACAGGACAAATCAGGACTTAACTGGAAATCAGTACTTATACTGAAGTCAGAACTTAAGATATCAGAACTTAAGATATCAGAAGATATTTATCAGGAGAATCAGGACTTATGAAGACTTTCAGATAAGGAAGGTGGCTGATTGAAGGAAAGAAGATTAAGGCAAACACAAGAAGAGATATGCATGGAGAAGAATTCTATGAAGAATAGAAGATTTGGAAGAAAAGATAACTAGTTGATATATTTTAGGATGCAGACTTATGTTTGATATCAATTAGAAGTTTATCTTGTAACTGTGTATATATATAAACACAACATAGGGTTTACACTATAAGTGTTATCATAATCGAGAATATTATTCATTGTAACCCTAGCAGCTGTCGAGATATTTGTTCATCACTGAGAGAGAACGGTTCCATTGTAATACTGTTTTATTAATAAGATTATTCTGTGTTTCATACTTGTATTCTTATTTCGATTTGATTGTAGTATACACCGTATTCAACCCCCTTCTACAGTGTGTGTGACCTAACACCATCCACTTCACTTATTCGATTTTAAAGCCGGCTCCTCTCGTGACTTATAAGGAACTCTACTTGCACGACCTCGGCTCCGGTATTTTTATAAAACTAAAAATTTAACATTTTTACTTAAAATTTTTATTGCAGCTCATTTAATCCATATGCCAATCTCTGTTAAATTTTCACGACTTTTGAGTAATTTTAAGTCGTCCATTTATACTTCCAAAATTAATAATTCGTAGGAGTTTTTATCGCGTAATTCGCGTTTACTAAAACGGACCTAAATTTTAAACCGTTGGTCTAAATCAAGCGATTCAAGCACCTAAATGATCCTTACGACAAGCTCCATCACTTACAAGTCTTATTTTTTAAGAAAACATAGTTTAATTATTCTGTAACTCTGCAGAAAACTAAGTCACTAGAACGTAAATGTTACGATCCATGGTTCCGATTAACACCCACCCATCACTAATCACTCAATATTCAACAACCAATCATTTTCCAACTTAATTATCTCAAGAACTCAAAGTTTTAGGTTCATTAACATCATCTTTATTAACCTAATTCATCCACAACAATCAAACTAACATATAAGATCTATACTTTTCTTGAAAAGGTCTTACTAAAAAAGTTTGGAAGACAGTTTAATACCTTTATTGGGTTCTTGGAAGGTTCTCCTTGGATGGATGATGCTTGATATACCCTTAGGTGAGCTTAAAGATCTTTAATCATCCAAGAAATCAACAAAAACAAACTTGGATTACTATTTGGTCACTATTCATCATCATCTTTGACATTTTATTTACCTATGATGAACTCAAAAGAATGGGGTGAAAGATTTAACTTACCTTAGTTTGATATTATGGAAGCTTTGGAATTAATTTGGTAATTTTTTCATGATCAAATCTCAAGTTTTTGAATTTCTTTCGTTTTTTGTAAAAGCTGAATAGAAAGAAGGATGAGGGAGAGAGAGGAATGTTTGGATGCTTACTTGGTTGCTTTTTAATGTTGTTTGATTTTTGTGGGTTGTTAGATATGTATATTACTTGTATAAATTAAGAAGCATGGCCTCGTCTTCCAAGTCTACAAGCTAGGTAGTACAATGCACCATCTCTTCTACTATTCATCCAATCATATTACTATGCTTCTTAGCAAGATTACTATTTGATCACCAATTCTTGTTTTCTTTTTTGTACTAATTGGTTTGTATGGGTTTATTTCATTTATTCATTCACTTACGTATTTACTTGGTCGTTCCTTCGTAATTGTGTTAATTCCTCGTAAGTGATTCACAGGGTAATTCCTTCTTATGAATCCTTATATTTTATAATCTTGTACTTAGATTTTATTCGTAAGATTTTAATTCCTTCATCGTAATGTGATTCTCGTATTCCTCGATAGTTCGTAAAATAAGGTCATTTTGAAATATTGGTTTTCTTTGATAACTAACGACTTTTACATACACTCATTTGGTACGTATAATCATAATATCAACTCGAAAACTTAATTTAAATACCCTTAGACAATGTGGGCTCAAAAGTTTATTCCTTGATCGTCAGAATTACTATTCATTCATCATTTTACAAAGACCAAAAAATTCGGGTTATTACAGTCTTCCCCTTAAAGGGATTCCATCCCAGAATCAAATTGAAAACAAGCGGGGATACTTTTTTTCATTGCGCTTCTAGTTCCCAGGTTGATTATTCGGCATTCTGGTTCCTCCACAAAACTCTGACCAATTTGACCGTCCCATTCCTCAATATTTATTCCTTCTTATCCATTATCTTCACCGATTGTTCTATGTAGGTTAAGTCTGGTTGTAAGTCTACCTGCTCATATTCCATCACGTGTTCGCATCGATGTGATATTTCTTCAACATTGACACATGGAACATATTGTGCACTTATTTCAAGTTAGTAGGCAAGGTGAGCTCGTAAACTAGAGTTCTTTTCCTTTTTAAGATTTCAAATGGCCCAATGAATCTAGGGCTCAACTTTCCTTTCTAACCAAACCTCATTTCTCTTTTGTATGGAGACACTTTTAGCAGCACTGAATCTCCCACTTGATATTCTCTATCCTTCCTTGTCTGGTCGATGTACTTCTTCTGTCTATCTTGAGATGCTACCAGTCTTTTCCTAATTAGTCCTACTGTTTCTCGCATCTGTTGGACCATTTCGGGTCCTAGAATCTTAAATTCGCCCACTTCGTCCCAACACAAAGGCGGGCAACACCTTCTTCCGTAAAGAGCTTCATACGATGGCATTTCTATGCTCACGTGGTAACTATTGTTATAGGAAAATTTGATTAGAGGCCAGTGGTCATTCCAACTTCCTTTAAAGTCAGTTGCATAGAATCTCAACATATCTTCTATAGTTTGGATGGTCCTTTCACGCTGCCCATCTACCTGAGAGTGATAAGCAGTGCTCATGTTCAGTCTAGTGCCTACGCATTCTTGAAAACTCCTACAAAATATGAAGTTAAACCTTGGATCCCTGTCCGACATATGGCAACAGGAACTCCATATCCCACCATAATTTCCTTTAAATAAATGTCCACTAGCTCGTCCACTGTGTACCGGTTGGTGAGACTGCGTAGTTGTATGAACAGAATACGTGATAACTCAACACTAGAACAAGACAGGTAAATAATACTATGTCTACACAAGAAATCAGGAAAAAATGAAGATAAGGAAAATACAAAGAATCAAAAGATTAGAAGAAGATTTGAAGTCTGCTTACAGATCATTGGAAGAAATTCATTAATATGTTCATGCCTCAGTGAAGAATAAAAGTTAGTGACTTTCAGGGTTTCATAAGTGTTGAAGATTCAATGTAAAAGTGCCTTCAAAAGATTTCAGTGTACCCGCATTGATCGAAGATAGACAGTGTACGAAGCATAGAAATCTAAAGAATTGAAGAAAGGGTAAAGATAGAGGTTAAAGAAGACAACTACAGTATTGAAGTTGTACTCACTGAAAGGAGTTCATATATATGTTCAAGGGTCAATGAAGAACAGTGAATGAAGTATTCAAGATTGTAGTAACAATGAAGATGTTGTCTGAGTACCAGAAAAGATTCCAGTAAAAGTACAATTATTTATTGACAGTCAGTGTTCGAAGCGATAAAGTTGTTGCAATCTTAACAATGTAGTCAAAGATATAATTGAAAGGAATATGTCCTAAGTCCAATCATGTATTAGGATTTAGGAATAACTTTTATGTAATCTGTTTTGATTTCATTGATATTAATAAAAGACTTGTTTTGTTTTTATTACGGGCTCTATCTATTTAAGTGTTTAAATAAGATATACCATAGTTTAGAGTAAAGCTTTTATGGATTATGATGAGATCATAATAGTGAGACCTAAAAGATGATAACTCTAAACTTAAATAGTTTCTGGTCATAGGATTAATAATCCGCAAAGATCGGTACATACCATGCTTGCTTCATTTTGAAGGATATCTGTTCTCATAGATATTTGTGTGGTGACACTATAGCTAGTATGTAGGTGCTTATTATAGAATAAGTTCACTGAACATAACTCGCACAGCTGAACAACTGATGGAGTTCACTCACGTGTCAACAGTTGTTCACATAGTGATAGTTGTACAAGTATCCTTAGACTTGAGGTCATCATAGTCATCTTGTGTACACTGAACTATGCTTTGTTTTAGTTCTTAGTCTCCAGGGACAATTATTAGGGCTCTACTGGGTATAGGAATTTGTACACGAAGATAGTGTATGATCAATAAAGGATCTACCCCTTCCAGTGAAGGAAGCGAATGTTCAAGGCTGATCCACTTATGCTAGTTCAGGAATCTCTGGCCAGAGTGAATGAAATTAGAAAGGAGTTTCTAATTTGCATAGAACTAAGCATAGTAAATGGTAAGCAAGTGATTAAATTAGATAGGCTTGACACGAGATCCATGCCTTATATTTAATCAGGACATTGTAGGGTAGAAGGAGTTTATTGTACGGTAACTATTCACTGAATAGGTTCTTGGTATTCTAAGCAGTGAATTCGTATTATCCGGATAGTCGCGATATGCTGAGAAGTATCCCTCACGATGTAGAATAAATATGATTAATTAATTAATCATATTTAATAAATTAGAGAATTTATATAAATAATGATAAAATAGTTTTATTATTATTTATTTCTACTACCGGCTTAATATTGAACCTACAGGGTCACACCATAAAAAGAGAATGATTTAATGGTGGAGAAATTAATTAATAATTGCTGATAATTATTTATTTATAAAATAAATAATTAATTGGCAAATTTAATAATTGATTAAATGAGATTTAATTGATTATAAATTAATTAAGAAAAGTTCTTAATATTATTAATTAAGAATTTAATTTTTGGAAATTAAATCAAGAGAGAGAATTATTTCTAAAGTGTTTAGAAAAAGGATTAATAATTAAAAGGTGTTTTAATTATTAATGAGAATAATAAATGGGTTAATAATAATAATATTTTATGGGAAAATTTCAGCTGAAAATTTTGCCTATAAATATACTATTATAAACCCTATTTTTATTCTAACCCAAAAATTTTAGAAAAACCTAATTCTCTCCACCTCCTCCTCCTCCTTAACGTCGTTTTCTTGGTGGATACCGGTGGAGTGCTTCACGTTTGAGGAGCAGCTGCTAAGGATCTCCGATCGTTGCTTTTGGATCACTATTAAAGGTTAGTAATCGATTCATATGTTTTAATCACGATTTATATGCTTTTATTTGGATTTTATATGTGTAAAAGTGTTTTACCATGCATTCGCTGCGATTAAAATCCAACAATAATACGAAGACCTGAATCGAAGTTAGTCGTCTGTGAATCAGACTAGTTGCACTAAGCGTTAGCAATTCGTGAAAGGAATATGAGTATTATCATTAGAAGAATTGTTAAGTGAAGATTCGTATCTATATATGCAAGTTATATGGTTTATACGAATATTCAGAGAGAAGACTTGAAGACGGGACAGTTCAAGGGTTAAAGCATTCTACGGAAACTAAGTCAAAGTGATCACTACCTTGTAGTAGGAGTCACTGAGACCATTCTATTGCTTAGTAAGTGCAAGAAAATTGAATTACAACTCAAAAACTAAGTACCAGAATTGGTTTTGACTTAGTAGAAGCAACATAGAAGAAATGGGAAAAGAATCTAACTCCAAATGTGTTTGTATGATTGCTTGGTCGCAACTTAGATTCATTTCCATGTTAAGAATATAATCTACGACACTAAGTTGTGCATACAGAGCTTGTAAGGGAAGCTAAGGTCGCTACTTAGCCTACACAAGGGGGGTAGAGGTTGCAACTCAGCTAAAAAACTAAGGCAAATCCTTTTTCTTAGCACACAGAGTCGCAAGTTAGCTACAAGGAAGTGCAGGGGTCGTAACTTAACCTTACAATGAGGTGTGGGTTGCAAATATGGATATTTCTAAGGTAATTCACTCTCCTTGATGCTACTAGTCACAAGCCAGGTTCCAAGGGGCTCCCAAGTTGCCACTTAGATAAATTCTAAGGCAAACTTGTCCTAAATTTCATGTATGCGCAAGTAAAAGAAAATGAGCTCCCCTGGACGCAAGTAGCTCTCAGCCACAACTGTATTGAATTCTATAATTTGATTTTCATGGTAAACAATTTGCCACATATTTCTAATTGATATAAAGTCTACACAACAGAAGCAGAAGAAATCAATCACTGGTAATTTTTCTGTTTATCTTCTTCTCAAATGAGAGCTGATAAAATAAGAAACAAAGGATTACAGAGAAGCTCCGACACATCGAATATCCATTAAACTTCTCGCCGGAGAAACGTTATAATGCCCTATTTAACTCTTGTATATTCACATGAGCATTATAATCGTTATCCAGTAATTAGATCCTTAGACAAAAAAAGCTAGATAATTGTATAGGATTTATTTTGTACATCTTTATAAAAGCAAGAATATTGTAGTTCTTGTTTATTCATTCACTTACGTACTTACTTGGTCGCTTCGTCGTAATTGTGGTAATTCCTCGTAAGTGATTCACGGGGTAATCCTGTCTTATGAATCCTTATATTTTATTATCTTGTACTTGGCTTTTATTCGTAGGATTTTCAATTCGTGATTGTAATGTGATTCTCGTATTCCTCGATAGTTCGTAAAATAAGGTCATTTTGAAATATTGGTTTTCTTTGAGAACTAACAACTTTTACATACACTCACTTGGTACATATTATCATAATATCAACTCGAAAACTTAATTTAAATACCCTTAGATAGCGTGGGCTCAAAAGTTTTTTCCTTGATCGGTAGGATTACTATTCATTCATCGTTTACAAAGTCCCAAAAATTTGGGTTATTACAAGTCCGGACTTATTATGTCGCCCGAATCATCTGGACCGTTTACTTGTAACTCTTCCTATGTTTATATCATTCTTTAGTCTTTTGGGTTTCAGTATTTTGTAGCCTGTCGGTTTTAATTAAACTTTAATATTGTAATTGGCTCACAAATTCATGATCTATCTTCCATAGTATTAATGTAAATAATGGATTTCCATTCTTTTTACAAGAGAAAGGATTTCTAACTATCAAAATATATTATTTTTTCAATAACTAATAAGTTTATGGGAATAAATAATTAATAAATTAATGTTTAAAATTTCAAAATATCATATATTTATTTTTCCCTTAATAACAATTTATTTTTAAAATGACAATTTCATCCTCGAGACATAACGACATTAATTCTTTTAACTAATTCTATATAAAAAAATTGAAGAAATAATAATTTAATTTTAAATTTTTAATATGTTATTATAATCACTAAATTGTTTGTAATTACTTTTTATATATCATTTCTTCATGATTATAATCAATATTGATATTATTTTGAAGAAAAAATTAATACAACACTTGTAGATATTGTTATTGATATAGTAAATGCATCACTTATTTCTCATATGTGTAGAGCATCTTTATAGTTAAAGTTTCATTAATCCTATGGCCTATGAGGATTCGTGCTAAAAAACATGATAAATTAATTGATTCTCAGCTACTTACTGCTTTTTGATTATTTTGAATTATTTTTACAAAATTGTCGAACAACAAGGATGGAGAATCCTACGTATAACTAAAATTTATATATAATTTTTTATGTAAAATAAATTGAGATTGAATACTGTTAGGAATATGTTGTGTATTTGATGGTAAGCTAAACAAAACACCTTAATAGATTTAACTTAGTGAATTTTGTAGCACCCGCTGTATTCTGTAATATTTCTCTGTAGTTTGTTTGTTCACTTGTAAAGCAGTTGTGAGCTATTCAAGCTTCACAGGGTTCTCTTTATATATATATATATATATATATATATATATATATATATATATATATATATATATATATACCTCTGGTGGATACATTCAAATCCACCAGAAAGTTTTAAAGACCTAAGTTTTTATTACTTTATGTTTGAATAACTTAACTCTATATTCCGCACTTTGCAAATCAAACAGTTAGATATAAATTGAGTTAGAACCATTTTTTATAAATCAAAAAAAAAAGAGCCAGAATTACATTCAACCCCCCCTTATGTAATTTTTTTTGTATTGTTAGGGAATAACAAATACCTTTCAAATTGTCTGTAATATAATAATTGATAACAATCAAGTTTCAATAAAGTTTTTTGGGATTTGGCTTATAGCTAGCCACGTTTTTATATATTTTATCAAAGTAAGACTCTAGTATCTTATTCGAAATGTAGTGACAATAGCGTTTAAGAAATTTTTGTGATACTCTAAATAGAGTGGAAAAAATTAAAATTTATATGACGTGGGTAAAAGGATGACTATTTTGGGATATATGTTGAACTACATCCGATCAAAAATAATGAATAAGATATTTATATTGAACTATTTGATATGGTTGAAAATGAATTATCTGAGTCTTACTGAAACGGATTTATCATGTACATAATATGGAATTCTACTTAGATATAGATAAAATAAATATATTTGATCGCACATTTTTGGCAAGCGATGATATCACAAAAATGAAGTAACAGATGAAATTTATGAAGGATAAATTGAGTGTGTAAAATAAAAAAAATATGGGAGTTGTGTGATC